>NC_079135.1:82549697-82901065 GCF_945859705.1 Episyrphus balteatus | reverse complement strand
AATGTGGATAGATAAATGTCGATAGATATATGTGGATAGATAAATGTCGACAGATAAATGTCGATAGATAAATGTGGATAGATAAATGTGGATAGATAAATGTGGATAGATAAATGTCGACAGATAAATGTCGATAGATAAATGTGGATAGATAAATGTCGATTGATAAATGTGGATAGATAAATGTGGATAGATAAATGTGGATAGATAAATGTGGATAGATAAATGTGGATAGATAAATGTGGATAGATAAATGTCGATAGATAAATGTCGATAGATATATGTGGATAAATAAATGTCGACAGATAAATGTGGATAGATAAATGTGGATAGATAAATGTCGACAGATAAATGTCGATAGATAAATGTGGATAGATAAATGTGGATAGATAAATGTCGATAGATAAATGTGGATAGATAAATGTGGATAGATAAATGTCGATTGATAAATGTCGATAGATAAATGTCGATAGATAAATGTGGATAGATAAATGTGGATAGATATATGTGGATAGATAAATGTCGATTGATAAATGTGGATAGATAAATGTGGATAGATATATGTGGATAGATAAATGTGGATAGATAAATGTCGATTGATAAATGTGGATAGATAAATGTGGATAGATATATGTGGATAGATAAATGTCGATTGATAAATGTGGATAGATAAATGTGGATAGATATATGTGGATAGATAAATGTGGATAGATAAATGTGGATAGATAAATGTCGACAGATAAATGTCGATAGATAAATGTGGATAGATAAATGTGGATAGATAAATGTCGATTGATAAATGTGGATAGATAAATGTGGATAGATATATGTGGATAGATAAATGTCGATTGATAAATGTGGATAGATAAATGTGGATAGATATATGTGGATAGATAAATGTGGATAGATAAATGTGGATAGATAAATGTCGACAGATAAATGTGGATAGATAAATGTGGATAGATAAATGTCGATTGATAAATGTCGACAGATAAATGTGGATAGATATATGTGGATAGATAAATGTGGATACATAAATGTGGATAGATAAATGTCGACAGATAAATGTCGAGAGATAAATGTCGATAGATAAATGTGGATAGATAAATGTGGATAGATAAATGTCGACAGATAAATGTGGATTGATAAATGTCGATTGATAAATGTGGATAGATAAATGCGGATAGATATATGTGGATAGATCAATGTCGATTGATAAATGTCGACAGATAAATGTGGATAGATAAATGTGGATAGATAAATGTCGATTGATAAATGTGGATAGATAAATGTCGATAGATATATGTGGATAGATAAATGTCGACAGATAAATGTCGATAGATAAATGTGGATAGATAAATGTGGATAGATAAATGTGGATAGATAAATGTCGACAGATAAATGTCGATAGATAAATGTGGATAGATAAATGTCGATTGATAAATGTGGATAGATAAATGCGGATAGATAAATGTGGATAGATAAATGTCGATAGATATATGTGGATAGATAAATGTCGATTGATAAATGTGGATAGATAAATGTGGATCGATAAATGTCAATTGATAAATGTGGATAGATAAATGCGGATAGATAAATGTGGATAGATAAATGTCGATAGATAAATGTCGATAGATAAATGTCGATAGATAAATGTTGATAGATAAATGTCGATAGATAAATGTCGATAGATAAATGTGGATAGAGAAATGTCGACAGATAAATGTGGATAGATAAATGTGGATAGATAAATGTCGATTGATAAATGTCGACAGATAAATGTGGATAGATATATGTGGATAGATAAATGTGGATAGATAAATGTGGATAGATAAATGTGGATAGATAAATGTGGATAGATAAATGTCGACAGATAAATGTCGACAGATAAATGTCGATAGATAAATGTGGATAGATAAATGTCGACAGATAAATGTGGATTGATAAATGTCGATTGATAAATATGGATAGATAAATGCGGATAGATATATGTGGATAGATAAATGTCGATTGATAAATGTCGACAGATAAATGTGGATAGATAAATGTCGACAGATAAATGTCGATAGATAAATGTGGATAGATAAATGTGGATAGATAAATGTCGATTGATAAATGTGGATAGATAAATGTCGACAGATAAATGTGGATAGATAAATGTGGATAGATAAATGTCGACAGATAAATGTCGATAGATAAATGTGGATAGATAAATGTGGATAGATAAATGTCGATTGATAAATGTCGATAGATAAATGTTGATAGATAAATGTCGATAGCTAAATGTGGATAGATAAATGTCGATTGATAAATGTGGATAGATAAATGTCGATTGATATATGTGGATAGATATATGTTGATAGATAAATGTCGATAGATAAATGTGGATAGATAAATGCGGATAGATATATGTGGATAGATAAATGTCGATTGATAAATGTCGACAGATAAATGTGGATAGATAAATGTGGATAGATAAATGTCGACAGATAAATGTCGATAGATAAATGTGGATAGATAAATGTGGATAGATAAATGTCGATTGATAAATGTGGATAGATAAATGTCGACAGATAAATGTGGATAGATAAATGTGGATAGATAAATGTCGACAGATAAATGTGGATAGATAAATGTAGACAGATAAATGTGGATTGATAAATGTCGATTGATAAATATGGATAGATAAATGCGGATAGATATATGTGGATAGATAAATGTCGATTGATAAATGTCGACAGATAAATGTGGATAGATAAATGTGGATAGATAAATGTCGACAGATAAATGTCGATAGATAAATGTGGATAGATAAATGTGGATAGATAAATGTCGATTGATAAATGTGGATAGATAAATGTCGACAGATAAATGTGGATAGATAAATGTGGATAGATAAATGTCGACAGATAAATGTCGATAGATAAATGTGGATAGATAAATGTCGATTGATAACTGTGAACAGATAAATGTGGATAGATAAATGTGGATAGATAAATGTCGACAGATAAATGTCGATAGATAAATGTGGATAGATAAATGTGGATAGATAAATGTCGATTGATAAATGTCGATAGATAAATGTTGATAGATAAATGTCGATAGCTAAATGTGGATAGATAAATGTCGATTGATAAATGTGGATAGATAAATGTCGATTGATATATGTGGATAGATATATGTTGATAGATAAATGTCGATAGATAAATGTGGATAGATAAATGTCGATTGATAAATGTCGATAGATAAATGTTGATAGATAAATGTCGATAGCTAAATGTGGATAGATAAATGTCGATTGATAAATGTGGATAGATAAATGTGGATAGATAAATGTCGATTGATAAATGTGGATAGATAAATGCGGATAGATAAATGTGGAAAGATAAATGTGGATAGATAAATGTCGATAGATAAATGTCGACAGATAAATGTCGATAGATAAATGTCGATAGATAAATGTCGATAGATAAATGTGGATAGATAAATGTGGATAGATATATGTGGATAGATAAATGTCGATAGATAAATGTCGATAGATAAATGTGGATAGATAAATGTCGATAGATAAATGTCGACAGATAAATGTCGATAGATAAATGTGGATAGATAAATGTCGATTGATAAATGTGGATAGATAAATGTGGATAGATAAATGTGGATAGATAAATGTGGATAGATAAATGTGGATAGATAAATGTGGATAGATAAATGTCGATAGATAAATGTCGATAGATAAATGTCGATAGATAAATGTCGATAGATATATGTGGATAGATAAATGTCGATTGATAAATGAGGATAGATAAATGTGGATAGATAAATGTCGATTGATAAATGTGGATAGATAAATGCGGATAGATAAATGTCGATAGATAAATGTCGATAGATAAATGTCGATAGATAAATGTCGACAGATAAATGTCAATAGATAAATGTCGACAGATAAATGTCGATAGATAAATGTCGATAGATAAATGTCGATACATAAATGTCGATAGATAAATGTCGATAGATAAATGTCGACAGATAAATGTCGATAGATAAATGTCGATAGATAAATGTGGATAGATATATGTGGATAGATAAATGTCGACAGATAAATGTGGATAGATAAATGTGGATAGATAAATGTCGGCAGATAAATGTCGATAGATAAATGTGGATAGATAAATTTGGATAGATAAATGTGGATAGATAAATGTCGATTGATAAATGTGGATAGATAAATGTGGATAGATATATGTGGATAGATAAATGTCGATTGATAAATGTCGATTGATAAATGTGGATAGATAAATGTGGATAGATAAATGTCGATTGATAAATGTCGACAGATAAATGTGGATAGATATATGTGGATAGATAAATGTGGATACATAAATGTGGATAGATAAATGTGGATAGATAAATGTGGATAGATAAATGTCGACAGATAAATGTCGACAGATAAATGTCGATAGATAAATGTCGATAGATAAATGTGGATAGATAAATGTCGATAGATAAATGTGGATAGATAAATGTCGACAGATAAATGTGGATAGATAAATGTGGATAGATAAATGTCGATAGATAAATGTCGATAGATAAATGTCGATAGATAAATGTGGATAGATAAATGTGGATAGATAAATGTGGATAGATAAATGTCGATTGATAAATGTCGACAGATAAAAGTGGATAGATATATGTGGATAGATAAATGTGGATAGATAAATGTGGATAGATAAATGTCGACAGATAAATGTGGATAGATAAATGTGGATAGATAAATGTCGATAGATAAATGTCGATAGATAAATGTGGATAGATAAATGTGGATAGATAAATGTCGACAGATAAATGTGGATAGATAAATGTGAATAGATATATGTGGATAGATAAATGTCGATTGATAAATGTCGATAGATAAATGTGGACAGATATATGTGGATAGATATATGTGGATAGATAAATGTTTATAGATAAATGTGGATAGATAAATGTGGATAGATATATGTCGATAGATAAATGTCGATAGATAAATGTGGATAGATAAATGTGGATAGATAAATGTGGATAGATATATGTGGATAGATAAATGTCGATAGATAAATGTCGATAGATAAATGTCGATAGATAAATGTGGATAGATAAATGTGGATAGATATATGTGGATAGATAAATGTGGATAGATAAATGTCGATAGATAAATGTGGATAGATAAATGTCGATAGATAAATGTGGATAGATAAATGTCGATTGATAAATGTGGATAGATAAATGTGGATAGATAAATGTGGATAGATAAATGTGGATAGATAAATGTCGATTGATAAATGTGGATAGATAAATGTGGATAGATAAATGTGGATAGATAAATGTGGATAGATAAATGTCGATAGATAAATGTCGATAGATAAATGTCGATAGATAAATGTGGATAGATAAATGTCGATTGATAAATGTGGACAGATAAATGTCGATAGATATATGTGGATAGATATATGTGGATAGATAAATGTTTATAGATAAATGTGGATAGATAAATGTGGATAGATATATGTCGATAGATAAATGTCGATAGATAAATGTGGATAGATAAATGTCGATAGATAAATGTGGATAGATAAATGTCGACAGATAAATGTGGATAGATAAATGTGGATAGATAAATGTCGATAGATAAATGTGGATTGATTAATGTCGATTGATAAATGTGGATAGATAAATGTGGATAGATATATGTGGATAGATAAATGTCGATTGATAAATGTCGACAGATAAAAGTGGATAGATATATGTGGATAGATAAATGTGGATAGATAAATGTGGATAGATAAATGTCGACAGATAAATGTGGATAGATAAATGTGGATAGATAAATGTCGATAGATAAATGTCGATAGATAAATGTGGATAGATAAATGTGGATAGATAAATGTCGACAGATAAATGTGGATAGATAAATGTGAATAGATATATGTGGATAGATAAATGTCGATTGATAAATGTCGATAGATAAATGTGGACAGATATATGTGGATAGATATATGTGGATAGATAAATGTTTATAGATAAATGTGGATAGATAAATGTGGATAGATATATGTCGATAGATAAATGTCGATAGATAAATGTGGATAGATAAATGTGGATAGATAAATGTGGATAGATATATGTGGATAGATAAATGTCGATAGATAAATGTCGATAGATAAATGTCGATAGATAAATGTGGATAGATAAATGTGGATAGATATATGTGGATAGATAAATGTGGATAGATAAATGTCGATAGATAAATGTGGATAGATAAATGTCGATAGATAAATGTGGATAGATAAATGTCGATTGATAAATGTGGATAGATAAATGTGGATAGATAAATGTGGATAGATAAATGTCGATTGATAAATGTGGATAGATAAATGTGGATAGATAAATGTGGATAGATAAATGTGGATAGATAAATGTCGATAGATAAATGTCGATAGATAAATGTCGATAGATAAATGTGGATAGATAAATGTCGATTGATAAATGTGGACAGATAAATGTCGATAGATATATGTGGATAGATAAATGTCGATTGATAAATGTGGATAGATAAATGTGGATAGATAAATGTCGATTGATAAATGTGGATAGATAAATGCGGATAGATAAATGTGGATAGATAAATGTGGATAGATAAATGTCGATTGATAAATGTCGATAGATAAATGTGGATAGATATATGTGGATAGATAAATGTTAATAGATAAATGTCGATTGATAAATGTGGATAGATAAATGCGGATAGATAAATGTGGATAGATAAATGTGGATAGATAAATGTCGATTGATAAATGTCGATAGATAAATGTCGATAGATAAATGTCGATAGATAAATGTGGATAGATATATGTGGATAGATAAATGTCGACAGATAAATGTGGATAGATAAATGTGGATAGATAAATGTGGATAGATATATGTGGATAGATAAATGTCGATAGATAAATGTCGATAGATAAATGTGGATAGATAAATGTGGATAGATAAATGTGGATAGATAAATGTCGATTGATAAATGTGGATAGATAAATGTGGATAGATAAATGTGGATAGAGAAATGTCGATAGATAAATGTGGATAGATAAATGTGGATAGATAAATGTCGATTGATAAATGTCGACAGATAAATGTGGATAGATATATGTGGATAGATAAATGTGGATACATAAATGTGGATAGATAAATGTGGATAGATAAATGTGGATAGATAAATGTCGACAGATAAATGTCGACAGATAAATGTCGATAGATAAATGTCGATAGATAAATGTGGAAAGATAAATGTGGATAGATAAATGTCGACAGATAAATGTGGATTGATAAATGTCGATTGATAAATGTGGATAGATAAATGCGGATAGATATATGTCGATTGATAAATGTGGATAGATAAATTTGGATAGATAAATGTCGATAGATAAATGTGGATAGATAAATGTGGATAGATAAATGTCGATTGATAAATGTGGATAGATAAATGTGGATAGATAAATGTCGATTGATAAATGTGAACAGATAAATGTGGATAGATAAATGTCTATAGATAAATGTCGACCGATAAATGTCGATAGATAAATGTGGATAGATAAATGTGGATAGATAAATGTCGATTGATAAATGTTGATAGATAAATGTTGGTAGATAAATGTCGATAGATAAATGTGGATAGATAAATGTCGATAGATAAATGTGGATAGATATATGTGGATAGATAAATGTCGACAGATAAATGTGGATAGATAAATGTCGACAGATAAATGTCGATAGATAAATGTGGATAGATAAATGTGGATAGATAAATGTCGATTGATAAATGTGGATAGATAAATGTGGATAGATATATGTGGATAGATAAATGTCGATAGATAAATGTCGATAGATAAATGTGGATAGATAAATGTGGATAGATAAATGTCGACAGATAAATGTCGATAGATATATGTGGATAGATAAATGTCGATTGATAAATGTGGATAGATAAATGTGGATAGATAAATGTGGATAGATAAATGTGGATAGATAAATGTGGATAGATAAATGTGGATAGATAAATGTCGATAGATAAATGTCGATAGATAAATGTCGATAGATAAATGTGGATTGATAAATGTGGATAGATAAATGTCGATAGATATATGTGGATGTGGAAAGATAAATGTCGATTGATAAATGTGGATAGATAAATGTGGATAGATAAATGTCGATTGATAAATGTGGATAGATAAATGCGGATAGATAAATGTCGATAGATAAATGTCGATAGATAAATGTCGATAGATAAATGTCGACAGATAAATGTCGATAGATAAATGTCGATAGATAAATGTCGATAGATAAATGTCGATAGATAAATGTGGATAGATAAATGTGGATAGATAAATGTCGATAGATAAATGTGGATAGATAAATGTGGATAGATAAATGTCGATTGATAAATGTGGATAGATAAATGCGGATAGATAAATGTCGATAGATAAATGTCGATAGATAAATGTCGATAGATAAATGTCGACAGATAAATGTCGATAGATAAATGTCGATAGATAAATGTCGATAGATAAATGTCGATACAAAAATGTCGATAGATAAATGTCGATTGATAAATGTCGATTGATAAATGTCGATAGATAAATGTCGATTGATAAATGTGGATAGATATATGTGGATAGATAAATGTCGACAGATAAATGTGGATAGATAAATGTGGATAGATAAATGTCGACAGATAAATGTCGATAGATAAATGTGGATAGATAAATGTGGATAGATAAATGTCGATTGATAAATGTGGATAGATAAATGTCTATAGATATATGTGGATAGATAAATGTCGATTGATAAATGTGGATAGATAAATGTGGATAGATAAATGTCGATTGATAAATGTGGATAGATAAATGTGGATAGATATATGTGGATAGATAAATGTCGATTGATAAATGTCGATTGATAAATGTGGATAGATAAATGTGGATAGATATATGTGGATAGATAAATGTCGATTGATAAATGTCGACAGATAAATGTGGATAGATATATGTGGATAGATAAATGTGGATACATAAATGTGGATAGATAAATGTGGATATATAAATGTGGATAGATAAATGTCGGCAGATAAATGTCGACAGATAAATGTGGATAGATAAATGTCGACAGATAAATGTGGATTGATTAATGTCGATTGATAAATGTGGATAGATAAATGTGGATAGATATATGTGGATAGATAAATGTCGATTGATAAATGTGGATAGATATATGTGGATAGATAAATGTGGATAGATAAATGTGGATAGATAAATGTCGACAGATAAATGTGGATAGATAAATGTCGATAGATAAATGTCGATAGATAAATGTCGATAGATAAATGCGGATAGATAAATGTGGATAGATAAATGTCGACAGATAAATGTGGATAGATAAATGTGGATAGATATATGTGGATAGATAAATGTCGATTGATAAATGTCGATTGATAAATGTGGATAGATAAATGTGTATAGATAAATGTCGATAGATAAATGTGGATAGATAAATGTGGATAGATAAATGTCGACAGATAAATTTGGATAGATGAATGTCGACAGATAAATGTCGATAGATAAATGTGGATAGATAAATGTGGATAGATAAATGTCGATAGATAAATGTCGATAGATAAATGTGGATAGATAAATGTGGATAGATATATGTGGATAGATAAATGTCGATAGATAAATGTCGACAGATAAATGTCGACAGATAAATGTGGATAGATAAATGTGGATAGATAAATGTGGATAGATAAATGTGGATAGATAAATGTCGATTGATAAATGTGGATAGATAAATTTGGATAGATATATGTGGATAGATAAATGTCGATAGATAAATGTCGATAGATAAATGTGGATAGATCAATTTTCATAAAATATTATAGAGCACTTCTGATTATCGTAGAACCTTGAAATTTGGTAGAATGTTAGAGCTGGTTGTTTATTCAAATTAAAAAATTTAAAATTTGAGAATTTCAGCCAGGGGGCGTGGCAATTGCATATTTCCGGTGAATTTTCATCAAATATTATAGAGCATTTCTAACGTTCGTATAACATTAAAATTTGGTAGAATGGTAGACCTGGGAGTTTATACAAAAGAAAAAATTTAAAATTTGACAATTTTAGACAAGGGTCGTGGTAACCGCCCATTTTCTCTGAGCAATACCTTGCAAAAAGAAGTGAAATCACAACAAAAACATTACTGTTAAAAAAAGAGCCAAGTTCTCCTATGTTGAAGTTAATTATAGGAATTTTTGTAGTGACCTCTTCAAATAGTATATATATGAAAAACTTTGATGCAGGCTCCAGGGCAAATTGACCTGGAGCCTGCATCAAAGTTTTTCCTATATATGTTGAAGTTATGCTAGCACAAAAAGTACTGAAATGTAAAAGTGTACCAAGTTCTAAAGCTTGGCTTTAAATTTGTATACATAAAATGTTGATTGTTTACTTGGCAATTTTTCAAATAGCTTTAAAAATCGGTAATTTAAAGAAAAATTGTCAAGAGAACAATCAACATTTTATTTATACAAATTTAAAGCCAAGCTTTAGAACTTGGTACACTTTTACATTTCAGTACTTTTTGTTCTAGCATAATTTCAACATAGGAGAACTTGGCTCTTTTTTAACAGTAATGTTTTTGTTGTTACCTATCTACTCTACAAAAACTTGAATCTGGTGAATTCCAAAAAAAAATTATGGAACTTCTAATCGATTTTATATTTATATTCACATTATACTATTCCTTTCCCTATTCAAATTGTTAAATTTTTGTATATCCGAACTGCAGTTTTTTTTTTGCATTCGAAATCCTTTTAAGTGATTTTTAAAATTTCAAAACACCTTACAATTTATTCATCCCTCTATATCTCTTAACTTTTCCACTTTCAGTTGCAAAATAACAAATCAAAAAGTAAAAAACAAAGAAAAGCAACGCTCCAACAAAAATCGAATTTCGCAACTTTTGAGTTCGAGTTTTCCATCGACTCCATCAGATAAACAAAAATAAAATAAAAAAAAAAAAAGAAACACACAAAAATAATAATAAAAAAAAAATAAACCGTTCATTCAAATCAATAGAGAAGGATAAACTTTTCCACTTTACAATGTTTTACTCTTTTCTTCGTGCTGGTTACGTTGAAGTTTTCCCAAAAAAAAAAAGATATAGGAGGGCGAGATACACGGTATGTAGTAATTCTTTCTTTTAAGATGGTTACCAACTTGTATTATTTTGAATAATAATTTTGAAAAAAATATTATAGGTACACTATTCAATACATATACATTAATGTCCTGTATAGAGCATCGACCAATTTTCGTTTTCAGAAGTCTGATATAAACCGGAATAAATAAAAATAAAATTTGTATTAATTTTCTTTTCTACTCCTTTGTTTAAAGACGACAAAGCTGTTTCTGGATTTACAAAGTATCGCAATTAAAAAACAAAAAACACAATTGGATCGCAACTATTTCCTTTTATAAAGGAAAGTTTTAATCCTTGAAATTACTTCAGTAAAATTTTTTACTAAAATAAGATAACGGCCAAAATTCTAAATAGAAGCAACAAACTAACTCTTATGGTGGTAACATTGAAAAAAAAGTATGTTCACACCAATAACACAAACAACATAACACAAATAACATAACACCAACAACACAAATAACACTAACAACACCTACAACACTTACAACAACTACAACACCTAAAGAACCAACAACACCTACCACACCTGCAACACCTTCCACACCTACAACACCTATAATACCTACAACACCTACAACACCAACAACACCAACAACATCAACAACAACACCAATAACAAATACAACACCATCAATACCAACAACACCAACAAAACCAATAACACCAATAACACCTGCAACACCTACAGCGACTAAAACACCTACAACACCTATAACACCTACAGCACTACAACACCTACAATACCTACAACACCTACAATACCTACAACACCTACAACACCTACAACACCTACAACACCTACAACATCAACACCACCAACAGCACCAACAACACTAACAACAGCGGTTACGTACACCATAAAGGGAAAAGCTGTTTTACAGAATACGTTCAGAATTTTGGAAACATATTAACGATTTGAAGTTCAAGCATGTTAATTTTGTATTCTAAATATTTTTCTCTGTCTCAATTGCGAAGGGAACGCCATCATCATCACAGAGAACACAAATCCAATCAAATCCAATGACTGTCCTTCCTGCATCCTGTTCGAAGGGTATTTAATAACAGAGCTGGCAACTCTACTTTTTTCCATCAAAATAAAATTTTAAAATTACAAAAGGCACAAAAAAACCACAGCAGGACGAAAAACTTTCCAGCTGTGAAAACCCCTAAAAATCCTAACACACACACGACAGAAAAAAAAAAACTACACAGAATTTTTGGTAGGTATATAATGTTCGCACTCACAAAAACCTGCTAAATCTTTTTATTTTCCTATTTTCCTTGAGAATGTCAGATGAGTTTCAGTTTTTGAACGGTACTTCATACCTATCTAATTTTTTTTTGTAGAATAAAAACGAAGTTATCTTTAGCAATTTCCATGAGAGTCTCTGTTATACTACTGAAGTGGAAAACTTTACGCGTGTAGAACATAGGAGAAGCAGCACACAAAAAAACGTGTTTGATATAATGTAGGTGAATATTCGGTTTTCACATGAAACTGAAGCAACTCGACTCGAAATCTAGCTATGTATTTGAATTTCAGTGTTTATCATCTGCAAAATGTCCGAATTCCTTTTTAGATTTGAAACTAATTATTTCTGCCTCTGAAATAAAAAAAAAAACTTATTTATGGAAGAATGAAAGAGTAATTTAACAAAGGATTGCATTTGCAGATACGTTTCAATTTTTTTTGTCGTTTTTTATTCCAAAAAAAACCTGAGTATAAGCCAACCGCTAACTCAAGCCGGTGGCTGACGACCTCTAGTGCACTAATTAAGAACACTCTCACTCAAACACAAAACAATCCATGTGAAGTGAGATTATTATGGTGAATGGCACTAGGGCGAGAGGAAGCTGCATGCAGTTGAGCAACAGCAGCATAACTCGCACTGCACCGCACCACAGCCTCAGCCTGCCATCATTCCCATTATCCTTTGCATTTGCAAGCGTTTATAATTAGCGCAATACTCTGCACTCTTGCCGTCAAGTTAATTACAGGCATTCATTTTTAATTAACAGACAGAAAGGGGGAAGCTAGGAATTGTATGTATATATGGCAAATGGCAGTGTTGAACAAAAAAAAATATACATATATAAAATAAAATACGAAGGACGAAACAGAACAAAACCATTGCGAAGGATTCCAGAGAAGCACGAGGCACAACACTTGTATATTGCGACGACAAGTTGAGGACATGATATATTGCTGGGAGTCGTTGACATCCTCATTCTTTTTTTTTTTTTTTTTTTATTTAACTCAACGACAAAACAACACAAAAAAAAACGTAAAAAACATTACTGTTCCACATCCGGCTTCTTCATAAGTGATGAATGTAGACCAATGAACTCTGAATGACGTTAAGGCTTAACACTTTACACATGATTAATGTTTTTAGCATCGGTTCTTGTATTTAAATTGTTGGCAGCGATTTATTCATGAAAAAGAGAAGTCAGCGAAATATTCGAATTAAAATTAATTTTAAGACAAAAATAAAATAAAATAATAATTTTAATAAAAAAAAAAAATAATAAAGCTCGTTCGTGTTTTAAATAAAAATTACAAAAACAAGTTTTATATCAAAACTAGTTTATTTGGTGTTTAATATCGCTCATCTAAAATGTAACTTTAAACATCTTCATAACTATAGTTTCTATACAGGGTGTCCCAAAAGCAATGGATCAAACGAAATATGCTGATTGGGGAACTTAAGGGCTCTCAGAATTTGGTAACTTGTTCATCCCAAATCCTTACGGTTTTCGAATTAATGCAATTCTTGTGAAATTTCGAAAAATCCCTACTTTGCAACAGTATTTTGCTTCCTTCGTCCATCATTGATTTTTGTTTTTTAAAATTCTTTTACAAAAACATTGTCAAATAATTAGCAACAATTAAATAATCAAAATATTTTTTATTCCATACACCATTTCTTGTATAACAAAGAATTTTTGGAATTTGTTATTGTAAATTGTTTGAAAAAATAATTTTTTAGATGCAAAACTTTTCAAAAATTATAAAAAAAAAGCATAATATAAAAATATGGTTGTCGAAAAATTGTTTTGTCGAAAAAAAATTCGTAGGTAGGAGTCATTTTTGAAAAAAAATTAAACTTTTAAAAAATTTGTAGGTATGACCGATAATTTTGGCCTCAAAACAAGCACTAGAATCGATAGATCCGCCATGGGCTTTGGCTCCTTATAGACTGACAGTCATCCTGACCGACTGACTTACTTAAAGTGGCTTTTAAGATGGTTCTCTTCTCGGCCTAAACCAACAAGTCTATCCAGCCCTCTCGGTCCCTAGCTAGCTGTATCCAGTTGCAGACATGAAGTTTATTGAGGTTGTTCTCCAACTGAGTTGGCCACTTAAGATGAGGTCTTCTCCTTCCACTTTGCCATCGATGTTGGATACGATAACTCGGAGGGCTTGTGCTTCGATGTAAATACGCTCATGTGGAATAATCAGCTGCGTTACCTAGGGATGGGAAAAACCGGCCGGTTTAAACCGGTTTCGGTTTTTTTGATTCGGTCAACCGGTTTTTTCGGTTTTTTTGCCTCCCTTTTTAAACCGGTTTTTACAAAAAAACAACACAAAAACCGAAGAAAAAAAACCGGAAGAAAAAAAAAAAAAAAAACGTCGAAAAAAAAAGACCCGACGAGACAAATAACTGAAAACTGTCAAAACTTTCCTTCCCTCTCTCAACTAACCATACAATTATAAATTTTTATTCATATTCAGCTTTAAAAATTCCTCAAAACTTGTACTAAAAGTAAGTTAAGAACTCTGATAACAAAATTTTCTTCGAAGAGTTTATTTTTGGTTGACAAATTAGGTTAAATTTTTTTTACTATCAAATCAAGCAAAAATAACCGAAAACCGGTTTTTCCGAAAACCGTTTTTTTGGCCCGGTTCCAGGACTTAAGCTTTTCTAATACCCTTCTTTCAGATTTGAAAAAATCAGCCTCCCTATATTTCGTTCCACAAAATGCCTGTTATTTTACTTACTTGACTGTACTTAGACTATAGTTTTCAGATCAATAACATTCGACTCATACATCGCAGGACTTTCAAAAATATACCAAATTATTCGAAATTTGATGGTCTATAACTTTAACTGTTTAAAAAATTATGTTTCTTTTACCGGGAATGATAAAATCTTAAGAAAACCGAAACAAAATAAATTAAAACAACATAACCTCAAAACTATTGCCCGCTCAGAAAAATAATGTATTACAAAAAAAGATAATTGAATTTCCATGAACTTTGGTCTGATAACAATTTCTGTAGGACAAATAGTTTTGGAGATAAAGAGCGATTCGCGTTTTCCAAAATGGCGGATTTCACCAGGGGGTGGCGTCCCGAAAACCAGGGCTTAAGCTTTTCTAATACCCCTCTTTCAGATATGAAAAATTCAGCCGTCCTATATTTCATTCCACAATATGCCTGTTTTTTTACTAACTTTCCTGTACTAACATCTCTAAAATTATAACAATTAAAAATCTTAAAAATTTTCATATGATAGCTACACTTATAAAGTTTAATTCTGTAAAGTTTTGAATATTTAGAACAAATAGTTTGGCTGGAATTTAAAATTTATCGAACAAGGTCCAAAAAACCCCATGTTATTCCCATAAGAAACTTCTACTGCTTGGAGGCGCGGGTTAGAATTAAGTTAGAGACTTGAAACTTGGGGAACATTTTTTTTAGTTTATTTCCTACAATCATATAAGATCTTAGGAGCAGGGGCGTACACACCATTGGGGTAACCGGGGCAGTGCCCCGGGGCCCCCGACACGCTAGGGCCCCGACTGGAGACATGCAGAGAAGTCAACTTATTACAAAAGTAACGAAGCAAAAAGACATGAATCACTTCGGACACAAGAGACACAAATTATATTCTTCATTTTAATGCATTTAATGCAATACTACCGGGGCCCAACAAAAAATCTTTTTTTTTTAGAAAAATGATACTTGAATAATCTTAGCGACCAACAAATGATACATCCAGGGGCCCCCAAAAAAATGGAGTGCGTATACCTACGTACTTTTTTATTTGTTCTTATTTTCAATATCAAAGGGGCCCCAAACATCAAAGGAGCCCAATAATTAAGTCTTGCTACGAGACCCCGGCAACTCAACGTACGCCTCTGCGTTAGGAGCATACAAATTATAATAAATTATTTTAAAATAACGAGCACCCTATTGTGCACCTTGCAATACACATCATGATATGCCATATTTTCTAATTACGAAAAAGTAGCATAGATTCCGCAGTTTCGGTCAAATTCAATAAAACAATACATTAATTTTTGTCCAAACAAATATTCTTTCAGAATATTACCTAAATTTGTTTAATTGTGCAATAAAAAATGGGTTTAGTTGAAAGAATTGAGGAAAAAAATCACTTTTTCAAGATTTATGTGATAAAAACTCCCAACATAAACAAAACAAACTGCAAACATGGCTTTGTCTTGTATTTTTATTTTTATTTCTTGTGTTTTAGTGCTGTAGTACTTAAAATAAATTAATATTTTATGAAAAAAAAATAATATAAAAAGTGTTTCAAAAATAATACCAATTGGTTTTTATATTTTGTATTTTTTTGTTTTTTTTTTCAATTATTGTTTTTGTTTACGTTGGTGTTCAAAAAAAAATTGAAAAAAAAATATAAAAACCACTTTGTATTGTTTTCGAAAAACTTTTTTATTATTTTGTTCATAAAATATTACTTTATTTTGAGTATTACACACACCACGCAACGCAATAAAAAAAAAAGAGAAAAAAAAAACAGAAGAAAAAAGCCACACCTCCATTTTTGTTGTTTGTTTTGTTTGTGTTGTCCGACAGGAACAAAGAAAGAAAAATAGAGAAAGCACTATCGTTTGATAGATATCAGATTTTTGTCCGAAGAAATTTTTGGGCAGAAATTCGCAAGGGGGAATTTTTTTGTCTCTCGCGGCCATCTTTTTTTTTGAAAAACTACACAGTTTTGGAGTACCCAAACAGGAATTGGGTTAAAAAAGTTGAGAAAAAGTAGAAATATTTCTGTTTTAGGTAGTACCTAAACAGACCCAGGGTTTCGGTACTTTTGCTCAATTTTTTTTTCTCTGAGAGGATTTCATTCCCACTCCTTAAAATTTGACAGGTTTAATATTTTTGTTCAAAAAGAACCCAAACAAACCTATTGTTAACAATAGTTATACTTTCTTACCGCGGTGGGTTGAAATGGCGCTACTTGGCAATCCCTTTGACATTTCTGTCAAAAAGCAAATTTTCATACCCACCATCCCATAAGAAGTATAACTTCAAAAAATATAACAAAAATATTTGTATGCATTATTCGACCATATAAACAGACTACACTTTATAATTTTTCGGGTGTATTTTCAGTGTCGCACCTTGTAATTTGTTATTTAAATCGAAAAACTTTTTCCGTCACACATGAGTATTGAATTTAAACCAAGTGAGTTCAAAGTCTCTAGTTAAAAATTATATCTGTCTATTATGATGTTCTTCCGATTTCCAGAACAATTCACATATTCTTTCTAAAACGCAAATGGTTTTCAAGTGCTATTTTTATTTCTTTAATTGGACATTAAATTGAATACCTACTACCCTACCTATATACATTATATAGAAAACTGTATAACATATGTACATAATTTGTTCTAAATAAATGCAAATGCATACCTAAGTATGGCTTTTCTTCATCAGCAAAAATATTTCCCCCACAAAACGTGCTAAAATCCTTGTCAAACCCTTTTTTTTTTTGTCTTGAGAATAGAAAAATCAACACTCAACAGGATTCTCAGGAATTTTGTAAATTGAATACCATTGAAGAAGATAATGCCATCACCAAGAATGCATCGTCATTCCTTTTCATACAAAAAAAAAAAAAATTACAAATATTAGTATATCCCCAGTAATAGAGCTATGTATGAGTATGTACATAAGTAGTAGATGGAACAAATCGATAGCTCTACCTGTCCTTGAGGCAAAACAGAGATATCACACAGTTTGAAGTTTCGTTGTACATATTAGGTAGGTACTCGTATTAGCTAGGAATGACAATTATTTAAAAACAAAGACTAACCATTATAGAGATAGGGTTTTGAGGAAAGTATTAAAATTGTAGGTAGAATTTTATACCTTACCTTTCTACAAAAAGTTAAGAAGGACTTTTATAGAATTTACCTACTCGTACATGTGTGTTATTTGATATCATTGGGGTAGATAGCTTTTTGCTGTTAAGAGGAGGGTTAAGGTAGGTTGTAGGTACGACCTAAGGCTATATAGTATAACATTCCATTAATATTTCATTTGAATTTCTATTTTCTGTTTTGAATCTTGTCTTCTGTGTGGAAGAAAACTACTATTAAACTTGGATGTATTTTTAAATTTTGTACATGCCAAAATCAACTGTAAAATATGGAAAATATCTCAAACAATTTTCATTAAAATCATAAGATCATAGAAAAGTATTTTGAAAACAAAAAAAAAAAAATATTTTTTAAATACCTATTTTCTATCATAGAACCGTTTCACTGATTTTAAACTTTCTCAAAACTGGCTCATGAATCAATCAATTACCTTTCAATACTTTTTTTTTTATTGAGATTTTGTGTTTTTTGGAAAATTTTTCAAAACAAAAAAACAATGTAAAATAAAATAAACGCATGAGTTCAAGTTGCTTAAATTAAAAAGAAATTACACTTATACTAAGTTGTTATTTATGAATATGGAAACAAAGAAATAAAATTCATTCTTCAAATGAAAAATACTTAAAATAATTTGAGCCACAAGCCAAGAACTTACATATAGCTACTTGAACACTGTGATAAGTAAAAAAAAATCATGTGTGCAATTCACACGCGGTAGAAGTGAAACCTTAAAAAATATTTTTTCTTGAAAAAAAAACCGAGAATATATACCTAACTTTTTTTTGTTTTATCACTTTTAAATCCATTTTTTATGACAACTTACAATAAATTTTATATCATCCTAAAGCTTATTATTTTAGCTCGAAATATTTATATCGACCATGTCTATAAAACATCTACAAAAAGAGCTAGAATTTTTTGAACCCAATCAGTTTTCTCAAAAAAAGCAAAACAAATCATTCTCTTCTAACACCATTAAATGCATTTTTTTTTTAAATGGCAACCTATAACAAATTTTACATCATCAATTTTATTTCTTTCATCATTTAAATGACGCTTCAATCATATTTCTATGATGCCTACATAAAAGTAAGAATACTTTAAAGTCAACCATGTCGAAATTTCAAACTAAGATTACGGTACTTCCTACTTTTCAAGTTTTTGAATTTAAGATTGTGTAACTTGCAGAACACGTACAGTTATGTGTGATATATCAAATGAAAGGTAATATTATCGTATTAACGTTAAATAACGTTAAATTTTTTTTTTATAGATCAAAAGATATAACGTGCTTAGAAAAAGATTATATCTTCACCGTTATCTCAGGATTTTGATTGAAATTTTGTCCAATTAAATTTTATTGTATTACCTATCAACAGTATAAATTTCATTTATCTATCTATTAAAACAAAAAAATTATAATCAATTGATTTTTCCTGTCGCTTTTTCGTTTCATCTTGTTTCAAATCACTACGATACTAAAGAAGTTTTCACTTTAAAAAACTGGGGTCAAACTACGGCACACAGTGGTTCCCAGATGGAAAAAACTCAAAAAAGTGAAACAATTTTTTCAATTTTTTTGATTTGGTTTTTTGATTTAAAAATATATTTAAATACAGAATGCAATCAATTTTAATTTTTTGCATAGCCTGGGTCCCGAGTATACTTAGCTCAAACTAGATTCTTTAAAATTTTGGAAATTTCGTTCTTTTTTTCTGCAACTTTTGACGAATTTTTTTTTTTAAGAATAGAGCTTTAAAAAAAAAAAAAAGTATGTAGTGTTGTTAATGGTATATTTGTCCTTAAGTCTACATTTACCGTTTGTTGAATTTGCTTTTGAATCAGAAAAACCAGAATATTATATGAAGAAACCTCTAGAGCGAATAGTTTTTACTCTTTGTCGGCCTATAAAAAAAAAGCTCCACGATGCTCCACCTTCATTTTAGTATTAATTTATAGCTTATGATATATACTATTATGGTGTTAAAACAAATGACCCATATTGACCCATTCTCCTGTAAGAGCTTCTTGAGTGTAGCAATGCGTTTCACTCAAACAGCACTTGAAATTGGCTTCTGGGTATTACCGTTTCTAATTTAACGGCTTTTTTTGTAAAATAAAGTGGTTTACATTATAAGAGGTCTATGTAGCCATCACTGATAAACCAAAAAATAAAGAAAAATCAAAAATTTTCAAAAAAAGGGAAAATATCAGAAAACGGTATAAATTTAACTTTTTTTTGGAAACTTTTAATTTTCTTTGGTTTATCTAAAATTTAAAAGGTATGTTTTAATAAAATGTTGAAATAAACTCAAACGAATTTAATTTTGCTCATAATCAACCATAGTTATAAAATAGCGGCACATTTTCTCAGAAACCGTAAAAAGGCCTATTTTGATAGCTTTTCTAAAATGATCTCAAATGTAAGAAAACATTTTTTTTTAACAAAGTTAACTTAATTTATTTGTAGAGAATTAAATGAAGTTTTCAAATGTATCCTTAAATTCTCTATAAGGTGATCCGTTGTTGAGATATTGATAGTCAAAGTCAAAACTATGGTTTTTGGTTTGCAGTCTAAAAAAAATCGTAGAAGTTTGAAACAAAAAGAATTTTAAAGCCAAATAAATAGCATTCCTAAAATGATAATCATTTTTTCGCAAAAAAATGTTTTTTAGAGAAAAGTAAAAACAAAACAAATTTGGAAAATTTTGGTATTTGAATAATTCCAGATCTAGTTATTTTACCATTAGAAATAAAATATTTAGTTTTTATATCCTAAAACTAGACGAATGTAGCTTTCACATGCTTTTTGTTTTGTAATGATACGATCATTTTTTACTGAGATACAGCCTATCGAAGTAAGTAAGTAGTAAGGTGCTATAACAATTCTGAAACTTTTTAGTTATTTGCTTTCTCAAAACCTTCTTTGTATTCAGTTTTAATTAAGTTTTAAAAGTATAAGAGAAATTCACATCACAAAAAAAACAAGAAAAGGAAACAAAAATAATGAATATACTCGTATTAATCAATACAACTTTTGAAAAAATGAGTAATTTTAAAGTACGACGCACAATTTTTAGATCACGATGAGAATTCGTTTTATTTAATTTATATAACAAATTTCAATCAAATCGGTCCACCCGTTCAGTTTTTATAGGTTTTTTCCACTTCCTCCATAGAAGGGAACCACTGTGGGGCATACGTTCGTTAACGTTTTGACTATTGCTCTCTCTATTTAATCAGAAGAAAATGATAGAGACATAAAGCGTCAATACGTTAACGAAGGTATGCTGTAGTTCGACCCCTGTTTTTTCAGGAAACGAGTTTCAAATTTAATATCAATCTATTTTTTTATGTAAAATGCTAGTTTCAAAAACAAAATTAGTGCTCATTCTTCGTCAGTTTTTAAAGCTAAGAAATGACTTTCTTCAGGATTAAAGATTACTTTATTCCAATAACTTCTGCATTAATAATCAAAATTCGTGATATATGACAGTATCCAAATAAATGAGCGATATGTAATTTCATTTTTTTTTTTTATTTAGATGAATTTTAACTAAAACATTTTTAAAAAATTGTAAGAGCCATTAAAAAAAAGTGAAAATAAGCCATGAAAATAAACCTTGAAAAAATGTTGATAGATTTTTTTAGCGCGATACAAAAAATTTAATTTCAAAACGGCTTAATTATATCCTATACAAGATGAGCTCGAAAATTTATTCTTTAGGTATAATTGTGAATAGACGGAAACTCAAACGTGTTGAAACGTCATGCTGGATAATGAAACTAATTAAAGTATATTTTGTATGAACTTACTCATTTTAGAAATTGAGAGAAACGTCCTTTTACTACTTTAATCTTGTACTTTTTTTCTTTTTTAACTAAAAAAAAAAAAATTACATAAAATAAAGTTTAACAGTAACTGACCTATATTGAGTGTTTCTCTATTGTCACTGTGCAAGAATATTTATGATAACTTATAATTTACTAAGAAAATAAATAAAATTCTTAAATAAACAACTCTGTTTCATAGAATTATCCTTTTAATATTCATGACATCTAAAGACATCTGTGTTCTGCAGTGAATTCCTTGCCATACCTACTGCCCGTCCGAAACCGACTTCCAACTTGCTACCAATCCGGACAAAAAAAAAGAAAACAACAACAAAAATTGCATCGTCATTGGTCCTCGTTGAACGTTTAACACTTTGACCATTTGCATAAGTTAGTTAGCAGGACGACGACGACGATACGGACGGACGGACGGATGCATTCCTCCAGCTCAAACTATCTATTTCCCCTGCTTCCATTTGCACATTTGATTGAAATTATTATCAGACTGCCACTGCTCTTCTTCTTATATCTACTTCTGTTCTATTGCAAAACACAGAACAGCGGCAAGGTTGTGAGCAATTTTAATTATATCTCAAGTTCTCATACAATATTCAACACTCATTGTACATTGGGGAAAACTTTGTTATTTCTAAGAGTATAAAAATATTTAAGGAAAAGGATACGGAAAGCGTATGTATCCTTACTCGCACACATTTACTATATCTATTATACTCGTACCATCATAGAAGAAGAGTTTTCTAGCATTTTCCCTTGATGATTTGAGGAGGCGCCACGATATTTAGTGCTGTCTTCGCCGGAATCCTTAAATAGTGTGAATAAGGAAAGATATTCACAGAATATGCTTTTGCTTTCGCTTTTAGTTTTATTGCTTATATTGCCTTGGGGCCTGTTGCAGCAGTTGAGTTAGGGAAGGAACTAGAACAAAAACAAGAACTATACAGGCGGCAGCACACGCAAAACTTCCTAGCTTTTATATTATAGAAAGGGGTTATGCAAAATAAGCCATTAACGCTAATGAATGAATATATATATTTTTGTGTTATGAGTTAACTAACTTAGAGAACATTTCCAACAAAATTAAACAAAAAAATAAAAGAAAACTTTGTTTCAAATTTAAATTGAAAAAGAGGTCATCATTGGTATAAAAATAATTATTTTTCGGTATTTCTGTTTCTAGTTAGTATGTTTACTTGAAAGTTTAACAGATTGGTGAAAATTATAATGCATACATTTATGATAAAATTATCATTTCAATCATTTTTTTTACTCCAATTTTGTTTTTACTTGCAATACAAATTTGATTAGAACACATTTTTAAGCTACTCAGCTTAGTTTGACTCGCCCTTAACAGATGCTTTGACCTACCCAATCCAATTTCTTTTCAAAAGTTTTCAATATAATCCTTGTTAGAGATGCGCAAAACAGTTCCAAAGCCGGAACGAACATGGAACGGTTGTTTTTTCGGTCGGAACTAGTTCCTGGAACTAGTTCCGCGGAACTATCAAGAATTTGAGTTTTTTTTCAGGAAAATGCACCAAAAAAAGAAATAGTATGATATTGAATATTTTTTCCTTCTAGTTCCACGGAACTATCAATAATTTGAGTTTTTTTTTTCAGGAAAATGTATCAAAAAAAGAAATAGTATGGAATTGAATATTTTTCCCTTCTAGTTCCTGGAACTAGTTCCGCGGAACTATCAAGAATTTGAGTTTTTTTTTAGGAAAATGCACCAAAAAAAGAAATAGTATGAAATTGAATATTTTTTCCTTCTAGTTCCTGGAACTAGTTCCGCGGAACTATCAAGAATTTGAGTTTTTTTTTTAGGAAAATGCACCAAAAAAAGAAATAGTATGAAATTGAATATTTTTTCCTTCTAGTTCCTGGAACTAGTTCCACGGAACTATCAATAATTTGAGTTTTTTTTTCAGGAAAATGTATCAAAAAAAGAAATAGTATGGAATTGAACATTTTTCCCTTCTAGCTCCTGGAACTAGTTCCGCGGAACTATCAAGAATTTGAGTTTTTTTTTTTAGGAAAATGCACCAAAAAAAGAAATAGTGTGAAATTGAATATTTTTTCCTTCTAGTTCCTGGAACTAGTTCCGCGGAACTATCAAGAATTTGAGTTTTTTTTCAGGAAAATGCACCAAAAAAAGAAATAGTATGATATTGAATATTTTTTCCTTCTAGTTCCACGGAACTATCAAGAATTTGAGTTTTTTTTTAGGAAAATGCACCAAAAAAAGAAATAGTATGAAATTGAATATTTTTTCCTTCTAGTTCCTGGAACTAGTTCCGCGGAACTATCAAGAATTTGAGTTTTTTTTTTTAGGAAAATGCACCAAAAAAAGAAATAGTGTGAAATTGAATATTTTTTCCTTCTAGTTCCTGGAACTAGTTCCGCGGAACTATCAAGAATTTGAGTTTTTTTTCAGGAAAATGCACCAAAAAAAGAAATAGTATGATATTGAATATTTTTTCCTTCTAGTTCCACGGAACTATCAATAATTTGAGTTTTTTTTTCAGGAAAATGTATCAAAAAAAGAAATAGTATGGAATTGAATATTTTTCCCTTCTAGTTCCTGGAACTAGTTCCGCGGAACTATCAAGAATTTGAGTTTTTTTTTAGGAAAATGCACCAAAAAAAGAAATAGTATGAAATTGAATATTTTTTCCTTCTAGTTCCTGGAACTAGTTCCACGGAACTATCAATAATTTGAGTTTTTTTTTCAGGAAAATGTATCAAAAAAAGAAATAGTATGGAATTGAACATTTTTCCCTTCTAGCTCCTGGAACTAGTTCCGCGGAACTATCAAGAATTTGAGTTTTTTTTTAGGAAAATGCACCAAAAAAAGAAATAGTATGGAATTAAATATTTTTCCCTTCTAGTTCCTGGAACTAGTTCCGCGGAACTATCAAGAATTTGAGTTTTTTTCAGGAAAATGTATCAAAAAAAGAAATAGTATGAAATTGAATATTTTTTCCTTCTAGTTCCTGGAACTAGTTCCGCGGAACTATCAAGAATTTGAGTTTTTTTTCAGGAAAATGAACCAAAAAAAGAAATAGTATGAAATTGAATATTTTTTCCTTCTAGTTCCTGGAACTAGTTCCGCGGAACTATCAAGAATTTGAGTTTTTTTCAGGAAAATGTATCAAAAAAAGAAATAGTATGAAATTGAATATTTTTTCCTTCTAGTTCCTGGAACTAGTTCCGCGGAACTATCAAGAATTTGAGTTTTTTTTTAGGAAAATGCACCAAAAAAAGAAATAGTATGATATTGAATATATTTTTCTTCTAGTTCCGCGGAACTATCAAGAATTTGAGTTTTTTTTAGGAAAATGCACCAAAAAAAGAAATAGTATGATATTGAATATTTTTTCCTTCTAGTTCCTGGAACTAGTTCCGCGGAACTATCAAGAATTTTTTCCTGATGGAAGACATGAAACTGGAACTATTAATGTAGTTCCATGTCCATGAGCATGATTCATAAGAGTGTATTTGTGGTTTTGGTTTGTGAATTTTTGACGCTCAACTCGTTCGCATCCATGTGTGTTGGCTTTGGATGAGAATTCTATGACATGCGTGTGTGTATTGTGTATTTCAAACAGAGTCAGAGACATGTTCCCTTTCGTTTTGTTTCTTGTTCCTCTTCTTCTTTCTTTCTTTTGTGTGTGGCTGTGTCGGAACGATGGAACTGTTTAAATTAATTTTGTGGAACGAGTGGAACTAGTTCCGAGTGAGGAACTAGTTCCAGGAACTATTTGGCTCCGGAACTACCCATCTCTAATCCTTGTTCGAATTTGAAATCTTGTCTTACAGAGGCGTACACTCCCTTGGGGCAAGCGGGGCGGTGCCACGGGGCCCCCGACTGACCCCAGGGCCCCCACTGGGGACAATGCAGAGAAGGAAACTGTTAGCATAAATTGAGTTACGAAGTAACAAGGGAGACAAATTATGTCATTCAGTGTAATGTATAATGCATTGGCAGCCACACAATATATGTATATTGATTTTAAAAAAAGTTACCCCAGGGGCCCCAAAAAAAAATAAACTGCTTTTTTAAAAGAAAAATTATAATTTTATCTTAGGGCCCCAAAAAATATTACTTGAAAAATCTTTGCCACCACAAATAATACATTAGGGGCCCCAAAAAAAGCAAAAAAGAAATATTATTTGAGGATCTTCAAAAGTGGTTCAAAACAATCAAATGGAAAATTAAATATAAATTCAGGGGCCCCAACATAAATACATCAGGGCCCAAAATAAAAACATTACGTTATTGGTGGCATTCCGAATATTACTTCAGAACAGAGGCCCCAATACCTATTAATTCTTGGCTCCAACAAAATTATATTATATTTTGGGGGCCTCTAAGCACTTAATTTTGAGGCTCTAAAAATAAATTTTCAGGGGCCCCAAAATAAAAAAAATTATGTCTGATGATGGAAAATAAAATATGTATTTATTACTTCAGAACAGAGGCCCCAAGAACTATTAACTCTAAGCTAAAAAAAATTTTATTTTAACGGTCTCTAAATATTTAATTTTAGGGGCCCCTAGTACAAGTGTTTACTACTTTTATGAGAGACATTTTAAGTAAGTATAGCAAAGTGCATTACGAAAATATTAAAACATTAAAATAAACCTAAAAAATAAGCCATACAAAAAAAACGTATACGTATACGTAATTTTTTTTGTAACCAAGGGGCCCCCAAATATCAAAGGGGCCCCAAAATTTAGTCTTACCCCGGGGCCCCGGCGACTCAACGTACGCCACTGCTTGTCTAATACGTTTGTCCACCAAAAATATTCGTTTGTACACAATTCAAACAAATTTAAGAGCAATTAAAACGCTCAAATAGACGTAAAGAACCAATTGCAATCGTCCACTTCGAATTCTTTATGTAGTATATGTACAATGTACATTTTACATACATACCAAATATTATCGTTTTTGCCTTCCTCCGTTTAGCAGATATTCCGGGTTGGGGTCGAAATTCTGTATGGGCCAAAATTCGGATTCCAAAATTCTGTATTCCAAAATTCTGTATTTTAAAATTCTGTAAATTCAAAATTCTGTATTTTAAAATTCTGTAAATTCATAATTCTGTATTCTAAAATTCTGTAAACACAAAATTCTGGATTTCAAAATTCTGTATTCCAAAATTCTGTACTCCAAAATTCTGTAAATGATAAAAGAAAAATTGTTTTGATAATGAAAAAAGTGCGCACTTTTTTCATTATCAAAACAATTTATCTTTTACCATTTACAGAATTTTGGAAAATATTAAATCATTAAAACCTAATAAAGTCAAGGATAAATTGTGTGTTAATGGTTTTATTTTTAATAACGAAGAAAGATCAACTTAAAAAAAACATGGAAAATGAAAATATTTTTTTTAATGAAAAATCTCGGGAAATTTTTCGGAAAATAGGGTACTTAACTCAAATTAGTCATGCACTTAGTAACTCCATTCGAATTTTGTCGACAAAAATTGAATTTTTTGAGAAAAATTAAATTCAAGCCAGCAGAACACGAAAAAGCCAGCAGAACATGAAAATCTCGGAAAATTCATCGGAAAATGGAGCGCTTAATTCAAATTAGTCGAACATTCAACTATTTATGTCCAATTTTTTCGAAAAAGTGGAATTTTTTGAAAAAAAAAAAAAAACAAATTCAAGTTAGTAGAACATGAATTTGTATGGAAAATGAAAATATTTTTTTTAATGGAAAATCTCGGAAATTTTTTTCAAAAATTGGGTACTTAACTCAAATTAGGTAAGCACTTAATTATTCAAGATAATTTGAAAAATTTTTTTTTCGAAAATCACAGAAAAAAAATTATTTTTGAAAAAAAAAATTTTTTTTTGAATTTTTGTTTGGCACCTAAATATTATACCTAACCCGAATTTTTTACTAACAGTTTAAGGCATTTTCTGGCAATTGCTCTGCTAACTTTAAATCGAGTTAGCAGAATATTAAGTTTTTCCAAAAGTAGGGGAGCACTTGATATAATTTTGGGGTACTTGCTCTGCTTACTTAAGGGACATGTTTTAATGTAGAGATTTAGAATTACAGAATTTTTAAAAGCAGAATATTGGGTTTGCAGAGTTTTGAAAAACAGAATTTTGGATTTACAGAATTTTGAAATACAGAATAATGGAATACAGAATTATGTTCATACAGAATTTTTTCTTCAGATACAGAATTTTGGTCATACAGAATTTTGAAATACAGAATAACGACCCGTTCCAAGATATTCCAAATATTTTTTCCAAAAATTCAAATTTCTGTCGTTTTTCCTCTTCCAGTTTTTTACATATTCCAAAAATCAACATCCAACTGTCCAACATTTAGGAGATATTCAAAGAATTTTGTATAGAAACTCACATACAAGATATCATTTTTTTTAAATCCCCAAAATATACCTATTTTTTTTTTTTAATTCAAACTGCCATCGTTTGTCCACCTCGAGAAATGATAACAAACCAAAAATAATCGTTTGTCCACCCTACGCTTAGGAGATATTAAAAACAAATTTACAAAATTCTTAACAAAAGTTACGCATACACCATATTGTACAATGTACACTGTACATACATATGAAAATTTCAGAGTATCTAAAATCCCCAAAAAAAAATTTTTTCAAAAAATTCAAATGGCAATCGTTTGTCCAAACAAACAAAAAATATTTAAAAAAAAAAACAAATTTGGTAGGTATTGAAAAATTACTTTTTTTTCAAAAATTCAAATTTCGGTCGTTTGTCCAACTCGAGCTCTTAACGTATACCAAAATTCGTCCTTTGTCCACCATACGTTTAGAAATATTCAAAAACCAAAATTTTTTTACTGAAAATTTTAAAACCCTCAAAAATTATTTTTTTTTTTAATTCAAACAGATATCGTTTGACCACCTCCAGAAATGAATACAAAAATTAATACAATCCATTCTACGTTTAGGATATACTTAAAAAAACAAAATTTTGTTTTAAATAATATTAATTAAATAGAATTTAATGTTTTCTAATACCTAATGCATTTTGATTTTTGATTTTGTATGATAATAAAACCATTTTTTTTTTTTTCAAATATTCTAGTTTTGTTGTTTTTTCGAAAAGCTGGACAAAAGTCGATTTTCTAAAAATCGAAATTTTTAATTAAATTTTTTACAAAGCGGATGGTAAATATACAGGGGCTCATATGATGCACCTCTTTTTTTTTTTGTGGTAAATTGTGTGGAGTGATAAAACAAGTTAAAAGTCAGTTGTTTATTTTCTGAATTTTTTTTTTTTAATTTGTGGTGATTTGGTGAGCATTGTTAGGAGATTGATTGTGAGCGAGTGTGCTTTTAAACATAAAATTTTCAAATTAAAAATACAATTGCAGGTATTGAATAATAATTAAAGAGTAATTATGAAAATATTAAATGTTTTTTGTTCAATTAAATGACAGTGGGAAAAGAGTCTGCCACATATAGATATTTTTATTGATTTTTTTTAAAGTCTAAGTGCTTTGTTATAGTATACTCTACTATTCTGCCTTGAAACATAGATTTATGATAACTTTGACTATTCTTTTAATTTAATATCAAAAATTTGGGTGTGATTTTTTGATTTTCACTTTGAGTAAAAAACACTCATACGCCCTACGTTTTTTTTACTGGTTGTTAACATTTTCCAGAAATTTGTGTTATTGAACTTGATGCATTTGGATTCCCTAAGCCGAAAAATCACAATGGTTCCTTTCTAGAAGCTCTAGTAATTTAGATTTTTTAATTTTTCACATTTTGGGTGTATGAAATTTCATACTATTTTTTTTAGTTTTTCTTATCACGAGCGTTTTTAAAGTTTTTCAACTTATTTACTTAAAACCGCCTTTAATTGCATAAATAATAAGTTCTAGCATAAATAAATTGTTTTACTTCAAAAAATAATTTTGTCCAGGTTTTTAAATGGAAATACTCCTATGTGCATTGTTAAGAGATTTTAAATTTGTTTGGACTTATAATGTACCTTCATTAATGTGTTAATGGCACTGTTTAAAACTCAAAAATCTCACCGGATACCTATAAAGTTTCATAGGGCATTGACTAATGACTACGAAATATTCTGTACAAGTTTCATTTAGAAAGAAGACATTAAGATGTCAGTATAATAAGAAAAACAGTTGAAAAAAAAAAAAAACGATTTCATAAAGAATCGATTTTAGGCATATTACCTATAATACTTTTAAATGAATATATTATTTTTAATTATCAACTATTTTTAAATTCAGCTATGTACTTTTTATAAAATCGGTTCAAAATTTTCTGTGAAAAAAATGTAACTCAGGTAAAAACTCGCACATTTGTTTACAAAAAAAGATATTAGTTTCGTTAAAACGTCAAACCCTAATTGGGTCATAGATTTACATGAAACTTCTGAATTTTTTATTATTTTTCTCAGTAAATTCTATGTAGAAACACTCATATCTGTTGAGAATTCTTGATGCTTGCAGAAGGGTTTTTCATATGCAAACAAATAAATAAACCGTTGCAATCAATCTTTTAATTTAATGAAAAATTGAGGGGTCTCTTCATATGCTGCTACAGCATTCAGAGATCAAATTTGTTCTGTTATTTAAATAGGTAAGTGCGTTTATAACTCCAGCAACTTTTTTGAATAATTCTTAGATAATACCACTCGCAACATGCTCAAACTTTTTGAGTCGTAAAAAGACGAAGGTTGTTTAATTATATTTAGTCCGAAAAGAGTGAAGTCAAGGGTCCTATAAATTAAATATAAAATGGTTCTATAAATCCAAGGTTCTTGTCCATGGTTATTTCAAAAAAAAAAAAAAAAATTTCAAAGACAAAAAATAAACATAGAATAGACCAGAAATAGGGAAATTTAATTTGCATGTACATAAATGTACCTACAACCTACAGGTTTTTTTCAATAAATAATTTATGGCGAAAAATCCTGCCTTAAGGACCATTAGAATATGTTTTGTGTAGATACTAATCAAACTGTTGAAAAACTTTTTGATTTGATAATTTTTGGGTGTTTGGAAAGAAAGAAAGGCAAAGATTGCATTGCCATGTCAGAAGAAACTTTGAAGCTTGAGACAAAAGAATAAAAACCGAAACACCAAGTTTTGCTTCATTGAAATTTTTCAGAAAATTATTGAAACTTTCCAAGAGCTTATACCTAGGTTTCCCCAAGTTTCAATTAAGCCTCGTTTCCATAAAAGTTACAAGTTCAGTCAGTAAAATGTTACACTATTCTCTCAAATTTAGTATGTATCTTATCTAAACCATAACCTTTTGCAACTACGGATTGGATTCAAATAAATGCTTTAATTTGGAAATACTTCTTTTTAGAACACACATAAAAAGAGAGCTTTATGACTAAGCGCCTGGTTAATTTCTTGTTATTTTTTTTTTCATTAGCTTTTTTTCTAGCAAAAAACTTTTTTCGCAAGAATTATGAATATTTAATCTACATACCATAGAAAAAGCTTTTAATAAAATAAATACCTAACTTAAAAATATTTACCCAAGAAATTTCTACAAGTTTAAAAATCTGCACTTTTAACAACTTTTGAGCAGACTCTGAACACTTTCTTCAGCTACTGTGGTAAATTCCACCCGTTCAATCAAGTATTATCCTTAAATCTTTATCTTCTCTTTCTATGGAGCTTTTAAAGAATACTTTCTGGTTTCTGGATTCGATTAAGCTAGCGATAAGTTTAAAAATACTTTTTAGAGCTTTATCAGCTATTGGAAGTTTAAGGTTATACAACTTGTGACCAACAATAAATAAATACTAAATTGAAGCTATATTCATAAACTGGAGAGATTTGTTGCCTTATATGCACTTTTGACTATTCATTATCAAATTCAAAAATTTTCAAGCTTTGTAGCCTATACTTTTCACGTTGAAAGTCGTACATAATAGTCCTATTTCACATATCGCTGGGTGAGAATTATAAGGTTGTATGTTTTATGGAAAACCCTGCAGACATACAATCCTATAATTCGCAGACAGCGATAAGTACATAATTTAAAGAAAATTTAAACGACAAGTGGTACGTTGCAAGTGGAAAGCGGTGAAAGCAATTTTTTTTCTCTTAATCAAGTTGCGACACCAAAAGAAAAGCTTTTTAAGCTCTATTCATAAAGTTTCTCGGATGTCTAGCTCTAGTTGCTAAGTTCCTTGCATCTAAATTTTTCTCTTTCTTAGTTGCGGTTCCGGAGGTAGGTATATAACTTGAAGCCTAAGTCTCGAAAGATAAGAAAACAATAATTCAAAGGTTAGGTAAGGAGTAAGTTACATACCCCCTTGCCGAAAAAAAAATTCATTTTGAAAAATTTCCTCCAAACTCATCGAGGGAAACATCAAAAGAAAGGTCTTTTAAAGATCTATTCATAAATGAAAGCCAAGAGTTTCTTGGAGGTTTGGTTGTTGAGTTATTATCATCCAAATAATAATTTATTTTCCTAGTTTCGGGTGTCATGTATGCAGATATTTGAATGCAGATATTTTTTTTTTATTTTCGAGAAAAAATAGCAAAATAAAAAAAAATACATTTTACTCAGCTGCAGCGGGATTTAAAAAAATTAAATTCAAATTAAAGTTGTAATAGACTAAATAATACGCCAACCAACAAATCAAATGATTTACCCTTGAATTTATTATGTATGTAAATTATAGGATTTAATTAGCTAAAACAACAAACCAATAAACCACAATCATAATAATATAATACGGACCTAATTTTTGTTTCAATGGACATGTATGTAGTAGATATGTAAATATTTAGGTATGTATAAAAATTCGGGAACCCGTCAAAAGTGTGAAAACAAAAAGTATTCACGACTTTTAGTATTAGGTAGGAAAGTATGAACAGATAAAAGTATTCAAGGAAAAAAGTATGCGCGACAAAAGTTCGAAAAATGGAAAACTATTATTTTGACTGGGTTTTGATCTGGCAATAGTTACAAAGAGAAATGAGAATTTGCGAAATCAAATGTGGCGATGGACAATTCTGATTGGTCAAGAAAGAATAAATAGACGAATTTATTGTTAGATAGGGCTGGGGTCTCAGAAAAAAAGAGAGTATAGTATACAGAAATATTTATTCATAAGGATAGGAGGTCTAAATTTAATTTTCAGTCTCGCAGCTGCGATGAGCGAGGCAAGGTTAAGAGTGAGAATAAAAAGACGAATTTATTGTTAGATAGGGCTGGGGTCTCAGAAAAAAAGAGAGTATAGTATACAGAAATATTTATTCATAAGGATAGGAGGTCTAAATTTAATTTTCAGTCTCGCAGCTGCGATGAGCGAGGCAAGGTTAAGAGTGAGAATAAATAGACGAATTTATTGTTAGATAGGGCTGGGGTCTCAGAAAAAAAGAGAGTATAGTATACAAAAATATTTATTCATAAGGATAGGAGGTCTAAATTTAATTTTCAGTCTGGCAGCTGCGATGAGCGAGGCAAGGTTAAGAGTGCGCTCGATTTTTTTTTATCCGTAACAAAAGTGTGAAAACAAAAAGTATTCTCGACTTTTAGTATTAGGTAGGAAAGTATGAACAGATAAAAGTATTCAAGGAAAAAAGTATGCGCGACAAAAGTTCGAAAAATGGAAAATTATTATTTTGACAGGGTTTTGTAAGAGTGAGAATAAATAGGCGAATTTATTGTTAGATAGGGCTGGGGTCTCAGAAAAAAAGAGGGTATACAGAAATATTTATTCATAAGGATAGGAATAGGAGGTCTAAATTTAATTTTCAGTCTCGCAGCTGCGATGAGCGAGTGCGGAGTGTTGGAGTGCGCGAGATTATTAGTCCTTTGAAATGTTGCAAAATTTTGACCGAACCTTGCATTTTAGGTAGGACAAGATTTTTTTGTTTTGATGTGTAGAGTAGGTTAATGGGAGTATACAATCTAGTTTTCGGGGTTGAAAACCCCGTTTAAACTGTTTTTTAATAATATCTTGAGAACCGTTAGTCCCACAAAAAAATGTTTAAGATGGTTTTTGTAGATAATTTAGTTCTCTACAATTTTGATTAAGGTACTTTTTTCTTTAACATTGGAAATAAGAAAGTTGTACTTGAAAATAGATGTACATTTTCAAGAAAAAATACTTTAAAGGGCCACAACTTTTTTTCTACAACTTTTATTGAAAAAATTCTTATGACAATTTTTAAAGATCATTTAATTTCCAACAATTTGATGTGCTCATTTTGCAGATTTCGTTTACATAAAGGTGCTGCAATGGTTCTACAAAAAAAGGTAACAATTTATTTTGGTACTTTTATAACATATATTTTATTTTTTTACTTCAATACGAATGATTTCGAAGGAATATGTAAGCTGGGTCAAAGCAGGAAGAAAATCGTATAGTATAGGGGATTTCAGGTCCTGGGGAACCAGGGCAATTTTCTAAAAAATATTTTACTTTTGAAAGAAAAAAATTGTTTAAAACCAACGATTATTTTATTTTTAACGATTATTCTATTTTTAATTAAACCTGTTTTATAAAATAGTTAATGAAAAAATAATTTTCAAAATCAAGACTTTGAAGAAAAATTACGAAAAAAATATTTCCAACTAATTTTGTTCAAAATGTTATGTAATTAAGTGATAATTTAGTTTTCAAAGTTCAATGCTGTTATGTGTTTTCAAACAAAAACAAAAAACCGAATGCAAAAGAGTTTTGTCATTTTCGAGAAATTAAAAGAAAAAATCTATTAAGATTCTTTCTTTCATGGGGTAAGAAACCCCATTATTTTTTGTGACTGGATAAGGATATTCAAATGGAAGAAATAATTTTCTTGAAACTTAAGGATCAGAAAACATGGTTTAAAATTCTTTTCATTATTATCAACTGCTTGCTTACATATTTTGTGTTGTTTTCATTTAAAAAACTGAGATTTTATTGCTCCAAAGTATTTATCTCAACTCATTTTTAGTGGAGGAAAAATGGTTAAAGTTGATGGATTTAAATACTGTGTTTCATTCGTACAGAATATCCTTTATAAGATATTTTCGTGAAATTTCAACTCAGATAAAGATTGAATTTAATGTGTGCACAGGACATTTTTTATTTATGATGGTTTTGATTAATTCAAGGTTAATCGTTCGAACAAAATTAGTTGGAAATATTTTTTTCGTAATTTTTCTTCAAAGTCTTGATTTTGAAAATTATTTTTTCATTAACTATTTTATAAAACAGGTTTAATTAAAAATAGAATAATCGTTAAAAATAAAATAATCGTTGGTTTTAAACAATTTTTTTCTTTCAAAAGTAAAATATTTTTTAGAAAATTGCCCTGGTTCCCCAGGACCTGAAATCCCCTATACTATACGATTTTCTTCCTGCTTTGACCCAGCTTACATATTCCTTCGAAATCATTCGTATTGAAGTAAAAAAATAAAATATATGTTATAAAAGTACCAAAATAAATTGTTACCTTTTTTTGTAGAACCATTGCAGCACCTTTATGTAAACGAAATCTGCAAAATGAGCACATCAAATTGTTGGAAATTAAATGATCTTTAAAAATTGTCATAAGAATTTTTTCAATAAAAGTTGTAGAAAAAAAGTTGTGGCCCTTTAAAGTATTTTTTCTTGAAAATGTACATCTATTTTCAAGTACAACTTTCTTATTTCCAATGTTAAAGAAAAAAGTACCTTAATCAAAATTGTAGAGAACTAAATTATCTACAAAAACCATCTTAAACATTTTTTTGTGGGACTAACGGTTCTCAAGATATTATTAAAAAACAGTTTAAACGGGGTTTTCAACCCCGAAAACTAGATTGTATACTCCCATTAACCTACTCTACACATCAAAACAAAAAAATCTTGTCCTACCTAAAATGCAAGGTTCGGTCAAAATTTTGCAACATTTCAAAGGACTAATAATCTCGCGCACTCCAACACTCCGCACTCGCTCATCGCAGCTGCGAGACTGAAAATTAAATTTAGACCTCCTATTCCTATCCTTATGAATAAATATTTCTGTATACCCTCTTTTTTTCTGAGACCCCAGCCCTATCTAACAATAAATTCGCCTATTTATTCTCACTCTTACAAAACCCTGTCAAAATAATAATTTTCCATTTTTCGAACTTTTGTCGCGCATACTTTTTTCCTTGAATACTTTTATCTGTTCATACTTTCCTACCTAATACTAAAAGTCGAGAATACTTTTTGTTTTCACACTTTTGTTACGGATAAAAAAAAATCGAGCGCACTCTTAACCTTGCCTCGCTCATCGCAGCTGCCAGACTGAAAATTAAATTTAGACCTCCTATCCTTATGAATAAATATTTTTGTATACTATACTCTCTTTTTTTCTGAGACCCCAGCCCTATCTAACAATAAATTCGTCTATTTATTCTCACTCTTAACCTTGCCTCGCTCATCGCAGCTGCGAGACTGAAAATTAAATTTAGACCTCCTATCCTTATGAATAAATATTTCTGTATACTATACTCTCTTTTTTTCTGAGACCCCAGCCCTATCTAACAATAAATTCGTCTTTTTATTCTCACTCTTAACCTTGCCTCGCTCATCGCAGCTGCGAGACTGAAAATTAAATTTAGACCTCCTATCCTTATGAATAAATATTTCTGTATACTATACTCTCTTTTTTTCTGAGACCCCAGCCCTATCTAACAATAAATTCGTCTATTTATTCTTTCTTGACCAATCAGAATTGTCCATCGCCACATTTGATTTCGCAAATTCTCATTTCTCTTTGTAACTATTGCCAGATCAAAACCCAGTCAAAATAATAATTTTCCATTTTTCGAACTTTTGTCGCGCATACTTTTTTCCTTGAATACTTTTATCTGTTCATACTTTCCTACCTAATACTAAAAGTCGAGAATACTTTTTGTTTTCACACTTTTGTTACGGATAAAAAAAAATCGAGCGCACTCTTAACCTTGCCTCGCTCATCGCAGCTGCCAGACTGAAAATTAAATTTAGACCTCCTATCCTTATGAATAAATATTTCTGTATACTATACTCTCTTTTTTTCTGAGACCCCAGCCCTATCTAACCCTTAACTATAGTGGTGGGTCCAGGGGACCCACATCAACTTTTAAAAAGTTAATAAAAACCGTTGAAAATGAATTTTCTCTTTTTTTTTTTTATTTTTTTATTTTTTTTTAAATTGTTATCTTTTGATGCTTAAAAACAAAATTTATAAAAAAATTCAATTTTGTATTTTATTTTATCATTTCAAAACACCACAAATTTTCACCACTATAGTTAAGGGCTAACAATAAATTCGTCTTTTTATTCTCACTCTTAACCTTGCCTCGCTCATCGCAGCTGCGAGACTGAAAATTAAATTTAGACCTCCTATCCTTATGAATAAATATTTCTGTATACTATACTCTCTTTTTTTCTGAGACCCCAGCCCTATCTAACAATAAATTCGTCTATTTATTCTTTCTTGACCAATCAGAATTGTCCATCGCCACATTTGATTTCGCAAATTCTCATTTCTCTTTGTAACTATTGCCAGATCAAAACCCAGTCAAAATAATAGTTTTCCATTTTTCGAACTTTTGTCGCGCATACTTTTTTCCTTGAATACTTTTATCTGTTCATACTTTCCTACCTAATACTAAAAGTCGTGAATACTTTTTGTTTTCACACTTTTGTTACGGATTCATAAAAATTCATATCAATCAATATTTTATGCAATTAACTGCCTAAGTAAAATAAATAATTTTATCAATTTATATTTCATTATTTGCTTTTAGATTTGGATTTGCTTTTTGGTTTCTTCTATACGAGGACCATACGAAAAGAACATAATGCACATAAATAGTTTGTAGTTATGTTTTGTTAATTAAATTTATAGTAAACGAACTTTAAGGGAGTTTTGGGTATAAGTATGGAATGGTCCATTTGGAGAATCATTGTAACGATTATGTTATTAGAAAAAGTGTGACGATAAATATTAGCTATTTCCTATTTTGGTTTTTCTTTTTCATTTTCATCCTCATACATTCCTTTAGTCTCTGGAATCTAATAATGCATCTGCCATATTTTCGCATTTGTCATCATTTAGTACAATTCCAGCAATAAACGAGTTGAACCTGGCAAATTGTACCTTATCAATGATCATCATACATTGAAGCGCCTGCCTTCTGTTGAGTAAACTTCTTCAAAAATTAAATTTTAAATTATTATTAAAAAAACAACTAATTTTTAAATTTAAATGCCATTTTATTAAGTAGGTATATTGTTTTATTTTTTATCTTTTTTTTAACAGTATAATTTATTACTTACTCATAAACTTAAAAACTAATTTAAAATGTTATATTCTTAGTAATTAATTCTTATAAATTATTAATTGCTATCTTTTATTTTACCAGAAAATGTTAATTAATTAACATTATTATGTTTGTTTTTTTTTTTTTTCTTTTGTTTTGATGGATTTGCATTGAATGTAATACTCATAAAATTTTTGAGCAATTATTTTTGTTTGTATTATATTTTTAATTATTAGGTTTTTTTAAATGATCAAGTTTCAACAAATTGATGTTGATTTCTATTATTTTTTTTTTTTCAAATTTTGATTAAAAAAAATTTATGACGATAGAAACAGTAGAAAAGTTTTTTGTATGGGAAATTTGAATACTCCTACACATAAATTTACAATTATAAATAGCTTTTAAGGCGTGGTGTCAAGATATACAAAATTATTCAAATTTAAATTCATATTTTTTTTATCATAAACAATAATCAGTCGTTTTTCTTGTATAGATTAAGCAATATAATTAACTACGTAATTGTGTTAAATAGTTATATAATTGGTTTTCTTAATTTTTAGTTTATATTTTTTTATATGTATTTTACTTAAGATTGCATTATATGGCCTAATAGTTTTCTGCTTAAGACTACAACTTATGAACATTTTTTTATAATTTGATTTTACTTTTTTTTTATTTTTGTTTATATTGTAAATTCTATCTAAGTAGTTTATGTGGATTTATGATGCGAAGAAATGAATAATCACACGCAAGAGTTTAGTTCAAGTGCTGACGGATAAGATAAGTTAAAATATGAGTTAATTTTTTGTAACTAGAAGTTATTTAACAAATTAGGGTCGTCATTGTGGGCTGCTATAGTAAATAAAAATGTCCCTGGGAATGTTTCCCTTGTTTCAACCATGGGAACTAAAATGACCATAAAAAGCTTCCCTAGGAGTTTATTTCTATCGACAATCAAATTTTTAGAGGAATTTAGCTGTAATTTCATACGATTATCTGTTCCCTGGAAATAAATTCCGAGAGAGATTCAGAATTGCAAAATAAATTCCGGGGGAAAAAAATATTCCGAGGGAAACAAAATTCTCCTGGAGATTTACGATAGGGCCCATTATATTTCTGTACCAGATTTACTACAAACCAACCAATTGAAACCCTCAAATTCGTCAACTGTTTGCAAAATCCTACCAGACAGAAGAAAAAAATTAAAGAATAAAAATAAATAAATTATTAAAACTGGGAAAAATTCGCAGTGTTTATCTTTTATTTAGTTCAAATATTTTGAGGCCAAACAGTTCGTTAATATGGTATCTAGGCTATTATGATTTTGTTTTTATCAATATGATTTCATTATGTGAAGTTATCTACCTGAAATTGCTAATAATACAAACAAATTCATGAATTTCACCTAACTTTCGAGGAATGGAGCATCTACAATGCTCTAAACCAATAGAGCCAATGGAGCTGAAGGCCCCTCTTGTCTTAGCCTACATCCAGTAACAAAACTAAATAGCAATTGAATTCTCACAAATTTTGCATTGGAATACACAATTTGGTAATAGAAATGTAATTAGCTGAATTCGCATAAGTTCTCAAAATTTCAATAAGAAAAGTTGCATTCCAATAGATTCTAACACATCTTCTTCAAATTCTTTTTATGCAAACATGAATTTCTTTTCAGTACAATAAAGTATAATATTTCCGAAAACCTGTGATGAAATTTGGTACATACAAAGGTTTCATTTTTAAAAGAAGAATTTTTAATGTTGGTAAATGTAGTCAATTAACTTAACATTTGACTAAGCCACCAGTCAGTTTGTACTAATATTCTAACTAATAAATTAATAAGAGCTGATATTTAAACTTCAGAGCTTGTTCATAAATTTTTTTTTAATTCACACTGTTCTTCCTAAATTCTAGCTGATGATTAAAAAATTAGCTTCTATTTTTTTAATTAAAGGATATAGCCCAGGGAAATTAGTAATTTAAATCGCATTTTTCGCGGGACAAAATTTTTTTCATGGAATGTGTTCGGGTGGTTGTCCTTATCATAAAAGTCAATTTGTTGGGAAAATTGGAGGTTGGGAACAGCCGCCATCTTGGAAAAGAGATTGGTAGCGTTTTTATTGAATAGCTCCATTGTTATTCATTTTAACAGAAAATGACAAAGGTAGGACTTATTAACAATAAAATTATCTAAACAATGATATACAAAACAATTCCGTGAGTTGATTAAATAAAATTTTATAGTTGGTCAAAGTGCGGGTTTGTTTCGCAAGGTTGGGACAAAATGACATTTTTTCATATATCTGACGAACTTTTGATTTGTTTGGATAATTCTTCAAGAATGAATTATAGTACTTATAATTACCTATAAAATGAGCCCACAATCGTTATTGTAACCATCGTATTGTAGAAGTAATCTAACTCCGAAACTCTCCATGTACTAGTCAAAAGTGAGAAAAAAGCTAGTTTTTTGCTAGTAGGCCGAGAAAATTTTGGGAGTAGAGGTATAACCAAAATATAAGTATACGCAGTTTTGTTGCCATACTCGTGTTAATGTCGATTTCAAAGGTCAGACAACTCTAATTTTGGGCTTTATACGGTTTTTGGGGGGTTAAATAACGTAAGGTTTCTAGTTAACGTGAATGGGCTAAATTTATACTATTTGAAATTATAAATATACAAGCTGATTCCCTATTATTTTTCCTAAATCTAGACACCCCAATCTTGAGGATGTGACCAATAGAACTCAAGATATAAGCCGTTTATACGATTATGTTTTAGAGGCTTTTTTGTTTCGATTTTTGTTTGTTTATTTGAATTGAAAAGCCTGATATGGTTAGTTAAAAAACCTTACATCGTGAGTTCTATTAACCCCATAGCCGAGATTAAGGTGTCCAGATTTAGGAAAAATAATAGAGCATCAGCTTGTATATTTATAATTTCAAATAGTATAAATTTAGCCCATTCACGTTAACTGGAAAACTTACGTTATTTAACCCCCCAAAAACCGTATAAAGCCCAAAATTAGAGTTGTCAGACCTTTGAAATCGACATTAACACGAGTATGGCAGCAAAACTGCGTACTTATATTTTGGTTATACCTCTACTCCTAAAATTTTCTCGGCCTACTAGCAAAAAACTAGCTTTTTTCTCACTTTTGACTAGTACATGGAGAGTTTCGGAGTTAGATTACTTCTACAATACGATGGTTACAATAACGATTGTGGGCTCATTTTATAGGTAATTATAAGTAATATAATTCATTCTTGAAGAATTATCCAAACAAATCAAAAGTTCGTCAGATATATGAAAAAATGTCATTTTGTCCCAACCTTGCGAAACAAACCCGCACTTTGACCAACTATAAAATTTTATTTAATCAACTCACGGAATTGTTTTGTATATCATTGTTTAGATAATTTTATTGTTAATAAGTCCTACCTTTGTCATTTTCTGTTAAAATGAATAACAATGGAGCTATTCAATAAAAACGCTACCAATCTCTTTTCCAAGATGGCGGCTGTTCCCAACCTCCAATTTTCCCAACAAATTGACTTTTATGATAAGGACAACCACCCGAACACATTCCATGAAAAAAATTTTGTCCCGCGAAAAATGCGATTTCATGCCCATATTTTGACTAATTGCCCTGAGCTAATAATTTTTGTCAAACCATCAACCATCGTCCCCGACAGTCAAAGCTTGCTAGGGCCATAAAAATTCTCAAAATTGTGATCTCCTACAGTGCAGGTCACAACTCACAACAATCTTAACAATGGATAAATTCTTATATTATGTGCGCCAAAAAGTAATTAGACTTTAGTCAATTAACGATGAATTATGAGCCTGCACAAAACGACCGTTTTAATCGCGTTGAGATTTTTATATTTTACGGTTTGACTACCTTGATACGGCAGACTTGTCATCGCTCTAAAGCCTTATTCATTGCAAAAGTTAAATTGTTAACACTTTCCAACCGAACGGTTAGAGCATTGCATTAAAATGTTCGTACCGAAAAGTATCTCAAAGCGACATGAGAAACGATCTGTATTGCAATGCCTTTAAAGTATATGTATATTTTTAAGCTTATTAACGGCAGTATCGAAAGTAATGCAATTCAGCTCTGTCATATAATAGGAATGAACGATTTAAAAATCTTAGACAAAAATTTTGGATAAAAGTGCATTTTGTTGGCGAGGATAAGATAAGAACAGCAGTCATAAATATTTTGACCAACTACAGATTAAAAGCCAAAATTTGTACTTTTTTGTAACAAAATGCAAATGGGGACAAATTTGTTGAGTTTTTATTATTTAATAAGTTCTGATTGGAACATTAGTTCAGTCGATGAGGAGTCAAATGCAGGGGATCTGAAGAAAGTTGTGCTAAGTTTGGATGCAGTTTTGAAAAGGGGTTAATTCTGAGTATAAATCTCTGCAGTTGCATAAAGTTAATTCTGAATAAATTTAAGTAACAGTTACGCAAAGTTTCTAAAATATCAGTTCATATAATTGACTTTATTAGTTCTTTTTTTGTTAACTTTAAGCAATATCCGTCAGCACTTTTCTACTTATAACTAATATTTACATCCGATTGTATTATTTTGAGATTATAATATTTTATAAACAATAAATTTAGTCTGTCTTAAATTTATTACAAATAAAAAAACTAAACAAAAAGTTGTTTTTATGTTTTAAACTTAAAATAATAATGATATGAATTCGTACATGTTTTTTTTTTATATATTCAGTTTGAGACGGAACTTAAATTAAATTATATAAAATATATTAATTTAAAACTTATTTTAAAACATTAAACAAAAATAAAATAAAATTCTAATTTATTTAAAATCTTTTATCACAAGTAGAAAAAGATGGACACAATCGCTTACAAAAAATATCGCAATTGAATTTATTATTAATTTAAGTTAATTTAATATATAAAAAAAAAGACATATATATATAGTAAACTTAAATACCATGCACATAACATACATACACGAAATATAAAAGTTATTATAAATAGTCGCACAACGTTTTGTTTGTTGTTTTTGTTGTGTGTTTGATTTTAAAAAATATATATATTTAATTAATATTAAAACTATTTTTGATGCAAAACTTAAAACTCCGTTGATTGTCAAACAAATGAGGAGAAACCGGGCAGTGGAGCTCTTGATCGGGCCATATTATTTACAATAATTTGGCCGCCATTGAGGCTCATAACCGCACTACCTTCGGGCTCCGAATCAGTATAGCTGGAGTAGTTGCGCACTGGTTTTTGTTTCTTCCACGATTGCCGCAGTGTATCGTTCACATTGGCATAGTGATTCACAAATGAGTGAGGATCAGACCGTACGCTCTCGTTTTCACTTTCAGAATGCTAAAAAAAATAATTTATATTTTACATTTTTTTTCCAAAACTATACTGCTGGTGATATTCATATAATCAAAATCATCTTAAACACTTTACCTGTGAATCTGACGAGCTGACTTCCGATGGTTTCTCCGTAACACTGCTGTCGTCGGGGTTTTCATCGTAACACTTTAAGCTCTCTTCATCGCTGTGATATGCCACTGAGGCTGGCGATGGTCGGGGAGGGCTTTTGCCCAATGTCGATGCTGGCGGCGGACGGTGATTTGATTTTCTACCTAACGTTCCCAAAGTTCCACGACCCAAAGTGCCAGCACTGTTTAATGTGCCAGTACCAACTCCATGTCTCGAACGATAGAGCTCAAGTGCCAGCTCTTGTCGTTCATCGATAGACATAGCCATTGATTCTTCGAGTGTTTTTTGTGCTTCTTCTGTTGATATTTTTTTTGTGGGGGTGGGAGGGAAGACGAATTGAGAAGGATGAAAGAAAATATAAAGTTTAAAATATCTATCGACATGAGTCTTGACACGAGACATTAATGGTTAGCAACACTTACGTTTGTATTTGTAACTTTTGCTTTTAACACACAACACAGCTATGACCATTATGATGATGATGATTGAAGTTGCTGCCAGTGCAACCATGAACCAAGTTTGTCGATAAAATGGCTTGTGCTGAAGATAGCCATATTCTAAGTGCAATTTGGATGGGGTTAATATTGAGTCCTTTGAATAAACTGGAAAGGATATGCCATAGCGATTGTAGGCAATAACACGGAATGTATAAGCTGTCGAAGGAAGTAGACTTTGATAGCTGACAGTGAAATCTTGCATTGGACCTGTTGTTGAGCGAGCTATTGTTTCCCATCGTGAGTCATCTGTAAGAGTAATAAATATTTAATATTGTGTTTATATAAATATTAAAACAACGAAATGAGCAAATGAGAAAAAAAATATTGAATCGATTACATAAAATAGGAATAAACAAAAGCTAATGATAATGATAGAAATTGTTAAAGTGAAATAAAAATCAACGTAACACATAAAAGTATGTCCAGAAGCACCCGAAGCCTTTTGAAAGATATTATATACAATTTAAATTCAACAAGAAAGGGTTTTTCAGAGCTAAAAAAATAGAGGTTTTTGTTCAAAAATAAATAAACAAGAAAGAGTTCGAGAAAATGTGTTTATTTTTGTTCGATTTTTGATTTTAAAAAACCTGATTTGCTGAATTCATAATTATAATATCTTTCGATCTAATTTCAACTTTGGAAACTTTTATACTTTTTTTGAGAACTACAAAACAGGGCAAGTTTTTAAAATAATAAACCAGTGTCATACCATACAATTTTTTTAGGGGTGTTGCTCTTAAATTAAAGTAAAAAATTGAGTTTTTATAAAACTAGAAATTGTTAGTTAATTTGTAGCGGAATGATATATAAAGTAAAATTTTTTTTGATTTGATAATTATTTCCAATAACACTGGTCAACAAAATTAAACTTTTTTTTTGTTACAGAAACCAAGTTATACTTTTCTATAGGATTTTGGTGTGCTGAGCTCAAATCCGAAGTCAAAAAAATTCTATCACATCACGTTTTTGAGATAATTCCGTTAGAAAATCGAAAATGCCGTTTTTTTACCAGTTTTCGAGATTATTTCTTAGCTTTTGGTTATTTGTTTTAAATAAATTTGTAACGGTTTCTAATAACGTTGTGTCAAAATTTGAAAGCGATTGGCAAAGAACATTTCGAGATTTACTATTAAAAGCAAATATTAGATATACCAAACACGTTGATTTCAATTTCAGATTTCTCAAAGAAGATAAGAGATTTTTAAAAGATTTAAACGGATTTAGAAAGACAAGATTTAGTTCTATTAGAAACCGTTACAAATTTATTTAAAACAAATAACCAAAAGCTAAGAAATAATCTCGAAAACTGGTAAAAAAACGGCATTTTCGATTTTCTAACGGGATTATCTCAAAAACGTGATGTGGTAGAATTGTTCTGACTTCGGATTCGAGCTCAGCACCCAAAAAACCTATAGAAAAGTATATCTTGGTGTCTGGAACAAAAACCTTGTTGACCAGTGTAATTATTAAAAAATGTTTAAGCGAAAAAATTGTGAAAAACAAAAATCAGTTCTGAGCAGAGGAACCAAAATGCTGAGTTGCAAATTAGGGATTTTTTGAAATTTTAATAAAACTGTATTTAATCGAAAATCGTAAGGATTTGGTTCATGCCAAATTCTGAGAGCCTTTAAGTTGGCCTATCAGCCTATCGTTTGAACCAATACTTTTGAGAAACCCTGTATATTTATTATGAATTTATTTTAATTTCATTATAATTCAAAAAGGCAGTTTTTATTAGTGAAACCTTAAAAATAATTTTTCTTGCAAAAAAATTCGAAAAAATATAACTTTTTTTTATTCCATCACTTTTTTTATATCACAACCTACAATAAATTTTATACCATCTGAAAGCTTATTGTTTCAGCTCAAAATATTTATATCGACCATCTACAAAAAGAGCTAGAATTTTTTTACCCAATTAGTTTTCATAAAAAAAGCAAAACAATCAATCTCTTTTCTCTTCTAACGCCATTAAATCCATTCTTTAAATGACAACCTATAATAAATTTTATATAATTATTATTTCACCTTTTATATGACGCTTCAATCATATTTCTACCATGCCTACAAAAAAAGTAAGAATTTTTTAAAGCCAACCATGTCGAAATTTCAAACTGAGTGTACTTCCTACACTGGTGGCTGGTCATCGGTAACAGAGTTATTTGAGGTATTTTTCAAGTTTTTCAATTAAAGATTAAATAACTTTTAGAGCACTTAACATTATGTGTGATATATCAAATGAAAGGTAATATTATCAGCATGCGTATTAAAGTTAAATAAATTTGTTATGTGCTCTAGATCAAACGATATAACGTGTTTAGAACATCTTTTCACAATTATCTCAGAATTTTGAATATGAAATTAATTGAAATTTTGCACATTTATAATTTATTAAATTACCTTTCTACTGTATAATTTTCATTCATCTATCTATTAAAAAAAAGTTATGATCAATTGATTTTTCCTGTCACTTTTTCGTTTCATCTTGTTTCAAATCACTACGATACTAAAGAAGTTTTCACTTCAAAAAAATTACGCCAAAAACTGAAAACAATGCCTTTGTTTGTTATTTGTGGGCGTGACTGACGTAGATTCCACCACCAATAATATTTCTCGAATATGTATTATGAAAGTTTCAGCGTGGGATCCCTCACTTGAAATTCACGAAAAATTATTATTCAAAGCCACACCCACCACGATTGGACTCACTTCCAATACTAAGCAACTGCCAATCCATCCAAGGTATCAAATTTTTGGTCAGATAAATCACTAAAGTGATTCTATAACAACAACAAAATGGAATTCCGCTCCACTTTCTCCATAATACCTTATATCCCGAAAGTCAAAATCTTTGTGTAATTAAAAATCGAAAAATAAAAGAACTTGACGAATCAAAACGAAAAAATAAAATCAGGTCTTGCAGTTAATTTTTGCGTAAAGTATTAATAAACAAATTAGAGTTTGAAATTATTAAATAAAAATGTGTTAGGCATGAAAAAAATGCGAGTTCAATGAAAGTAAAAGTGTGTCAAATTTTTAGAAACAAATATAAACCAAAAGCTTAACTCCTTCTCCGGTACTTACAGATATATGCTGGTTCACCTCTCTCTACGCAGGGTAAGCATGTTTGGGAAAAATATTGCAAGGAATAGAATAAAAGTAACTACAATTACTAAAAGCACCTTAATCCAATAAGAATAAAAAGTTCAGTGTACTTTAGAAATAAATTTGATTTAATATACAATACATTTTTACTCATATCACTGAATCCATTATCTATAGAAATTCTAATATCAACAATTTTTGAGTAATTTTATTGATCACTTCTTTTCAACACAAGTAAAGCATTTAAATCAATATTTATTTCCAAGCATCACATTTCAAAAGTTCAAATCTAAATAGAACAGTTTCTTAAAATACTTTCTTGCAGAAACTTATACAAAAAATTAATTTCTGTCATGCACAAAAGTTCCCACAGTTACCAAATTTATATTCTCAAATTAGAACTTACCCCTTTTCTTGCATTCTATATAATAACCAAGAACAGGTCCACGTCCTGACGGTCCATTAAGCCAATGCATTTCAACATTGGCCAAAGTCTTCGAGAGAATTAAATCTCTCGGGGCAACTGGAGATCCGTCTTGAGGTCCAGTTGTTACATTTTCGCTTACTGCCGGACCATAGTCAATAGTTTGGGCTCGCACTGTAAACGTGTATGTGACTTCTTCTTCTAGATTTTGAACATGCAAACTATTTCCGGTAACTTTTTGTTTCACTTGTTTGCTAAATTCTATAAAAAAAAAATTTGATATCAAAATTTTAGTATGAAAAATTAAAAGTGCTTTAAAGAAACTTACTCTCATTCTCTTCGGTGGTTTCGTATGTCACAAGATAACCAAGAATTTCCCCATTGCGCATTTTTGGAGAATCCCATGAAACTTTCAAACTTTGCATGGTGATGTCTTCAAATCGTAGTGAAACTGGCGGCCCCGGAAGTCCCTGTAAAGTCTTTACTGTTATTGGAGTCGATCGCGGGCCATCACCGGCTGGATTGAAAGCTAGAATCTGTATTCTGTACTCTGTAAACTTATCGAGAAATACTAGACTATGAGAAGTTGCAGATGCTGCAACCACTTCAATTTCCTCTTCATATTTGCGGCCTTCTTCTAATTCTTGTGGTGAGCTCGTCACCAAATAGAAGATTTTATAACCCAAAAGGTCACCATTTTGCATGCTTTGCTTTGGTGGTTTCCAACGAAGTCTAACTTCGGTACTAGAAAGTGGAGCTGCATCAACAGCTCTTGGTTCACCAGTTGGTACTGCTTCACCCACATAAACAGCAACGGGAGGCGATGCTGGACCAACTCCTTGAGAATTAAAAGGCAACACCACAATTTCATAGTTCCGATCTTGCTGCAGATCACTAAGAACAATAGATGCTTGATTTATTCCCATAACGTCTTGTTTGGGAGTGGCTTGTAATGCAGCGGGAAAGTCTGAAAGTTGTTGGAACAATATCCGATAGCCACCGGTAGCAGAATCACCATTCCAGAGCGATGTCTCCAGAGCATTCCATTGAACACGAACACTTGTCGTAGTAATGGGTACGACTTTAAGTCTACTCACGCCTTTCGCTGGAGCTGCAGGAAGTGTGCGTACCGTTATACTTTCTCGACTAAATGTCGAAGGACCAAGGTCATTAGTGGCTTGAATTCTAAATTGATATATCGTGTGAGGTTTCAAAAAAGTGGCAGTGTAAGATGCCACACTCGGATCGACTCGTTCCGGCAGTGACGTCCATGGTCCTTCATTCTCTCGCATTTGTACAGTATAGTATCGTAATGGGGCGAATCCATCACGGCCAGGAGTCCAACTAAATGTGATCTGATGAGCTTGAATCTGACTGCGAGATATCTGAGGCGAAGATGGGGCTTGTGGACGCTCACGATTATTTGTTGTGTACACCAGAACCGAAGCAGTCTTGCCCCATCCCAAACGGGTTTGGGCTGTTACACTAAATATATAATATCGTTCAGCTAGCAATTGAGTTGCCCGGAAAGTACGATCGGATGGAGGAAATTCACGACTATAGTTAAGATTCACACTGCCATTTAGTGAGTATGTGACTTGGTATGCTAGAATCTCCCCATTTGGATCTTCAGGTACATCCCAGATAATTCTAGCCGTTGAGAATGACACATCGGGAAATGATACATTTGACGGAGCACCAGGTGTATCTTCAAAAGTCTGCACACGAATCGGAGGAGTACTGAGAGCACCATCGCCAAGTCTTGTGAATGCCAGAACTTGAATGTGATAAACGACGTACTTTTTGAGTTCAGTGAGGGTTGTAGTAAACGATGAGTTGTTGGAGATTGTCTTGTGCAGAACTTGACCACCGCGGTTCGTGGCAGCATAGTATACTTTGTAGCCTTCGATTTGGCCATTTCTGTGCTCTTTTGGTACTTCACCCCATCGAACGACTATTGTTGTTGATGAAGTCGCATTGGCTTGCACCTCCAAGGGACCGAAGGAAGGCACTGCTTCGCGAGTACGTTCGACAGCCTTGATACTGTCCCTAAAATTTAAGAAAAAAAAAGTTAATCTAGAACTTTTATGTGATTTGTTTAAAACTTACCTCGAAGCTCCTACATCATTACATGCATTCATAACAATCTCATAGACTGTCCACTCTTCAAGGGTATCCAAGACATGTGAGTTGGCAGTATGATCTTCAATTAAGACACTCAGGGCCATTGATTTTCCCGTCCCAGTACCATCAACCTGACGATAAGTTATATTATACCCTCTGGGATTTCCAAACCATTCGGTCTGTTGCAAGGGAATCCATCGAACTCGCAGTTCCGTTGCGCTCATAGCTCGAACCGTTACATTAAATGGTGGATGCATAGGCCTGGCTTGTATCGTTTGGAAATCTTTTGTTGGCTCAGATGGTTCTGATGCTCCCACAACATTCGTAGCTATCAGTCTTAATTTGTACTGTGTAAAAGGCGTAAGTCCAGTTACTGTTAAAGTGGAAGCATCTGGATCAGAAACTTCATAAACAGTGAACCAGGTATTATTTCTTGCTGTTTGTGCTTCAACTTTCCACTTGGTGATTGACGAGTTTCCGTCAAAACCTGGAGTAAACTGAAGAACCACTGAAAACGCTTCGATATTCGATAAAGCCAACTGAGTCGGTGCATGTGGAAGTACTGGTTCGACTCCCGATTGAATTGTGGCAGTCTTTGTGGGCCCAGCACCAACTTGGGTCCAAGCTTTAATCTCAAACCAGTAATGTGTAGTTGCTTGGAGCTGTGTTACTCTCAAGCTTGTCTCAGTGGCAGTAAGATTGATAGATTTCAAAGTCTCCGAACGGTCTTTGACCTGATAACGAACAGTGTAGCCTGTCAGAATGCCATTAACATTTTTTGGTGGCGCCCACATAACTTTAACAGCCCGATCGGATATTTCATCGAAATGCAAAGACGCAACCTCATCTGGAACATCTTCCAAAGTCTTGACGGGTACCATTCCACTTCGGATACCATCACCGGGATCAGTGAAACACAAAACAGTCACATTATAGGAACTGAATTTCTCAAGACCTCCCATTATGGCCGTCTGTTCGGCCAAGGGGTCTAGTAAACTAGGCGGAACTGTCATCATTTTTGCTTCCGTTTCATGTTCCTCGCCATCGATTATTTCATATTGCCAAGCTTGAATTTTATAACCTTGATTGATTCCATTGATTTGTTGTGGATTCGGTGGCTTCCACGAAACTTTAATAGCTGTGGAATTGATTGGTGAAGCTTTCGTATTAGTCGGTGGAGCTTCTGGTACTCCCTCTTTGGTCTTGATTTTTGCTCCTTCAGTATACACTCCTACGCCCATGTTATTGTAGGCTGCTATTTGGACAACATAGTCTTTCCAAGTTATCAATTCTTGAATCAAATAGTTTCTCTGAGCTTCGTTTGTGATGTTTTGATAGGTCCAAGGACTATTGTTGTATCCAAAAAGTCGATAACGAATGATGTAGCCTAGAATTTGGCCATTTCGATGCTCTTCCAATGGTGGTTGCCATTGGGTGATTATTTCTGACATGGATCGAGCTGATCCAACAAATCCAACAGGAGGTCCCGAAGGTGCTGGGGTAAGAAAAGCAAATATTTTTCATTAAAAATGAGGTCGAAATGAGTTACAAGATTATTTAGTTTTTTAAATATACCTCGGTTAAGCGGTAATGCTACAATTTAAGCCATTATTTTTTTGTTTCGATATTCATATACATTCAAAAAATGAGAGATACATAGAAATGACATTTAGATGTAATTAGTTTGTTTATGGAGTATAGATATAAAGTTTATACATAGTTTTGTTTGTTTGGACGATAATGGAAATCATAAGTTGAGTAAACTTAAACCACCCACATTGATGGGTGGAAAACAAAATAACCGAAAAGAGAAATTAAAGTTTTAATTGAACGCAGATATTTTGTTTGAAAAAGAGACAAAATAAAAAGGATGAATTAAAAAGGAAAGGAGGCGCAATAAAAAAAACTAAAGATGATATTATTTTTTTATGGCACATCAAACATGCAACGCGCACAGCACATATACATTTAATACAAGTCTAGTTAGGTATGCGAAGTGAAATATTTTGAATTTTCTTATCGCCCATAGGTGAAGTGAAGTATTCATAAGTATTTTTGATTTTCTATGCTTTTATGGTTGAACAACTTTTAAAGTTTCAAAACAATAAGGTATCTAAGTTTATTTTTTTTTTATTTCAACTGTGCAACAAATGCAAACATACATGATATGAAACAAAAATGAGAAAAACAAAAATCGAAAGTTCTTGGAAACTTAAATATTAAGAACTGAGGCACTATATAAATGAAAAGTTGGAGAACTTTAAGTAGAGTTAAGGAAGGCACAAAATGATGTTTCAAATTTAAATTTAAGTTTGGAAGAATTGGCTTCTGAAATTGGATCGTCCTTGTCAAGAAAATAGCATATTGCACTAAGGAAACTAATCAGTATAAAATCGAAAGGAGATAACATTTTTGTTGTTCGATTTAGAGCATTTTCATGGTTTTAACGCATTTGTTATTTATTTTACTTTTCCGAACCTTAAAATGTCAAAATTTTTTGGATTGATAAATCTTCAGCTTAGTTAAAATCTAAGACATTATAGATAGTTCCTTCTAGTACTACCTTGTTGTTAAGTTGAACATAAATCCTTTTGTGACAGTTTACGCAGAGGAAAAAGAGAAATAAGAGTTTATGTTCAACCTAATTTTTTTAAGTTCCGATTCAGCAAATGGCCTTTAATTACCTAAAACAATGGCTGTTTTCAACACTCAATATTTTTGGTGAATTTTTTTTTCAATATTTGATTTGTTAATTTAAAAAATAAATGAAAATACTTTTGGTTTGTTTATACAAATCCATAAAAATAGGTTCTTTTAAAAGTGAAAAAAAAAAACTGAAATATCTTAGAAGTGAAGATATGCGGAAAAATTTGGAGCACCAATGTAATTCGGTTTATTGCTCTAGAAAAAAAAATTGAAAATCGGACAGACTGAATATGGTTCAAGTTGGTGAAGATGAAGATTAAATTCATAAGATTTGAAATAAAAATAAGCAAATAAGGAAATCGGATGATTTTTTATAGATTAGATTAAGGTATAAGTAGATCTTTGATCAAATGGACACGAAGTGGGATATCATTTTTGAAAAAAGCACATAAGAACATAAACTGGTGGATTGAAAAATGCTGTCCCCATAGAAAATAATAGAATAGTAACCTACTAAAGGTTAGTTGGCGTTTGATTAACAGGGTTTAAGCAGTTAACAACTTAAATCGATCTGTAAAGAATTGAATTGTAGGGTTTTTGGCCAAAGTCGTGTTCCAAAAAGAAAAAAAACGAAGGAACTGATTAAGGTCGTGGATGAAGGTATAGATTGTACGAAAAAAGACATCGAGGTATAGAAAAATAGGAACGAAAAGGCTACTGTAAGCCCTTAAGTAACATTTTGAGGGGTATCATTTACAATAAAATATCATTTTCGTTTATTTTCGGAAAAAATAATAGCAAAACAAACTTAAGCTAATAAATTTGCCAATAAAATTATTCTATATGAGCGAGTTTATTCGGTATATTCTCTTCAAACGATAGCTTTAGTCTAAAATAAATCTGCAATGATGAGAACGATTCACAGGAAGTTGCAGTGCGTTACACATTCGTGTAGATCGGTGACACAGTTGTCGCTATGGTTTAGGTGAAAATGAAAACAGAAAAATTCTTTAGACCAGGTCCTTTTTCGCCGGTAATTTTCCTTCGAGGACCCGTTGTTATTCTTTTAAGCTGCGAAAAACGTTTTAAAAACTGAACAAATTCAAACATCGGTTATGAAATAATTTCCGTTAACCAGTTTGATTTTTAATTTTTGGTTCAGTTTGACTTCAGTTAATGACAATATAGAAACGAGAAGAACAATCTATTCTTGGGTGTTGCTTACTTTAGAGGAAGTTTCGGTTAAGTTATGAAATTGTTTGTTTTGTGTACCTACTTTATTGTGCAAATAACGTTAAATTTAGAGAAATAAAAACTTCGCAATGTCATTTCTGCTTCCAATATTTACAGCTTTGTACACAACTTTGATAGCTTCAACAAAATTTTAATACTGCATTTTCTTCAACACAAAGCATTAAATTAAATAATTTAAAATAATATTTAACATTTAATGAAAAAAAAAAAAAAAACAAAATATAAACAAATAAAAATAAAATTATAAACTATAAAAAATTATAATAATTACGCCTCTAAACTAATGTTTTTTAAACAACAAACATAAAATACACAGGGCAAACTAAATAGCACTATTTAGGGGTCATATAAAAAAGTTAGACTTACCTTCTTGTGGCAGCTCTATCACATTACTAGCTTCTGATGGAGAACCTTCTCCAACTCGATTAACAGCACTCACACGGAATTGATATACGGTTGCAGCTTTTAAATTTGTCAATAGAATCCATCGCTGACTAGCTGATACATTACTCAGCTCTGTTATCCAATTTAACAATGGATCTGGAACTGGACCTACGAATTGTTCTTTATGAGGTTAATGATTTAAAGAAGTCGCGTTAAAAGTGTGGAAAATCGTAGGTTATAGTTTTGAAAGGAAATGCAAACATGAAAGGATTAAAGAAGGGTAAAGAACAAAAAAAGAAGAAAAACAAAAGCCAATTTGAGTTTTAACCAATTTCTGTTCACCAATTTATTAAAAATTCAAATTCAAACTTACCGAGTTCGGAAACTTCACGTTTTTGAACAATAAATTTCAAAACTGGACTATTTCCATCGAATCCAGGTGTCCATGATACATTTATAGCTCGTTGGCTTGGTGAATCTAACCTTGTTACTTTGACATTTGTCGGTGGGAATGGTAATTCAATAACACTCAATCTGGCCGATCTTGTTTCATTGCCACCGGGTGAGGTTACAACACAAGAATAAGTTCCAACATCTGAAGCACGAACTGCTTGAAGTTCCAGTGTTCCATCTGACTGTACACCAATTCTTTGCGAGTTTATAATTGGAGTGGGATGTCCTTCGCGATACCAGTCTATGTTGAATGGAACTGTTGGATCACTTGAGACCTTGCATTGCAGAGATGCTGTTAGACCGAGCAGTACAGTGGTGTCCACGGGAGGTTGGATTATTTGGGTCCGAACTAAAAAATACAAAAACAAAATTATAAGAACATTTGAATAAGACATTAAGATGAATTTTGTTTATAATGGAAATTTATAGGTCATTTCTCAACGGTAGGTATGCCACATTTTAATTGTTTTTATTTTAAATACTATTTAACATCTAGAAATATTTTTTTTATCAAATAACAAAAACTTAAGAGCAGTTTTACGAAGGGAAATATTGTTCATACCAAAAGCGTATTATACTTAACTCAATACGCATGAAAGTACGTCGGAAGTTTAGTTTGAATTCTATGTAAGGCTCGTTGGTACATCTCTTTTTTCCTATTTGAGATTTCAAGGACCTCAAAAAATCCAACTAATCGAGAAGTGCATTTTACCCACTATTATTCTGAATGCCCCATTTGCAATTAGTTATATTTATACTGTAATAGTGACGAAGAAAAGTAGCAAAGAAAAAATAACGCAAATAACTTTTTTAAAAGCGGAGTAGTTATTCTATTCAAAAAGTTCAAATGACCTCAGGTACGACCGATAGTGGGGTCATTAGTTGTAAAATGACGCAAAGTTTTGGTCGATGATTATCGACTCTTATAATAATCACAGCATTAATATACTGTGAATTTTAATATTCTAACGGAATTTGGTGAAATTCGGACACCAAAATTGTTCGTAATAGACAATGTTATAGGAGTCTGACCTTACATGTAACATTTTCATATAATTTACAAACATCATTCTAAAGAAAAAACAAATATCAAATAATACAGTCAAATAAGGTGAAAAAAGGGGTAATCCTCGGAATGAATGCTAATAGAAATTTTTTTTGATCAATATCTTCGTTTTGCCATTCTATAACATACCTCAAAAGTCTAGAAAAATCTAATGTCCGCAAGTCGCGATTTTCAAGGTCAAATAGCGAAATGGAGATTTTCAAAATTAGCAATAATAGACAATGGTTATTATACATATGACTTCGAGGTATTTTTTAATGCTGATTCCAAAAAATCTAAAATCAAGGCAATCCGACGTCTCTGAAACATGAGATTTTTTTAGATTTTTGGCATAAGTTATAAAATATCCAAGCAATAACAGAAAACAAAAAAATTAGCCTATTAGCACTTATTCCAAGATTGTACAAGAATGTTTTTTAGTGCATATCCTAAAATTTCCTCCTTTCTCAAAAAAAAGAATACATTTTTTCATCAATATATGTTTTTTTCATTGCATTGTTTTGATTCTTCATGATAATGGATATGAAAACCTTCATGCAAAATTTGGTTTCTCTACCATAACTTTTAAAGGTTTTTCGGTAGTAAGTTTGCAACTGTTATAAAAATATGGGTTGACAGATGAAAAACAGGTATAACTTTTTTCAGAGACGTCAGATTGCCTTGATTTTTTGGAATCAGCAGTAAAAAATACTTTAAAAACTGTGATTAAAAAGTGACCTCAGAAATCGGTGGCAAGTTCCCATTTTTTTATTGTTTCACTCTGATGTTTTTGCCCATGATTGTAACAGTAGTTTTAAGGTTTCAATATCTTCTTTTTTCGGTCGTATTGAAACGTTTTATCATTTTTGCCTTTTTGATGAGGTTTTAAAGATCTGTCTATTTTTTGAGAGATTGTTTTTTTAAGACGTAGGCTTGCTCGCATCTTCGTACTTCTAGTTCGATCAAATTTACCAACAACCAAGAAAAAACTATCTAGGTGTTGGAGCTGGATTTAAACCCAGAACCTAAGACGTGTCAGTCCATCTACGGATTTTGTTTGCATTTTCCAATACCTATAAACTATTGTCATCACTGTCGTATTCTTTTTTACAAATAAACTAGATTTCAAATAAAACTTAATCTACTTTTCTTATCTAAAAAAAAACATCCTTTTACATTATACATTTTCATGGACTCTTTTGATTCTTAAATATAATGAAAAGTGCAACATTTATTCGAAATTTTTAAATGTTGCATATTGTATATGTAGTCATTGGGTAAGTTCCGTTTTTTACTCTAACCATTCTACCACCCAAAAAAAAGTACAGGAATTTCATTGATGCGTGATTATTAAGCCTTATAACACCTTACCTTCATACCAAATTTTATTAGAATAACGGTATTTTCACTAATATTTAATAAATTGTGCACCGAGACTGAAAAAATTGCCTTCCACTAAAAAACACATCTGTTGATTTTTTTTTCATATATTCATGACAAACCCAAGGCCTAAGCTCTTACAAAAACTCTTTGCATCTCGGAGTATTACTTGGAAGGTTAATATGAAGCTTTCATGTATGTATGTGTAATGTGTAGAGATTTTGAAGCAACCTCTTCCGGATTGGCAACACTTTGCTTTACCGCCAGACTTATTACCTTGAAGCCTTCTTGCGAAAAAAAAAAACACTTCAAAATCTCTAACAATGCCAATTTTCAAAACTCCACCAAAGCTTTCCAGGTAAAACTACCAAACCAACTGCACTTAACACTTTGTTTTTTAATCTAACCTTGATTTAATTTTATTCCACGAAGCACATTAATGTATATTATACTAAAGCACCAGACCTAAAAATTAATTTAACTTTTCGCTTTTACTTGCAATTATATTTCAATTAAAATCGTTACTTCTTGGTTATATGCTTACAAATTAAATTAACCTCAACTTCACACTCAAATATCAAACGAGGTGCAAACAATTAAAAAAAAAAAAATTACAAAAAAAAATACTTAATAACAATGTAACAGCAAAAAAACAACAACAAAACATTTTTCCAAATAAGCTTTTATAAAATGTAAAACAAAACAAAACAATACAACAACAAAATAAAATTAAAACACTTACCCAAAACTCCTAAATACGCTTCACCGTTAACAGTTCCAGCTTCATTCGAACGGACACACGTATACAATCCAGCATCCGATTCGCGGATATTTGATATCAGCAAGTCCCCAGACTCCAGGATCTGCACCCGACTCGACACTTCCACTAGTTGTGTTTCTATATAGTATTTTTATACGCCATGTCACGGAGTGAAGGGTTTTTCGTATGAGAGTTGTTTTGATTTTTGGGGTTTTTTGTTTTTGGTGTTTGTGTTGCGGGTATAGTTTTTTTTTTATAAACGTGTTTGTGTGAATGTGTGTAGTTTTGTGTAGAAGAGTGCCATAAGTGCGATTTTGTGTAAAGTTGAAGTGGTGGTAGAATTTTTGTTCAAACACAATTTTTCGAACAAACAGCCAAGAGAGCAAAAAACATAAAGAAAACATAAAAGTTTGTTAGTACAAAGTTAAAACAAAATCACCGTTAGCAACTCTTGTGATATACCAAGAGAGTTAATTAAGGGATAAAAAGAAAACAAATAAAAAATGCAAACGAAAAAAAAAAACAAAAATCTAAAAAAAAAACTCCACATAGTGCTCTCAGACAGATGCACTTGGGTTTGGGGTTTGGGACTTTTTTTTCCCCCAGAATTATGTTTTATTTTTTTAGAGCAATCACTTACCGTTGTACACCCATGTGATATTTGGATTTGGAGCACCAACAGCCCGGCACGAAATAGTTGCATCCTTGCCATCCAATGCGGTCACATTTAGTGGTGGTTGTTCCATAATCGGAGTCGAGGCTGTGAAGATAGAAAAAGGAAGGCTTTTCATGAAAAAAAATAGTGCTTTGGAAATATCGCGCGAATTCTGAATCAGTATGTTTGTAATATGACTATGTGTGTGGAAATTGGTGTCGAAATGGTGGATGTGGATGGTTGGTTCAAAAAAAAAAAATAAAAAAAATATATAACATGCAATGGTGATGCGGTTTAGTGCGCTTTCAAAAAAAAAAAACTCTATTTTATATCTGTATTTTTTTTTTCAACTCTACAGTGATGATATTTAGCACGCCAATTTGCGTTTATATATAAATTTTTTCCCTATAAATAAGTTAGAGTAAAAATAAAGGCGAGAAAAAAAAACACGAAACTCTGGCACAAAATATTTAAAAAAAAAGAAAAAAAAAATCCTGACTGCACTGATATACTGCATTTGCAGAGCTATTAAAGGACAAAACAAATGCACAGAACCTACACAATATGGTAAAATAAATATATATACAAAAAAAAAAAATACAAGAGAAAGATGAATAAAGTTGATAGTAATTGGACGTCGAAAAAGTAGTTGCAAATGGAAACCGGAAACGACGTAATTGGCATGGATTTGTCTGAACTTTATTTTATTTTTAATTAAATTTATTTATTTTATTTTAACGTAAAGGTTGGGAATGGGAAAGGAACAAAACATTTTCCGACAAACTTATTTTGGAGAAAAACAGGATAAGTTTAACAATTTTTTACAACGCTAATTGGTTAATTTTTATATCATTGAAAAAGGTATCAGCAGTTTATAGCCTTGCAATAGCTTGTTGTGCTCTTCATTAAATAAAATAAAATAAAATAAAAAAAAATCATTTATACGGGGCGTTATGGAATAAAAAAAAAAAAAAAAAACAACACTTGGAAATATTCTGATTAAAAAGATAGGTAAATAGTTGTGAGGATGGGTAAAATGAACATTTGTTGCAGAGAAAACAGAATTTATGTTTTGTTTAATAAATTAATTAAAATCAGATTTTGTGGTGAATTGATTGAAAAAAAAAACGTTTGTATTGTTTACTCTGCTTGTAAATAATATTATAAACTTGAAATGAAAATGTTTCGAAAACTTACATATAATTCAAATGGAGTTATAGATTTATCTTTGTTTTGGGTTACTTGTTATACAAGTCAGTTTAAAGTTATGGCGATTATTAGGTTATAATAGTTTTAATTGATCGCTTGAATTGTAAATGTTGTTAGGGAACTTTTTATTTAAAATATTTATATTACTTCTTATTATTAAAAAAAATTTAATGAGGTGTAATTTTTCTGTCAAAAAACACGATATTTAAGAGCATCTTTTGATTTTGGTCAATTAACGAAAAATAATAACATCTTTTAAATGTTTTGTTTAAAATCGGGAATTATAGCCACATACAAATACATATATCATAAAGATTAATTATAAAAAACCTATTACTTATAGGTAATAGGTAAAAACAATGTTTACCAAGAAAATAAAATGTATAACTTGGTCAAAAGAACAAAAGGTAAAATAACAACTTAGAGTTCCTTAAAAAAAATTAAATTAAATCTTGCCATGAAATCCAAACGAACATAAGATTTTTTTTGCATAGAGAATATGCACCAAACATGTTGAATTCAACTTAAGATTTCTCAGAGAGGAAAAGTGATATTAAAAAGATTTAAACAGATTTTGAAAGAAGAAGTTTAGTTCTTGTAGAAACCGCCACAAATGTATAACAAATTATCACGCAAAAGGACATAACCTCAAAAACTGTTAAAAAAGACTATTTTTGATTTTCTAACGGTAATATCTCAAAAACGTGATGTGATAGAATTTTTCTGACTTCGGATTCGAGTTCAGCATACGAAGACCATTAAAAAAGTATACTCTGACTTCTATGAAAAAAAAAAAAACTTTTTGATTAGTAAAAAGAATAGGGCAAAAAAAATGAACGGACTTAAATTTGAATATCTGAAGATTTAAAAATGATATCAGTTTAATTGAAACGCAGTTAAAACGAGACATATTTCTTCTAAAAATAGAGCCATTATTAATATTAAATATTAAATTTTTACCGTTATTATTAACAGAGTTATGAGCCAAAACATGAGGGAGAGTACGTAAATGTACGCTTTTTTCATAAAAAATTAAGCTCGCAAAAACGAATAGCTCGATAAAAGATTTAAAAAAAGGTTTTTTCTTATTACAGTAGTCCCTCGATAATGTGAACTAATTAAAACAAGGCGTTTTCAGATTTTAGAGGAATTCACATTACTGAAACTTTTTCCAATTGTCATTTAACTGATTAAAACATTCTTTTTTTAAAGCATTTATTGAATTCAGAAAATCAGTAAAATACAAGTCATACGGAGTAGGTACACTCCATTTCAAAAACTGAAAATAATCATAAGAATCTTTAAAATCAATTCTTCATAAAAAAACGTAAAAAATAAATAATATAAGAAGATGTAAAATGTTAGCACAAAAATCTCCAGTCTGCAGCTGCATTCAATATCTTAAGAAATGTCAAGACAAATAACAGTTATCCACTTTTCAGACCTATACAAAGATTGCGTGCACGAACGAGAAAAACATGCAAGCTTTTGCAAAACAGATTCACATTATAGAGTCTAAAAATTTTCAAAGTTCACATTACAGAGATGACAATGAAAATTTTTGGCGATTCACATTTTAGAGAAATTCGCATTATCGGTAATTCACATTATCGGTAATTCACATTATCGAGGGACTACTGTATTTAGACCCCAATGAACATTTATGCATCAAAAAATCTGAAGTGCAAGACACTTCGAGTAGTGTCGTGTTCAAACGACCCGTGTTACATAATTTAATTTCTTAAAAAAAACAAAGCATTTTGAACAAAAATTTCATTGGAGGTGGAACATTTTAGTTCTATGCATTTTTTAAAATCAATTGTCGTGAAAACTTTATTTCCGGGACTCTGATAAATATTGTAGTTTTACCAAAATATTTCTGCCTTTTTTTAGTATTTTTTATCAGAATACTATCTAGAATGTAAGCTATTATATACAAAAAAAAAAATCATGTGTGCAATTCACACGTGGTAGAAGTGAAACCTTAAAAAATCATTAAAAAAAAAATAATTAAACCATTAAAAAGCTTACAAAATTTTCCTAAAAAATAAAGCCATACTATAAAATGTTTACAATGCGCAAAAAGTATAATTTATTGAAAACGATCATTTTCATCAAAAAAAGCGAAGAAAAACAAGTAATTTTATCTTCTCACGCTATTAAATGCATTTTTTCCCTGACAACCTATAATAAATATTATACCATCTGAAAGCTTATTGTAAGAGCTCAAATATATCGATCAGGTCTATGAGACATCTACAAAAAGAGCTAGAATTTTTTTAACTCGATCAATTTCCATAAAAAAAAAAACGAAAAAACACGTATTTTTATCTTCTCACGCTATTAAATCCATTTTTTTCCCTATCAACCTATACAAATTTTTATACTATCTGAAAGCTTATTGTCTTAGCTCAAAATATATAGGTATATCGATCAGATGTATGAGACATCTACATAAAGAGCTAGAATTTTTTAAATTCGATGACATTTCATCCAAAAAGCAAAAAAAACATTTATTTTTATGTTCTCATGCTATTAAATCAATTTTTTTGTTTGACAACCTATAAAAAATTTTATACCATGTTTCACCTTGTTTAAAGTCAACCATGTCGAATTTCCAGACTGAGATTACGGTACTTCCTACACTGGTAGCTGGTCATCGCCAACAGATCTCCATAGGTGTTTTGAGGTATTTTTAAATTTTTTTAAATTTAAGATTGTGTAACTTGTAGAGCACGTAACGTTATGTGTGATATATCAAATAAAAGGTTATGTTATCAGTATGCGTATTAAAGTTAAATCAAATTTGTATGTGCACTAGATCAAAAGATAAAACTTGTGTAGAAAAACAACATCTTTGTACCGTTATCTCAGAATTTTGAATATGAAATTTTGTACAATTATAATTTATTTAATTACCTATCTACAGTACAAATTTCATTCATCTATCTATTAAAACAAAAAAGTTATAACAAGTTAAAGTCGTGTCGCGTTTTCGTTTCATCTTGTTTCAAATCACTACGATACTAAAGAAGTTTTCACTTCAAAAAAAAAAAAAAGAATATAAAAAAAATCATTTTTGGACTAGTTAATTTTGAAAAGCATACAACGGATTTTTAATAGCAGTTGGTTTTTGAACAACAAAATAAAGTGATATTTAATTTATTTAGGGCCTTCTACTTTGATATATCAATATCCTTGCATCATTCAAATTTATTTCTAGACCCCTAGAGTCGATTTGAAGTGACCAACACCATTTTGGGGGAACATTCGTCTAGTAGGTGTAGGCGGTAAATTGAAGAATACACTTTTTTGTATAAATGATACACATACCGAACATTTGAGTATACATTTTTAACAATAAAACATATGTAGATAAGTTTCTAATAATTGGGACCTCGAAATTTCCAACCTTCATAATTAAAAAAAAATTATTTAACTGAATACCTATATTTTTAATAATTAATTTCAAGTGTCTTAATACACTTTAAATAATTTTGTTTAATTTTGATTTGTTTGAATCAGTTCTGTCGTTTACGAGAAAGTCAGAAATTATATAAAAAAAAAAAACGGCTCTGAGGACGATGCCGTTTATAACTCTAAAAAAAAATGTTTTTCAGAAACAGATAGTTAAACCATATTGAAAAAGAAAAACAACTATTTTTTAATCTAAATCATTCTATCCGAATTGGGGAAATTTGGAAAAGGTTACTCAAAAAGTCTAACTTGTAATATGGAAGGTATCCGCTCTAAACGAGAAGATGGTGTAGCAAAACTTTGCCGGCGTTGTGTCATATTTTTTTTTTTTTTTTTCAAAACAATATTTTAATTCAAGAATTGATATTTTGCTTTAATAAAAACTTAAGCTAATTTGAGACAAACGTAAATTTTCAATAACTTTATCAGAATTGAATTGAAAAATTTTTGCTAAAGATAAAAATAAAAAAGTAGTAGATTTTTTAACTATTTATAACTTTTATTTACTTTTCGATAAAAGGTCTACTTTTGTCAGAAATCTTTAAAACACTGTTTTTTTTGACGATTTTAGTGTTCCTTTTTTGTGAAAATGGTTGGAATTTCATTATACGAAGAAAAAATACAATTGATTGTAGTTTGTCAAAAATAAAGCCATTTAACAAAAAATGCCACCTTAAAACATTACCTCCAAAGTTTTTCGACTTAAATCTATCTAGGAAGTTTATCAATTTGTCAATCGAAAATTTTCATCAATGTCAAACTGCATCATTATTTTCAAATACCTACATAAAATATATGTGCAAGGATCACAACCGCAATAAAAAGTTCACAAAACCTAATTTGTAAGTTGGTAAATTGCATTTATCTCCTCCACTTGTTATATTGAGTCACAATATGAATTTCATTTTGGCCTATTTGCCTAACATTTAGTCTAAACTCTTTAACAGCAATGCGGTGAGGATGAAGACGACGACGATGACGGAGACGTTAAGAAGAATTGTCATGCCACATAAACGGAATCGTCATGGGAAAATGCGTCGATGGCGGGTGGTGTGGTGATGGTGATGGCATAACTCTTAAGAATGGCAAGTGAATACATTTTAATGAGAAAGGCATTCGCATTGCAATGTTGCAAGTTGAACAATTTGAATTTGAATGTCTGGGAATATTTTATCAAGCAAGTAGACTATTTTTTAAAGATTATTATCTTTATGGTAAAAGTTATTTGAAAACAAAATGCAACAACCTAGTTTGTTGCTCTTGATGTTGATGTGTATTTCTGTATTTTTTTATTTTTTCATCAGTGTCAGATTCAAAGACAATTCGGTCTCCAGAGGTATTATTATTTAGGTCTTTAGATTATAAAAAAAAAACTCACATGATGAATTCTAATAAGTCGTTGACTCTTTTTTAATGAAAAAGCTGATTTCCCCAACGATAAGGATAATTTTTGATTCTTGGGCCTATACGCAAAGTTTTAATTCAGCGAATTAAGTTGACGCTCTAATTGGCTTCTAAAAAAAAAAGCTTTTTTTTTACAAGCAAAAACAAAAAAAATATAAAGGCCACCCTTATGTACATAATGTTAAAGTCGCTTGAAAAAAGAAAGCGTTCCGTTAAGTTCTTAAATTAAATTCATAGGCTAATATCTAAAAATATGGACAAAAGTGTTTTCCCGAAATGTTTCAACAAACGAAATTTCAAAATTCCTCCAAAATCTAATAAAAATTCATTGAAAAGTCGAATTTGGTGCACAAAATAATTTTCTTTTAACTGTTTCAAAATACCACCACTCGCTCACTGATGGTAATTTCAAAACAAATTTTGCATCAGTCAAACTACATTATCATCATATTTACTCATATATGTCAATACAATGAAACGAATAAAGTCGTATTTTAACCAATTTCAACGGTAATCTGTATATTGAGCCAAATTGTTCAACAAAATTGCGGGAGAGATGGTAAAGTGATTCAGAAAGAGTATAGAGGTTGTAGGTAGGTATTCACACGGAATATACACATCATTGAAGCAATGAATGAAGCCTTTTAATCTTCACACTCAATCATCCAGTTGCAGTTGGCAAAATAATATTTTTCTCGTCCTGTGAAAAATCCAATTTACTTGACGTATAATGCGGTCGAAATGGAAAACATATGCATTCTCACTTCACAATCTGATGATCCATTCTCCTCTTTCTCTCTTCTATCTACCTTTTTTTGTTTTTTTTTTTATTTCATTCCGAGAACTACTATAAATATATTTCGACAAAAATGTTTCATTTCGTTCGGTGCTGTCAAGTAGCCAGAACCTATAACAACTATAGCATGAGTTGTTCCATTATAAGGCCGTATTTAACGGGTAGGTGATTTTAATGAGAATTTTTGGGGAACAGTACCCTATTAAAAGAATGGAAATAAAAACAGCAAAAATTACCAAAAATTGTATTCTTTAAAAAAGTTCCACTCAAGAAGGCAAAACTGGAGAAATCTAGTAAATGCAATATTCACCAGTAAGCAACTTGTTTGCAACTTAATTGCAATTTATTGGCAACTAATTTGCAATTTATTTGTAACTAATTTGCAATTTATTGGCAACTAATTTGCAATTTACTGGCAACTCGTTTGCAGCTATTTTCCAATTTATTTTCAATTAATTTGCAATTTGTTTGCAACTAATTTGCAAATTTATTCGCAACTGATTTGCTTGAAACTGAAACTTAAAACGTATTTGCTGTAATACTGTAATTTAAAACTTATTTGCGCTAAATTTTTAACTTTCAAACAAAATCTTTGAGATTTCAAACATGACATTGATATCAATAAAATGAAATAAAGTTTCCTTTTGATTTGTTTCAAAATTCTAATGGATTAATTTAACATCACCCCTTGTGTACTTATTTGTTGATTTACATTCTACGGCCTTGATTTTTTGGAAATGTGATTTAACTTCATTGACCTCAATTACATGAAATTGCATGACCAGGTAATTTACTGCCCTGGCACAGTATTCCTTGAGGGTATAATTATTATGAGGCACAGTGGCTGAAATAGCACGCATTTATTGTGGCAAACTGGGCAACACAATGTTGTTGTGTTGAAAAGTCAGGATCGAAACTGGACACGTATGTATATATGGTGTTGTTGTTTCTTTTCCATTGAAAGGGTTGTATGGTAAATTTGCAAACTTAAATCGATGGATTGAGTTCTATTACAAATTATGGTTAAGTTGGTTTGATTTGATTGGATACAAAACTAATATGTCCAAAGGGGTCGATTTAGACCATATACACATTGAAATTAATTCCATTCCAGAGTTATTAGCTGGGTATTAACATGTAATATAGGAAATGAAAAAAAAGGAACAAATAAATAGAGCCCAGTGGCAAATATAAAGTAATTACTTAGGTAAACGATGTTAGGTTTAGTTGGAAATTACAGTCAAACAGTGTTTTTAGGTAAAACTGACAGATTAAAATTCAAAATTACCAGTGATAGGTATTTAGGACATATGAACAGATTTATAGATAGAGTTTATCATTTAGGTGAGCTAAGATTAAAATTAAAGACAAATACTTATTTTTCTACATCTTATTTAACGCCAAAAATTAACCAATTTTTATAAACCATAAAATCACACTACAAAATTACACCGACACACAAAAAATAAAAAGTGTCATGTACCAGGAACCAGACCTTTTTTGAAGTTATACTTCTTATGGGACGGTGGGTGTGAAAATTTGTTTTTTGACAAGAATGTCAAAGGGATTATGACGCGATCGCCATCTCGGAGACAATTAGGCAGCAGGGCTGTCGTTTCACCTTTAGAGTTGGTAGTACTTTAGTATTTAAAAATGCAGTACGGCAAAAAAAAACACGGGAAAAGAAAACAACATAGAATAAAACTAATTTTGTATTGATATAAAGGCCATCAATCGTAGATAAAACTTAATTTTTTTTTCTCAAAAATTTAGCCCCGGAAATTGGTATGAAGATTCTTAATTTCCAATTCATCTTTTGGCAGCCATTTTGGATTCAAGTTTTTATTATTTATTAATCTCGGCTTGATTTGGTCTTAAAAAAAGGCAACAAATTTAGGAAATAAGATTTCCTTTATTTTATATTTGGTCCGTTTTATTGATATTGTTAGTTGTTAGTATTAAGATAAGAGTTCAAAAAATGTGAAACAAATTAATAAATACATTTTTTTAATTCCGAATACCGATTTTTATTTTATTTTCTTTTTCTAAATGTGCCCATGATTATGAAAGTGGACTAAGTCACTTTTTGCATTGTTTAAAGAAAAACTTACATAATTATTTTCTTATAACGTTTTAATTATATTTGTTTTCTGAAATCACTAGAGGAGCAATAAAGAAGTATATTTACTGCAATTTCGCTTTCAAATAAACTTTACCCCTTAAATAATAATTACTTTAAGGCTAGATTTGAGGCCATTTTTAGGAGTGACTTAGTCCACTTTCATAATTAAGGGCACAAATAGAAAATTTAATTTTCTATATTTACTATCCACAGTTTTACCTATGACAAAAATTTGTTAATAGTAACTTCTTTTCTAAAAACATAGGTAATATTATATCATTTCGTATCTCAAAAGTTGAAATGTAGGTAACTATAAAAAAAAATTGCATTACCTACTTTTAAAATTATAAGCTATTTTAAATGTTTTCCCAAAACCATTAATCAATGTTTATTGTGATTAAATCAAAATAATGTGCAAATACAGAAAAAATGTGCATAGTTTTTTAATTTCAAAATATTAAAAAGTGCATATTCATACGAGAACAAAACCAAAAAACAAATAAAAACAAAAATTATTTGTATGTATTGGTGCATTATGAAGATTTATGAATTTAACTATCTTAATATTATCACCCGTACCAAAGCGAAAATCCTTGCGTCTACCAGTTTGTCCAGAATGCGATGCTCTAACACGAATTATACGCGGTTGAGCTAAGCGTTTTACGCGTTTCAAAAATTCTTTATAATAGTTAGTAGGAGTCACATTTTTTTTCATAAGTATATTATTATTTTTTTGATTTGTGTTAGTTTCAGCATAAGCATTTAGAGTATTCATATGTATAGCATTATCACCAACGACAAGAGCATCCTTATCAGATGAACGAGCTTCTATAAAATGGGATGAGTTAAGTACAATTTTTTTTTTTTTTTATTTTTTTAATGATTTTTATTTTGTTGAAGAGCGGTTAGCAGGAGAAAGACAATTATGAAACATAAATATAAATACATATATGAAATCAGAGTCAGTACTGGAGGTTTTATCAAATGCTTATAAGTGACCCTAAAATAATATTCACACTATTTTAAATTAAATTAACCATTTTTCAAATTAAATTTTTTCCTTTGGAACATAAATTTACCCTTTTGCAAATCAAATTCACCTGATTTTGAATCAAGTTCTTAATGTAAAATAAGAAAGTTATTTTAATATTTAATTTTGAAAAGGTGAATTTGATTTGCAAAAGGGTGAATTTGATTTGCAAAAAAATGAATTTAATTTTCAAAATGTAGAATTCGATTCACATAAGGATTTACTTTATAATGAAACACCTCTACCAAAAAATTCTATTGTCCAATTTTTGCAAACGATATAACCTCCAGAACTGAACTTTTAATAATAAAAAAATATAGAATTTGAACTCACTTTTAACTCGCAACCAAGTGTATGAGGATTTTTCGCCAGCTTCATTCGATGCCAAACATTGAAACATGGATGAATCATCAATTGTCAATTTTTTGATTACCAATGAATTATCTTCCTTCAGTGTGTATCTTTTGATAAATTTTTAAAAGAACGGTTAAAAAAAAATCAAAAATCAAATTTACTATTTTGAGACTAACCTAACATCAGCAGTATCGATAGGTTCAGCATTCCGATACCAAACAACAGCTGGCGAAGGATCACCAACAACATCGCACGGCAACGTTACAACAGCTCCATATTCCCCATAAGTCTCCGATCGCATTGGAGTAAAAAATGTCGGTGGTTCTTGAACTTCAACTTTAGCAGTCGATGTCACGGTCGGAAATCCACCAGATCGCAGTCGAACTTGGCAAGTATACTCTCCCGAATGCGTCAGATTAGCCGAAAGCAAAGCTAAAGTTCTATTCCATGGATCATTTAAAGTATGTGGCACTCCAGAGTTCTCGATCAAAATGCCATCCTTCAACCACAATGTTTCGATCTCGTGCAATGGCCTCGCATTAGCTATGCACTGTAACTCAGCCACTTGTTCGCCTCGCTTCAATTTCATATCCTCCGGATGGATGATTATTTCGGGAGCAACTTCAGTGTATGGATCGCCACTGACATTCAAATGAATGAAGGCACTGTTCTCTTCTTTGCCCAGTTGGGTGTTGATGGCGCGGGCTCGGTACGCCTTGCGATCGCTTTCGTCTGAACTGAGGATTATTAGTTGGTTGGGCTTGGTGAAGGCATATTTGATGTCGTAATTAAGTGGTCCTTCTTCGGTTTGCCACATTACAGACGGCGTTGGCACTGATTCAATTGGTGGCAGATCAAAAACAGCCGGATGGCCAGAGTGCACTCCAAGACGTCCCTCTTGTTGATCCTCAAAGATGCCCATGTCTGGAAGAATTACAAAACAAAATAAGTCAAACAAAATTTAACAGAGGAGTCGTTTGTCTTATAGAAAGACAAAAGAAGCATCAAGTATAAAAATAATATTTTAGTAAATTAAAAGATCGATAGCATGTATAACTTGGTTTGCGGATTCAATTGGATGCAATTAATTCCGCGATATGTGCATAAAGCATAGAGTAGAGTTTACGTCTTGCAACGTTTTATGTTTTTTTTTTTCTTTCATTTTTGGGTCATGAGAAAGCTATTGTGAAATAAGAAAAAAACAAAAGATGCATCTTTTTATGTATGCAAATGGGGTCAATTAAAGAGAAACAAAATGAACTGAAGTGTTTCTACAAGAATGCGATGCGCATGTTTAATTGTTTTTAAGTGAAGAATGCATACGAAGATCATTTTTTTTTTTATATGTCCAGGTCAACCATGCTTTGTAGAGTTAATGGTAGTTTTATTTTTCGTTGCAATTGTTGTTTATTATCTTCAATAGGAAAGATTTTAAGAACGTTTATTTTGTTTAGAAGATTTTGACAAGTTGACATAGAAGTCGATTATTTTCTTAAAATCGAACTTAAAAATCAACTTGAAAATGTATGAATAACGGTTTTTAGCTATAAATGACAGTTATAATTGCAGCACTCAAAATTGTTGCTGCAAATTTGAGCAACTCTGAAAATCATCAAAGGTGCATTTTTAGGAAACAAAAAATATCAAAGTTGTTAAAATCGTTATATTTTTTTAAATTAAACTGCAAAAAAAAAAAAATAAAAAGAAAGTTGGAATATAATTTTAAATTAGTTATTTATCACTAGAGTAAAGTCGGGTATTGTGGTATACCTTGTTTCTTTTTGGAATATATTTCGGAAAATATTGAATCAAACTAATCGAAAATTTGTGAAGATGTGCAGTTTTGCAGTGGTTTTTCGTTTCAGAAAAAAAGTTTTATATTAAAATGGGCAATGAACTCGAAAATGCCACATTTGAAAAGTGGAGGGTAATGTGGTACACATACGTCTTCTAATGTGGTATACTCTTTTCCAATACAATATTATATATTTTATGAGTGTCTTCATTTTTGAAATAACCAAAAGAAAGATGTTTTTATTTGTTTTTATTAAGAATGAAAGAAAAAACAGCGGAAGATTAAAAATAACTCGTGTTTTGTTGAATTTAAGATAAAATATTAATGTCATTGTTGGCATAATCTAAAGGAGTTTACGAAGAAAAAAATAACAAAAATAATAAAAAATTATGAAAATTATTTTTATTTTAAGTGGAGCGATTGAATATAATTCAATTTATAAGTTCAAGTGAAACGCTTTATAAATTTTTGGAGTTGAGGTCACTTGAACTTATAAATTGAATTAAAGGAGTTTATTATACCGCATTAGAGTATTGTAAGTATACCACATTAGCGAAAACTGTGAAATTGTACAAAGCATTAAAAAAATATATTAAAAGTTAGATTTGAACCAAAATCATATCGAAATCACGTGAATCGATAGCAAACTGTTCTACTTGAAAAATACATTTTTGTAAATATTTCTTTTTAAACGCTTGGGAATGCATTTTGTAAGGCTCCTAAAACAAGTCCACGTAACCGTTTATAAGGATTTATCAATTTTTGGAAAGGTCTAGAATATTTTAGTGTTTTTGATTATGCATTTTTCGTTAAACAAATGTTGTCATTACCAACCTATACCACATTACCAGAACTTACTCTACCTATAGGTACCCGAATTTTCAAAGTCAGCAACCAGTTAAATAAAAATGTTTTGAAAAAAAAAATTATGTTTTAGTTTGATTCATATAAGGTAAATAAATGTTTTTGTAAAAATAAGGTAAGAACAAAATATAATTTACAAAAACCTCTAAAAATAAAGTTTAAAATAAATTCGTATCTTCCGTTTAGCAGAAGCAGAATTTCTGTACTCAGGAAAAATAGGGACTTAAAAGACTTGCCCAAACCGAATTCAAACTTCGAACATATTTGAATCAAAGTTGAAACATATTTTATAGCTAAATTAAAATGTTAATTTTGAGAAATTTGTTAAGAAGTAATTTTCCAGAGCTAGGCCAGTGTATTTTACCACTGTCTTAGCTCTATCTATTCAAGGGAAGCAAGTTCAATTCCCTCTTTATGCATATACATTTATTTTTCCAAAAACGAGTGACTACACCGAAAAATAAAAACCAATATCAATTTAACATTTTTTAAATATCAAATTAACATTTTTTAAATATCAGCCAAAAATGCTCTATAAAACGTGTTTTATGATATTTAAAATGTTAAAACAATATCTAGCCTTTTTGATGAACCATTAAAAAGTTATAAAATTCAAAACTCAAAAACACAATCTTTCCCATGTAAATCATATGGGAAATAGAAATTTGCGATGCGGCGCACAGTGGGGCACCTTGTATGGGAGACCGGAAAAAACTCAATTAAGACTAAACTACTGAACCAATTTTCATGAAATTTGCAGGAAAGGTAGCTCATAGCAAGACAAACCTACATCAATGACCACCTATTGCCACGTCCACTCAGAAAAAAATTATATTAAAAAATCTGAAATCAAGTTTTTGCAGCTGTAAGTGACTTACTTTCAATCACTTTTTTACTAGAAAAATCAAATTCTTTTGAGTTTATTTGAACATTTTATTAATAAATACCGTTTAAATTTTACATAAATCAAAAAAAAAATCAAAAATTTTCAAAAAAGGAAAAATATCCAAAAACGGTAGGTATGACATTTTTTTCAAAGTTTAACTTTTTTGTAAACTTTTTTTTCCTTGGTTAGTTCTAAAATTTAAACGGCTACCAAGCCTAAACTTTTTATTCAATAAGCGGAACATTCCATCAAATCATTCTATCTTTTTTTGGAGACAAGTGGAACTAAAGATAAGAGAGGCTTCAAATAACCATTTTTACTGTATTCCGATTCCGATAGTTATAAATAAAGTCAAAAAAAGTGGCTTCGTGAAAAAAAAAATTTGTTTTAATAGGTAAATGTGCAATGCAGGTTTCATTGATCCCAACAGCTACTAAATTGGGAAAAACTTTAAAATTGTGGGTTTAAAATTTTTTTTTTGCAATCTTATCAAACATTTTGGGTTGTTTCGCAAAACGGACTTCACATTCAGATTCAGCATACCAAGATATATTTAGAAAGATTTGTCTGGCGAAAATAGCTGCTTATTTTTGTTTGCCTTATTTTTTTTTTTTTTGCTTTTTTGAATGACTTTTTCAGATTGAAATTGCTATAAAAACCGAATACGGGCGTCTTCGGGTGAGATTTTTTTTGAAAACTATTGCTGAGATTTAACACTATCCAACGAAACCTATCCGCCAACAGAGGCAAACAGAGGAAGTAGTTAAAACCTTATGTGAACATAAAAAGTCACTAAAATGGAATATTTTTTGTCAAAAAAATCGTATTCAATTCTTTTTCGCTAAACTAATGTACCATATTGTTTGTCAATTTATTTTAAGCCTATTTACAAAAAAAGTTGGTTCAAACCTTTAAATTATACGGTAAATAGATAATTTTGAAACTACTTGTATTTTTATCAGTTTTCACTATTTTTCAACTTTAAGCGATAATCTCCAGGCCCACAATTTTTTTTTTGAAAAACAGTTTTCATTTTCTGATTCTTCAACTAATTTACTGTTAGAAACACGTGCAGTATCAAAATAAATCGCACTTCCGAAAGTTGGGTTTTTTCCGCCTTTTCCCCACTGTGTGGCGGTACTTAATGTTAATATTAAGGGCTGAAACTTGTAGGGTTTTTTTTTCGTCATTTCGAACAATATTTTCGGTAATGCTTTAAACAAAAAAATTTTTTTTTTGAATCAGTCTAATGTACAGGATATGAATTAACTTACAACGCACGATTCAATAAATTAATAGTTATAATTTATTTCCCTTCAATTCAATTTTTAAAATTATATTTTGTAGATATTTTCCTAAAATCTTAAATTAATTCAGAGCAAAATTTACTAAGGTACCCCTGTTTTATTGGTAACTCAGTACTTGGCGCAGTAAAATTTTGCACGGAAAACAACAATAAATGATTGCTAAGGATAAACAAAAGTTTTTAATTTGTTGGTTTACAGAGAAAATTTTGTTTCTAAACTTATACATTTTTGACTCTTCAACAGTAAAGAATTTTTAATAATAAATAAAAGTAGTCGTTTGTTGTTGTTTACAGCATTAAATATTTCTTCAGTAAAATACTGAGTATGTACCAATAAAATACGGCTAGTAATTAATAACAAGTCAGTACTTACTATAGGTTGGCGACGATTTTGTAAAGCTGCTTGACAGTTTAAACTAACGTCTGCGGCATCTACTTTGCGAAGTAGGTTCTTTGATTCCGACCCAAAGATTGTTTGAATATTGGAATTTTGTGCTTAATCTTTACCATAGCATCATTCCATAAAAAAATCCATAGTTCAATATGGTATTCAGAGTACATTAATGTCTGCCCATTTTTTTTTTTACACTAGTTAATTAAATGGCAGCAATTTTAGAAATGCATTCTCTTTAAAAAGTTTTGAACGCAGATTTAACTATTGAATTTCTGTGTTAATTATAGCAAAGAAAGGAATAAATATGCACGTTGAATAAATTAACTAATATAACGGTACTTTGAAGACTTTTTTAGTGTAAATCCATTTAATTCGACAATATACAAATAAAAAAAAAAATTGAAACAGCATTGAAATAATTTCTGTGTTTTAAAATTGTAGGAGCCGTTTTTGGAGAAATTAATTTATAAGGTCTTATTTCATCCTTATTAAGTCTAAAAAAAATTTGAAAATTTGTTATGACTTTTTACAGAAATTTATTAATCAATGCCAAAAAAAGGTTCCAGGAACATTCAGTGTCGGTTTTTGAAAAATTGACTTACAAAAAAAAAAAATACAGCCATGAATTATAGCTATCTTTTTCAATTCATTGCAATCGATTGTTTTTAAAATAATTGATTGCAAAATTCCTTCGGAATTGTCTTAACACAATAATTTCGTTAACAGCGACAACCGATTCTTTCTATTATTTAAGAAAAAACAAAAATCTAGGTTTATTCTAATTGCGTGAACAAAGTTTAACGAAAATCATTTCAGCTGTTTTTGAAAAAATTGCTAAAACATAACATTACACAAAAGAGCTCCGTGATCACGACCCAATTAACCATTTGTAGTGGAAGACAAATAATTTAATATTCTTAGGACCATATAACAATTACTTTATCCTTTTAAATAAATATTAGGTATTAATAAAACAAATCCTTCATTTGTTCAATAAAAACTCAAAGACTCAAAGAACGACTTATATGTTCCTATACTCATATCGAATTGAAATTGATTTGAAAACATATGTAGGTTTAGATAAAAAAAAAAAAAAAAACAAGAATCTATTTCAATCCAACTGCATATATACTAGGTGTAGCCAACAAAAGAATTCCAATAATGAAGATTTTCTAAAGGCTTTCAATTCAATTTGGTATTTACTCACATGCAACAACGACATCAATTTTTTCACTAAATATGGATCCAGCATCGTTCTTGGCAATGCATTGATAGCTTCCTGCATCCTCTCGTCTGGTATTGTGTATTCGATAGTATTGACTCGATGAATAGTCTCCAACTGGTAGACCGTCCTTTAACCAACGATACATTGGCTGTGGATATCCTGCAATGAATGGACAAAGAAAATTCATTAAATTGGCTGGAATTTTTTTTTGTAGGTATATTTTTTTTAGCTTTTCTTCTTTTTATGTGTTACTATATTAATCTTTGTAAAAAGTAATCAAATATTATGTGTAGAATAGGTATGGAAAGGAATGTAAAAAGATTGTGCATTTATAGAGTTTCTAGAAAAGTTTAGGGTTATTATTATTCACAGATATTTACAGATTATATTTATTTTTAAATTTTCATATGACATTATTGATTGAACGAATTTTTATTTTAATTCATTGATGAAGTTTGAAAAAAAAGACCTTTCTATTTTTATTTTGAACATACTATATTATTGGGCCAAATTTTTGTCTTGAGTTAAATTTCGAAAAAAATAAAGAAAAAATGTTTTGAAAATGCATAATATGTTTATTTTTATATTCTTCAAACCGTTAGTTAGACAAGCAAAATCAAACAAAATGTATTTCTTCCTAAAAGACATAATTGTAAAATGCAGTCTGTCACACCATAAAATTACTGGACCAAAAGTCCAAAATCGAGTTTGGGTACTGTAGTTTCAGTATTTTACTCAATAGCTCTTTTATATTACAATCGTTTTTAGTTCTCTTTATAGGTATTTTTTAAACCAGGTTTTGCGAGCTCCGTGAAGCCAGAACTGCGACTTCAAAATTTTTAGAACCAAACTTGTAAAATTCGTTTGTCCACCCAAAATTCAAAAATATTTTAGAGCAAATTCTTTTCTTTTTTTTTTATAGGAAGTTTGAAAAATAAAAAATATATATTCAAAAAACAAATTTTGTTTCAAAAACCAAATTTTGTTTTTTGAATATCTTTTAAACGTAGTGTGGATAATTTTTGGAAAACGATAATAGGGTGTTCTTTTCGAAGAGACACTAAAATCTGTAATTGGTCCCAAAAAGCCAATGATTCGCGTAAAACGTGAAAGAACTTATCTATAAATGTATAATTTGTCATCATAACCATAAATAATATGAATCATTGGCTTTTTGGGACCAATTGCAGATTTTAGTGTCTCTTTGAAAAAAAAATACCCTTTCACCAAAATTTTTTTTATGAAAACTCTTTATTCTTGCTATCTATCCCAAAATTCAATGTTTTTACCAAATTTCATTAGGGTGACCCATCTTTTTTGTTTTCACTCAAAAAAACACCCTTTTAACAATGATATTTTTATAGACACTTAAGATTCTTGTTTCTTATCTTACAAGTAACATAATTGCTAAATTTCAATAGGGTACCACTAACATTACTCTAGTATTACACACTTTTTCAAATATACCTATATTTTCTTGACTTCTAAAAACAAAACACCCTTTCACATAAAAAAATGTACAGACTTATATTATTCGTAATTCCCATGGGAAAGAGAACATATTTAATGAATTTCGTAAGGGTACAATTTATAACATTGATCTTATCGGACTTATCGCGGATTTTTCCCTATTTTCCAAAAAAAAAACACCCTTTAACCTAAAATATTTGTATAGACTGTTCGGGTTCTTGGTTTCTGTTATAAATGAAACATTTTTACCAATTTTCATTGGTGTAACAATTTTTTCCTAGTTTTTGTGGTACTAATTCCGAATTTCATCATTTCTTAAAAAAAAAACACCCTTTCACTCAAGATAATTTTGTACACTTTATAGATTCTTAATTCTTATACCAACCAAAACATTTACACCAAGTCTTAAAAATTAATAAAATTTAAATCAGCTGTTATGATACTTTCCTCACACACAATTTAACCCATCCAAAAAACACCCTTTCACCAAAAATAATTTTAAGAACTTTATGAATCCTTTGTCCCTGCTTTATTTAAAACCTTCATCCCGAATTTTATCAGTGTAGCATGTTTTTCACATGGGTTTCGGTTATATTTTACTTGTTGAAGTCAAAAAACAAGCACCCTTGTTTTTAATCGGCAATAACTTTTCATAGAGCAATCGTATTGACTTTATTTTTATGTCATTAGATTTAGCATCAAAAAATACCTTAAAAACATGTGTCATATGATGATATTCGACAAACAATTTTGTTCAGTATATTTTTGACCTTCACCCCCTCCCTCTTGTCCGCGAAAAAACACCCTTCCACCCAACTTTTTTGTATACACTTTTTTTTTGTACTTGGTTCTTATCCCAAAAGCAAACATTTTGCCAAGTTTCATGCGTGTAACAATTTTTTTTTTTTAATTCTTGATTTTATGTACTATTTTACCTGTAGGTACTAAATAAAATATATTTGAATATGGTTTCATGCATAGGTATGCAAAACACTTTTTTGGAATTTCTCATTAAGGAAAGTATTATGGTTTTTATAAAAAGCCTCAAAAAGTTTTGTATTCTTTTTTTAGGAATATATTTATGCAATATCACTTCCATAATCAATATTTTTTCATTCTCATTTAATTTTTTTTTTTTTTTGCATACTTTTACTCAGTAGAATACAATTATACCTTATACATTTTCAGTATCAGTATGGAAAATACATAATATATTGTCTATATAAGAATTTTTTTTCTTTAATTAAATCAGGAAATATTATGCAATGAATAAAAAACAAATATTGTTGTCATAAAAAAAAAACAAATCCAAATAAAAAATGGATCGTTGTTTTAAGACAAAAAAAATCCAACTATGAAAAGAAAATAATAAAAAAACACGTAGCTACTTATGCATTTATAACAAGTAAGTTATTGTTTTAAAAAACTAACGGTTTTATTTATTGGAAATACAGATAGAAATAAATATATTTTTATATTTACTATGTACCATCTTTATGGTTGTTTGTATTTAAAATAATCTTAAAAAAAATTATATTATCATTCATCGAATAATCCTTTTGAAAAAAAGTCGATATCATTGACAATATCAACAATATCAGTTCTTGAACAATAAAAAAATGTCTTCAACTACTTCTACTGTATATAGTAGAGTTACTAAAGCAAATTATTAGGGAACCCGGCCGATCAGCTCTGATTTTGGCTCTGATTAATTTTCTCAAAGACTGTGGTAAATAGGAACTTTAAATTTTTGCTATTTAACTTTCAACAGTAAGGGTTATTAAATGAATAATAATTGAAAAATAATTTTATGTTTAAATGTTGAACTTAAAAAAAAAATAAGTTACCTACAGTTTTTTTCAAAACTTTTATTAAAAAAAGTTCTTCGAAAATGAAATACTTTTTAATTTTTTTCATAAACCGTAATACATATTGACATTTCCTTTTATAATTTGAAATCATAATAAATGCGGCCAAAAAAATTTGAAAATAAATACATTTTATATTACGACCAAGTTTAAAAAACGACATGTTAAAATTTTTTCAATAATTTTTTTTTTCAAAAATCTGAGTTCAATTACCATTCTTTCAAAAGCCGTTCATTAAATTAACTTAATTTTAATTTTACATATAAAAAATGTATATTTGAATATTGTAGGTGTTGCCGTTGTTTTTTTTGTGTTTGAAGTCAATTAATAAGAAAATTGCATCTATCGCTTGAACTATGGAAGATTGTCCCTCACTCCCATATATTTTTTTTCCTTGAATTTCCTAGACAATTTTTTGGCATCAATTAATTTATGAAATTTAAGAAAAATTTTTGAAAAAAATTTGTTTTTGTTCACAAAAATCTTCAATTAAATTTAAAAAATCAAAGCGGCAACACCGGCAATTTTTAATCTATAGACTTTAAAGTATTTTTAATTACCGACGTTTGAAAAAAAAATATCATCAAAATCTAAGCTGTTCGGCCGGGTTCCCTAATATTGCGAATTTTTTATCTTTAGTTACTCCACTAATAACGATTAATCTAAAACATTTTTTAAATCATCAACTTGATATTCTTAGCAGGAAAAAAAACTCTTTGAACTTGAATCGGATATCAATAAATGTTACCTTCGAGTGTTGTTAAATTCAACGAATTCGTACGTTTCTACTCTTTTCAAGGGTGGGTATAAACTTTGAAATGATTTTTATACAATGTTTCATAATGATACTTATGAATCCATTCGAATCCTTTGGGTGGTTTAGTTCCACACAAGTAAATTTCTTCGAATTTTATGATCACAAGGATATCATTTTTATCGGGCGATTGTGCACCTACATACCTGTAGTTTCTCTAGGGCAAGCAGAACTTAAAAAGTCTCCAAAGACATAAAATCATATTAAATTGCATTTTTTCATCTTTTGCATGAGTAGATGCAGTTGAATAAATCTTGGTATCGATGTAATGGTTTTATTTGAAAGCCAAAATCAAAATATCACAACGCGTTTAAGAAAGATGAAGTAATAAAGCAAAGTTTAATTTTGCCGTGGCAGTTCATTTAAATTTCGTGTGGTATAGCTTAAATCCTGATTCAAAGAAGCATATTTTTTAAAAGTTTTATACCTACGAAATTCCACCACAATAAATACAAGTCCTGCGACGTCCTTTTTACAAATTATTATTTAAAAATAAAAAATCTTTTATAAAAAACAGCATCAAAAATTCAAAAGAAGTCCATTAATCTGGCCAATCAAAAAAAAAAAAAAATGAAACAAGAAAATATAAAACAACATTTACCTACCTAAAGGATGCAGGAAATTAGGTTCCTTCCAACAAACACAAACAAACAAAAAAAAAAAAAAAATAATGATACCAGAAAATGTAGGTAGTGAAACAGGAAGTAGATATTTATTATTAATAGGGTCATTAAATAAGGTGGAAGGACCTTGTGTGCATTTTGCAAAGTCGAAATGAATGAGACCGAGGTGACATGCGGTCATTCTTGTAGTCCTTATTTTTTTTCAACAGCGCTACTCCTCCTGCCAACTGTTACGTCAAAAATATATATATACTGTCTGGCATTGGCACACCTCAGTCATAAAAGATAAAAGATCTCTCTCAGGTGATATCTTGTGTTGGAAGAAGTTCAAAGAGTTTCTTTTTTTTTGTGTTTTTGTTTTTTTTGTATAAGTTTGCCTTTAGGGCAAATAAGTGGCCATAATAGGCTATGCTCTTGCAACTTGCAGTATAAAAGACTGAAAGACTTATTCATATAATATTTTTTTTTTGTGCAGGAAGCATCTTTTTTTTATAATAATAAATGCCTAATACCCAGAAATGAAGTATTCTATAGACACAAGGGTGTTTTTCGTCATTATGTTGAATAGAGTCTGACTAGCTGCGACTTTATAACCGGAGTTTGAATGAATGGTGTGTAAGTTTATACTGAACATGAAGCGCTCATAAATGTAACGAAAAGGATTCTTTTTTGTAAGCAGGATGGAGTTATACTCCATGACCTATAGCCTTTTGACTTGGCCATTGACAAGGACTAGGTACAGAGTTATGAGGTAAACCTGATTTTTTTTCTATAACGATGTTTTTTTTTTTTTTTAATGCGCAAATGGCGAGGAAGCTTTTCTTTTTTATCACTTAGTAAATTATTGTGTAACAGTAAAAAAGAAAGACATAATGATCATTTCACAAGGGAATCTTTGAAAAATTGACAAATTTAACATTTAAGTATAGCTTCACAACAAAATTAAAAATTGACAGTTTTGTTTTGTTGCTTTACCGGGAGTTTTATAGAGGGTTTATCTACCTGGAGCTCATTTATCAATTCTCTATCCACGTTTAAGAAATAATAAAAGCATCATTATTCATTTGAAGGCACTTAAAGAAAATGCTTTTGACCATCTAAATATTTGTCAGAATGTTGGTTTTTTTAGGTAAACACATATTTTTAGAGATTCTTACGAGGAAAGAAGAGTTGTATGAAAATTTTTTTTAAAGAAATGATTTAAAGCAATATCTTCGTGCATTTTTGAAAACATAAATTGAAGGAGAGTTTTAAATTCAATCTTAAAGGTATTAAACCCGCTTCTTACATGGTTTCAATCAATGTTGTAAAATATCAATTAAAAAAAAAAATGCATTTATTGCAAATAAAAAAAAAATGCATTGAAAATAAAAATGAAAGCGGGTCTAAATTCTGGCTTCAAAATTCTGTTTCTCAAAATTCTGCTTTTTAAATTCTTCTTTTCAAAATTCTGAAATTATATTTTTGAACAAAAAAAATTCTGCTAATTGTGGTTTTTTTTGTTCATAGCATTTGCGCTTACATCTAATTAATAAATTAATGTAATTCAACTTTACTACTTTCCTAACAGTTTATTGTGTAACTGTCGCACACTGGTAAAAAAGGACTTTTTAGGTGGACATTACTCATAAACTGCATTAAAATTGTAAATTATCTTCTTCAAGTGCTGAGAATAAGTTTACTAGCTCTAGATGACTATTTTCTGCAGATTATCAGCTAGTTTCTACATTTTGGTTTTACTGGAAACAAAATTGAAACAGGTGTTTGAAAATTATCTTATTGATTTTATTTATTTTTGAAGTCATAGCCAAAAAAAAATTGTTGCTTTCAGTAAACTCATTTACTTAGCATCTGCTTCAGCCGAAGTGATTTCGAATAGTTTTCGAAAAAATTAACAAAATTGATCGAAAAATCGATTTCAATCCGATTTCAGTGTCCACTTAATTTTAATTGATTTCTGACACTATTGTGCACACAATCCAACTCCAACTGGATTTCAATTTTTATCATTATTCATAAAATGCTATTCATGAATATGCTTAAAATCGATGTCAAAGATAAAAAAGTGAGAATCGATAATTTTTTACCGACTTCCAAAAGTTTGATACATCATTGAAAAGGAATATACCTTTATTAAATAGAAAAAAAAAGCCTAAAATTGGTTCAAAATTGACGAATATATAGTTTTTTCAATGTCAAAGTCAAGTCAAAATCGTTGTTTTTGAACACATTTTGAATGCTTGAAAAGAATAGTGATTTGAGAAAAATTAAGTTATATACACTGAGGGAAGAAAAGAACTTAAAATCAACGAAAACCACGTTGATTCAACTATTTTTCATAATGATTTTGTGTTTAAGACGAATATTTTAAAATCAAAGTAGAACATCGTTAGTTTAAAGAGGTTTTCTGTTATAAGACATCCTTTAATCAAAGTTGTTTCAACTTTGAAAAAAAGCTTCTATTTAAATAAAAAAAAAGAAAAAATTGGCAGCAACTGGGATCACTGCTTTACCAACTTGCTATCTCACTGTTGGAAATAAGGGTGATAAAATGCAACTAAAGCTAAAGTCCGACAAAAATTAAAAAAAAATAACGTTGTTTCAATTCTAATTTAAAGATATTTCATATTAGTTTTTTCAACATTTAAACAACGTTGACCATACCTATTACATTTTATGTTGCGTTTTTTCCTTCAGTGTACCAAATTCAAAATGGGCTCATTGGCCGTTACTTGTTTCACTAAAATTTAGATCACACTCATGGGGAAACATAGCATAAAGGGAATCCGAATTTTTTTTTTATTAATTCTTTGGACTCAAATGGCTTATAATCCATTTATTACCTAATTTTCTTTATAAGTGCATTAAAGGAATGCAGTAAAAGTTCTCATTATAAAAAGCTTTTAAAATAATCTGTTCACTCACATTAGTTGTGGACATCAGAATCCTTTTCTTGAGCGGTTTGTTCCCCAGATTTCAATTAAATCATTCCGTAAAAATGAAATTTTCCCAGAAAATCTCCAATATAGTACGCTTATGGTTGTGTATGGCTACAAATATTACCGGTGTGTAATCTCTATGAATTACTCGTCCGGACAACGAAAACCGGAAGATGGGCACAGGTGGGCAAAAAAAATTGCAGAACTTCAAAAAATTGTTTAGACGCTTAATTCTATCAAATGGGTCTCCACTGTTTATTAGGCATTGTTTACAAAACAATCTTTGTGTTGCATATACACATATAGTGCTGACAACTCTTGACAATTTTCAAAAAAAAATTAACTCGGTTGAAAACAAACAGAGCTAAAACACGTTATCTTAAAAAATTATGCATAATGTACAAAGTCCTGGAATCATGTGTTGCCCTGAAACGACTGCTCTGTTTAACTAGAGAAATTGCCTCAAATGGAACAAATTGGGTGGTTTCATAGTTGTCAATCATTCCTTATAACTGTGTAAGGTCCAGTTTTTCTTTTAAATGACTTCAAATTCAACCAAACGTCCACCTAGATGGAGCATTTTTACCACTGTGTGTCGCAAATATGTTTTATAATGCATAGACTGACTTTCTTATAATTCACATAAGTATATTGAAAACCATTGAAAACTATTAGAAACTAAAAAGAAAGATACAAACATTTTTTTTTTCTAATCAATTTTTCGAACATTGACTTTATTTGATAAATTAATAAATTTTCTAATTATTTTCCGAAATTATTTAAGATTAAACACCTTTTCTTAATATTTTTAATTTATTGATATAACAAACTAACAATTAACGTACAAGAAATTGACAGTAAGTAATCAAATAAGCAGCAAGAAGATGATTTTACAAAATTCTGCAAAAAATAATATTTATTGCAACTGAAAATAATTCGTAATTTTTTTATTGCAACCGAAAACAATTTGCAAATACAAATATTTTGCATTAATATATGTATATTGCACACAAATTTTTATTTTCAATGCAAATATTTTTCGGGCGCAATTAACATTATTTTTTAATTTTAATTTTTATTTTAAATATTTAATGCAAATATTTTTTCAGTTGCAATAAAAATTATTATTTTAATACAATTTTTTTTTTAGTTGCAATGATTTTTTTAATTCGTAATGGATACTTAACAAATGCATTAAAAACATTTTTTTTTTTCAACTCTGGTGTCGAATCGGATAAAGTGAATTTTGATAGTTGACAGTCATATTGCATAATTTTGTTGTTGTTTTACGGGCTTTTGATCTTAAAAAAAAAGATCAATTTTAATGTCAACTATCAAATATCACCTTAGCCGATTCGGTCCCTGGTTTCAATACCCAAACACCAGCCTTGAACAAAAGTCAAGTTTTTGTTGACATGTCAACAAAAACTAAAAGCAGTAACATTTAATACCAAATTTATTTTAAACCCTCTATAAACCTCTAAAAAGCGCAAATTTTCAATACCAATTGGGCTTATTGTTGAAAACTCCTATCTGTATCGCACCCTGTTTTTGACTGTGTAGCATTTTTAAAATTCACATAATTTCTTGATACGAAATCAATGGCTTCCCTAAAGAGCAATTACAGAATTCTTATTACAAAATTTATGTCAAATACTCTTAGCTTACGTTTATTCATTTCGGCTCCAGAATATCTTTTAAGCTAAATAATATTCCAATTTATATCGCGTGCCGTGAAAAATATCTTATATTATTTTTCGTTATTATTTTATTTCTTGATATTTTTATAAAGGAACACGTAAAGCTGTCTTTTGTGCTTTTTTCTCACCATGAGGATTAAAAATTTCAGTTTAAATGGCATGTGTCACGAGAGTTTAAAAAGACACGCTAACAAGTAACGTATTTTTTTTTAACAAAAAAATAAATAAACCAGAAAAAAACATTGTACTTGTTATATTATGAAATTAAAGTTGACATTATTAAAATTAATGAAAGGATATAAGTTACAAAAAAAAAAAAAAAAAAAAAAAATAATCATTTCAAATTCAACAATGTTTTATACAATCTAAACTACACGCACCATTAATTTTATCACAATTTTCTGTAAAATAATTTTTGAATTAGAATAAATTAATTAGAAATACTAAAAAACAACGAGAAAAATATTTGAGACTAAATTGAACCACACTGACCGAACTCAATTTGTTTTAATTGAAAAATTAACATAAATGCTGATTTCGTGCAATGTTTCCCATAGTTAAAGCTAAAAGTTGATTGAATGAAAAAAAAACTTAACAAAACAAAATATAAATAATGGAATGTCTGGCCTAATGAATTATTATTGTAAGGGAAATAATGAAACTAAAATTTTCTATAATGTACCCATTTACTCGTTTGTGGTGCAATTGATTTAGAGTTTTTGAAAGGCATTGAATTGTTATTTTTAACGAAGTTTACAAAATACATTTATCAATTTGATTCTAAATATATATATAGATGTGATTTCTAATTTATGTAAATAAGGAACATAAATATTATGCAGCAGGAATAATGGCAGAAATATTTTACTTTATTTGAATATTATCCTTGCCACACTGAATAAAGTCAACAAATTTAAATAGTAACTGGGTCATGTATTTTTAAGTGTATACGAGTATGATTGTAGGTATATAAAAGCACAAAAATTTAAAAAGACTATTAAAGTTTAGTCCTTTTATATCAGACCACTTTTAAACAGTTTTCAATGGGAGGAAAGTTCTCCCATTTAAACCCAATTTGGATTTTATAACTTCTGAAAGCAATTCATTTTTAACCACACAAGAACTAGGTATAGGTGGACAAACGATTACAATTGGTTTTATACAACTATCACCAAGAAAAGTAAAACAAAGTATGAAAAAACACTTTAAAATCACTTCCCTTATACTATGGCGGACACATTGTTGCGGCATCAAACAACTTTAATCTGAAAGATAAGAATTGTTATTCTCGAACATGTTTAATGTTGAAAAATAAAATTTGCATGAGTAATAAGAAGTTTTTCTCTTTGTCTTTTATAGTCCGGTCAAATTAGACTAAAATAAGGGGGTGAGGTTATATTAATTCCCAGCTGAAATTTGGTAGGATTGTTGAAAACACCATCATAAATTAAATCTAAAAAGTGCTCATCGATCCGAGACCTTTAAAAAAAATTTACTTGGGGTCAAAGGTCACAAAAACTGGTTTTTCACGATTTTCACCAAAATGGTAAGTCTTATCAAAAAATTTTCCATGCAAGAATTGTAAACCAGTTTATTATATATAAAAAGTGTCATGACACTTTTTTTCCTAAGACCCACCGTTTCTTAGGTATAACGATTCAAAAAGTTGAAGTTGAGTTGTAATCGTCATAATCAGGCCTATTCTGGAAAAAGAACTCCCAACTAAAAAGTTCTTGAAATTTCATTATTTTTTTAGCTTGATGGGGAAAGCAAAAAAAATTAAAATTTTCACCATTTTTCCGATTGGGGCCCTCCTCCCGAAACCATTTCCCTGGGAATTTTTGTTTAGAATAGGTCAAATATATACAGGGTGTCCGATAGAGAATGGACAACCCTAAAACGGCTGATAGCTACACTTAAGACTGTTCTAAAACCAGATAGAAAAAAGTTCTATCGCAACCAGTTCATAAAATATTGACTTTTTTTCGTTCAGTGTATTTTAAATTTTATCATCTTATGTTTTCGTTCACTACAACCACGAATGAATAAATTTTATTTATTTCTTTTTTTTTACAATTTTCTACAATAATTGGATGAGTACATAAGCACTTTAAAAAATTCATAGCTATTGCACATTTTCCTTAAAAAAAATTTGAAATCTGTTTTTTGATGCAAAATGTAAAAAAAAGTATTTTATGAAATTTTTTAAACACCTGTGGTATAAATAAATCTATGGAAAACTAGGTGGCCAACTTTCTTAAAAATATTCCCCTTATATTGAAAAATTATTTTACAGATTTTTCTTTTTTCAAAATATTTTTTGTTTTTATTTATTTTTATTTTTCAAATTTCTCAAAAACTAGAAGACATAGAGTCATATAGTTTTCACTGTTCGATAAGGAATCAATTGAGGCAGTTTTCTATGTGAGTAATTTTTTTTATTAAAATTCACAGACTGGACAAAAATAGTATAAAATGAGTTTTAAAAAAAATTTTTTCGCCTATTTTTAACTTTGAAATCGATTATTTAAAAAACTATTTGTTATAATGTATCGATTTAAAAATTAGAATTAAATGTACAGTTTCGCCTTTCGGAAATGGTATCATTTATTACTGTAAGTGTTGCCGTTGTTTTTTTTATAATTTTTTTTTGTTTTGATAATTTTTTTCAGAAAACTGCCCCTCCCACCTAAACGGGGGGAGATAGACCCCCTTCCCAAAGAAAAAAATGTTTTTTTTGAACTCCTCTACAAAAACCCGTCATCAAATTCTGGCGCCCAAGTAATCCTACTACGTGCCAAAACAACATTTTGTTTCTATACCTAAAAGTTCGAATTTCTGTAACTGGGTTGAAAGAAATCGTAAAATTTTTTTTTCTAAGCCAATTTTAAACTGATTTTCATAAAAAACTAGCTAACCCCCACCCGCTTCGCTGAGTGTACTTTAAAAAAAAATAGAACCTGTTTGAAAATACATTTAAACCGAAAAAAACTGGTTTATTGTAATGAACATTAACCAATTTATTGTTAATGGAATAGCGGCACTTGATTCGGAAGGCCGAATTCCACTTCAAAACAATTTTTTCAATGTAAATTCAAAAAATGAATTGATTCAGTGTTTTTCCAAGTATAAAGACAAATTACAAAAATCATACTTGGCTGAGTGAACGTGCAATAATGGCTGTTACAAATAAAAATGTTTCTGAAATCAATGCAACAATTTTAAACTATATAAATGCACAATGTTTTGCCTACAAATCGGTTGACCCTATCACAAATGAAAGCAATGTATCAAATTACCAAACGGAGTTTTTGAGTTCATTGGATATACCAGGACTATAATGTAACAAAAAGCCTTGCCATATTATTAGGTCCAAGCGAAAAAATATAATTTTTTGGTTCATGCTGCTGAATTTTTAAAGTTTTTGTCGAAATGTCTTTAATTTTTTTATCCCATTTACCTGCACTTATCATGTAGATACGGATTGCCTTAAAAAAAGTCAAAGAATTCATACTTTTTGATACAAAATAACGTACATAAGGGGATAAGCTCCAAAAGAAGTTTCCTATGGAATTCATGCCGGGAGAATTATCAGACCGGTCCAATACTTGAATTTGTATATCGAGGAATAACGTGACATTCTTAACTTTATGGAAAGAACCCAGTCTTGCATAGATATAGATGCTCCTTTTGTTTTGGTCTGGAGCTATGGCGTTTTCCTTTCCCTGAAATAGCAGCACAGCCAATAATGATCAGAGGATGTTTTTTTATTTGATTAACGTACTTGTCTGGTCTTATACGAAAAAAAACTACTCCAAATCTAATGCAAAAAATGCAGCAAACGGGTACAAAAAAAATTGTACCCGTTATAAAAATAAACGAATTCATCAATCGTACTGATTGTAGGCGTGATGATCCCAGAAAACAACATGTTCCATATTAATTAACTACTACAAATTCAATGCATTTGCTATGCGGCATCTCTCCCACACATGAAGGGAGAGATGGCCCACTTAATACTTTTTTCTTTGTTATTAATTTCATAAAAAAAATAATTTTTTTTTAGGTTAAGTATTTTTTTATGATAGTAAACAAAGCAATTCTTACGCTTTTAAAAAAAAATTAAATATTTTTCACCATTATATAATTTAAAAATTAATTTTTCAAAAACCGCGGCATCTATCCCGCAATTACCCTAATCCTAATCTAAAGTTCGAGTGGATTTGAAGGATAAGATGTGATTATATTTACTGAGAACAATATGATGTGGCGAAGACAAAACAGATGTACCAGGAAGCGTTGAGTCCCAATGAGTGTCTGCTTCAAGCAAATTCAAGCGTTGACAGGCATCACAGACTATAAACGATAATTTATTATTTTGAAAGCCTGTCTTAATATATTTTTTTTACAAATAAAGCTTAGTTAAACTTTTTAAAAAGCAAGAGTGTTTTTTCACTCGTACAAATTGACAGCTATGTGAAAGTGGGAGAAAAGGTATTATTTTTTTTTTATACAAACCATCTACATATTAATACCTTTCAAACAAACAAAAAATTACCAAAATCGAACCAGCCAAACGCGAGTTTATCGGCCACACACACTTAACGAACTCATTTTTATATATAAGATACCTCGTTTGATTTGGAAATAAATATTATTTTAGAATATATTTTTAAAACAGCATGTTGTTGTGAAAATATATACTTTAATTTAATGTCGAAGTAGGGTAAATGACGAAAAAAATGGAATTTTTGAACTTTGGCAGCTTATAAATTCTAGTTGGTTTAATCGAAAATGGGTCAAAATTTGACGAAGCTAGATTTTTTTCAATAGGTGAAGGTCAAAAAAACCGTTTTTTGCCCCTAACTCCAGATTTTGGGGGTGTTAGGGACTTTTTAAATACCGTTTCGTAATCAGTGCGACTAGCTCTACAAAACGTGATATGTGTCCGCCCGCGTATATTTTAAAACCTCATTTTTGTAACACCGTGTAATTATAAGTAATCCAGCAAACAAAAAAACAAATATATAAACTGTACTTATTAACTCGACTGGAAATTTCAAATTGATTTTATGTTTAATGCCATAAATTCTGAATAAAGTTCAGTTGACTTTTATTTGCACTCAGCCATTGATGAAATTGTCGACATCAATGTCTACATAGTTGACATACCTACTCGACATTGTTGACATAATTGTCTCTATTGAAGCGATGCAATTATAATCAAAACTAAGAAGAATAACACTGTACTTTCGGCTCATAAAAGAATCCACAAACCAAACATTTGATAATAATTCATCAAAAATTTTGTTTCCCATCTGTTAATCAAGCGCCAGTTTCGGTTATTTGAACAGTATTTGAAAAATTTGTATCGTCGACCTCGATGGGTGAATTTCAAAGTCCTGGCAAGATCTTATGCTTATTTAAATTAACAAACAAAATGTGTAAAGAACCATTACAATTTAAAAACTTTATTTAATTTGAAGTTTTAAAAGAAATTAGAAACGAAGCAACTATCTATTATGTATTGTACAATGTACAACTCTATTACTAGGTTAATTGAATACCATTGTATTATTAATTCAATGGATCAAGACTGATGCAATTGAAGGTTAAAAAATTGTAAAGAGTTAACCACTTGTCTTACTAAAATTTTGTAAAAAAGAATATTGTATAACTTACCTAACGCATGGCATTGCAGAATTTTCGTTCTTCCTTCGCTCACAATCGAGCCAGAAGATGATGGCTGTGTTGTAAATCTCGGCGCTTGTATTTGTGGACCATCTGAAAAAATATTTAAAACAAAAATAAATATTAGACAAGTTTCACATAAAATTTTGTTCAAACATGACAAATATCATGTTATCTATGTTACAGTTTTTATTATCCTGTAATATTTGCAATTGTAATTATTTAAAGGATTCAAAACCCCTTCTCAATTCTGTCCTTCGTTTAGTTCATGAATAAGACCACAAATCCCATGTAAGAAAAGTAAAAAAAACGGAAATAACTGAAAAGGATTCACAAACTGTTTCTTTAAAGCTCACATCCATTTAGCATGAATGTCGGATCTGTTATAGAAATAACCAAACAAAACAAAAACACAGACAAAAAAAAAAAAAAACGACAAAATAAATTTATTTCCTCTCAAAACAACGAGGTCACATGGACTTTTGTCGATACATATTCAAAACCCCGGATATACATATCTATGCAAACCTAGGTGAATAAGAACAAAAAAAAAAAAGCCAACAACAACAACAACTGAGAAAAAAAGGAGGAAAAACTATTAAAATTGATGTTGTATGTGGTGGCTAGCACTTGAAGCTTAAGTCCGGCCGAATTAAATTCATTGCACTCGAAAGTCTAAACTGCAATTCGATTGGACATTTTCGTTTTTGCATTTTATTTATTTATTTAGGCCAAATGACCGCAATGGAATTTTACCTCTAGGTGAAATTAAATAAATAAATAATGTCGAGAGGATTTGGAGGTGTTTTGTTTTATTTTATATTTTTTTTGCGTTGTTTATTTGTTTGAAATTCACACCATTTTTGATTAAAATTCCACTTTGGTGGGTATCAAGTGTAGAATTAGGAATTGTATTTGAGAGCAAAAACGTGTTAAACAATCATTTAGATTTTAGGATATCTACATACCTATGTATGTATCTATGGATTATTGTGATGGTAAAAGGGGGCTTTTAGTTTTTGACATTTATAATTTCAAAAGTTATTTTTTTGTGGAAACCCAACAAGAATAATATTAATTAATTCAAGTCTACTAATTTAATAAACTTAAATATTAAAATCAACGTCGAAAATTTACCAATAAATTGGTTAAGTCTTCAATTCAAAATCATAACAGGGGTTAAGTCTTTTAATTGTCTTCCAGAGACATCTATCCGTTCTATATTTCAATGCAAATCATGTCTTCTTTTAAGTGTAATAAAAAAAAATCAAACCCAAGTCAAATAGAGTGATGAAGTTTTAGATGCGAAAAATTACCATAAAATGTTGAAACATTAAGTTGATGACAATCAATAAGTTTGTTTTGAATCGAATGCAAAAATCAATCAATGATAAAATGAATTATGAATGTGACCTACATAAATAAACTAATGGCTTTTTGTTGAATGTTTTTTTTTTGTGTCTCTTTAAATTAAATTAATTGTTTTTAAATTGAGCAAAAAAAAAAAAAAACATCTATCAAATTCCATGTGTGTAGTGTTAGTTGGCATACATAAACAATAGATTAATTTCAATATTTTATGCAATTTTGTTTTCAATTTATTTCATTTAACAATATATTTTTTTTGTATAAAATTGTATAAGTTTTTTCACAAAAGTGAATGTTGTATAAAAAAAAGATAAATCAATATGTTTTTTTTCTTTTAAGCAGCTGTAACATTTTCATTTGCAGGCACGCATACATTTATAATCATTATATTGTCAAATTTCCATCTGGTGTTGCGACAGGAATGAAGGCTTTTCCTTAATCCAAGTATCGCACGTATCAATTTAGATTTTTCGATTGTCAAATGGAATGTCTTTTGCAGAGAAACACACTTAACTATGGTTTTGTGGTGGAAAATTTTGACACATTTAGGAACAGATGGTGGATCTAAGGTGTCACATAATTTCCTTGTGGCACGTTTGAGTGTTCATTTTTATTTTATTACATTGCCATAATTTGAGATATTATTTGGGAGATGGTTTGCATAATTAAAGGCTGCTGCTTCCTGCCATCAAAACTGATTTCCGGATGTATTTCTATTAAAATTTAAGATACACGATTAGGCCCACATTGCTACGCATATTAAAAATGTAGGGTATATAAATAATTAAAATCACTATCCAGGTGGTATCAAGTTACAAAAGTTGCAACATAATAAATTACAATAATCAATTTGATTGTTTCTCATATCTATTACTATGTCGCCAATATCTTTTTAATAAATTTTTTTATTTAAATAGTTTTTAGTTACCGACTTAGATCAAGTGAGATTGACACAAAATTACGATAATTAGAAGTTGGTTGGTAAAAATTATCGATAAATATTGCATCGATATTTACCGACGACGTGGGATTGGGTAGCCCGTAAAAATTCAATAGTTTTCATTTATTTTTTATTATTTTTTTGCATTTCTGGCAACCGAATCTTTGTGCTTTAGTACAACATCAGATTATTTCTACTTTAACTATAATTTGTTCTTAAAGATTTTGCATTAAAAAAGGTTTGGCAGATTTTTCGTAGGTATTCCCACCATTTTGATAGCAAAAAGGCATTAAAAGTACTACTGTGCATGTGCAATGAACAGTGGTGTGCCTATGGTGCTTTTTGGCGTCAAAAATCACTTTTACCTCTATTTCTTGAAAAAAACATGAAATTTTAAACATTAGAGCATATTAGTATGGTGGATACGAAAAAGATGCCAATTTTTTTTAAATTCTAAATAGCGGTAAGAATATGAGTGTAAATAGAATTATTTTTGTATTTTCTTAAAAATATTGGAAATTTAGCTTAAAAAGGTGTTCTAAGATGGGTGAAGAATGAAAAAAAAACAGAGAAAACAGATATCTGCCACGAAATGTACAAAATCTGTTAAACACCTTTTAAAAGCCATATTATTATGTTGTTTATTGGATTTAATTTGTAATAATTAATAAACAACTCAAACAACTTTCTTACCTTTCAATTTTCATAACAAAATTTACTATTTTTGTAATGAGAACTTCACTTGTTTTATGGCAAAAATTTAATAAAAACTTGAAATAATAAAAAATTTCAGTTCCAACAAAATTGTAATAAATTTATTTTTAGGTAGAACCAAATTGTACTCTTCTCATTTACTTTGGTATGCTGAACTCGAATCTGAAGTCGTGAAGTCAGATTTTTTCTTACTTCGGATTCGAATTCATCATAGGTAGGTAATTAAAACCCATTAGAAGAGTTTTGGTTCTGCGAATAATTTAATATTCAATTTTGTAGAACACTAGTTATTCATTATTTCAAGATTCGCAAAGTATCAGCGTTGAGCTAGAAATAATTTGTAGCTCAATTTTATACCACTTATTACACTGATTATATATTCTCAGCTGTGTCAGCTTGGTCCCAAAAAGTGTCAAATTTTTCAATTTTGTTCCCTAAATGATAAGCACTACCCAAATTAACCTTTTTTGACTATCTACAATTTCTGAATAAAAAATTATTTTGAAGAATTTTGGATGTAAAAAATGGTTTTGAAAAATTGGGGGCCAAAAGAGCATGCGGACGAAAAACTTATGTTTTCAAAATTTATTACTGTGTGCCGTAAATCTCCAATAAAATATCAGTGCCCAAGCCTTTTATCAGTCCTAAAAATGTTTTTTTACTTTTGATTTTTGAAAAAAAAAAATTAAAAAAATTTTTTTTTCTGGTTTAAAAATATTTATTCACCAAAAGTCTTAATCATCAAAAAAAAAAAAAAAATAATTATATTTTCAGTGATAACTTCATTTTAGAAAAAAATTGAATAAGTGTGTTCTTCAAAATTGTCATGTTTAAAAATTGGAAAAAAATATTTTTGAACAAAAAAAAAACAAAAATTTATTTTTTTTTATTTACAAAATCAAAACTTTTCGAAAACTGTGGGTGGACAATATAAAGTAACTGGGTGGTCAAAATAAATCATTTAAAAGTCAACTTTTAGGGAAAAATTTGAAAACTTTGACACTTTTTGTTGCCAATTCACATTCTCTCCAAACAAATAAAAATATTGATATTTTTTTCTGTGAGTTCGAATCTTATCTAGCATTTGAATGATTTAAAATGTTGAGATATTTTACTTTGGAATTCCGAAAAATGTTGTTTATTTTTCCAATATATTAAAATGTTACATCAGTGATTAACTTAATAAACGTCTAATAAGCAGGTTATCAATAAAATACTGGCAATAAACAACAGTTAATTTTTTTTTTGAAACCAATTAGGTATTTAGAAAAGAGTTGTGGTAAGGTGCGACAAAAAACACATATTTGAATGAAAACATTTGAATAACAAAATCAAAATCATAATTAAGAGAGACAAAAAAAAAAATCGCTTATATCGATCGAACCTTACTTGACCCTCATAATCAAAAATCATATCTCTCAAAAACCAAACCAAAAATCCCCAAAAAAACTTACTACCTTTATCGCCCATATCTAAACGAATAGTCAAAAGGACAACAATTCTCATAAACATAAATTGCATCAATAAATCTTGTGATATGGATATTTTGTGGTGAACATGAACACTTCTACTTTACATATTTTTTTTTTTTTTACTCCAATTGACAAATATGACATAAGGGAAAAATGTCACCATAAAAACCATCTACTTTTGTATATTGTATTTTTGGTGGATAAAGTATTCAATTCATACATAAATTTTCTGTTTTTCAAATACACAAAAAAAAAAAAAAATGTGGCTGTAAAGGAAACCACATTTAGCACATCTGTCAAGGATTTTATATTTTTATTGAATAAATGTGTATTGGGTAACTATTTGTAAAAGATATGTTTAGGAGAATATATTCCTAATATCAGTTTCTTTTTCTCCAAGTAAGTATTAGGGACATTTACTCAGTATAATGTTACGCAATATGTATTATGGGGTGACACCATCAATAAATCTCTTAAAGTACATTGAGATTGTTAATCAAAGTATATGATATAAAATACACCCAAATTTCTGTACCGCCCTATTCCTTTACCGAAATGAAGTTGTTTCAATCTTAAAAGTATCCATCCATCCCTTAATTTATTTGGTTATGCCATTCCAAGGCTGTATCATATAATTCAATTTATATCCATGAAGATGGTCTTATTGTTTATGCTTGAATGAAACTTTACAAGATATTCTACCGCCCGCCCGCTCACTAAAGTATAATGCTCTTGACAAAGTCTTATTCCACTTTGAAGTTAATTTTTGAAGCATAAAACAATTTAACATCGATTTTACCCTTCAAAGCACAACAAAAAAAAAAAAACTTTTTGGCGAAAATCCTTTTAAAGATTTAAGTGCTTTTATATAAAGCAACTAGAATGACATTTAATTTTGTAATTTATATTTAAAAGCTAATTTATTTAAAAATCAATTTCCATATCAACGCTTAAATGATAATAATAATTATAATAGATAGTTTTGGAGGGAATATAGAGAAGAAATTAATTTATATTGTAATATGAAAACCTGGTGTATAATTTTCACATTCGATTCAGTACATTCGTTGGTATACAGAGACATGAAATAGGAAGGATTTTGTTCCATTTCATGAATGCAGACAAAAAAAAAAAAAACACAAAACAAATCACAAAATTAATCTTTTGGCTGAATTCCAACACTTTTGGAGATGTCTGTTATGTTATGTTATACACATGTATTTTATGTATTCAACTGCGCCCTTAAGAGGCTGATGTCTGGTTTCAAATTAGGGCGGGTTTTATTGCCTAAAGTTTTACAAGGGATCACATGTACGTTGAGTATTTAGACAAACTTAATACATTTATGTATGTATTTTTTTTTTATTACTACGTGAACCTACAAAATAAAAAAATAATTAACATGTTTCGTGATTGCTTGAGCAATTGAGTTTTTATTGGAGTAGGTAATGTTCGGTTGAGTATATAAACCATAAATCATTTGAGTTTCATATACATTATTTTATTTTTAATGGCAAAGTTTTGTTTTATTGATTTATAATTTATCAACAAAAAAAAGTCATAAAAACAAAAGGTATGAAAGAAGGTAGACTTAGTAAAGTATGTCAACCTAAAGAATAACAGCTTTTATCAGGAGCATCAGGATAATAGATTGTAGGTAATAATGTTACCTTTAGGCCTTAAGATGAAAACTTCGAACATTTATGTATGTATTTTACAGAACTGCTTCAAGAGATATGTCAAAACAGCAACAAACAATCAATTTATGATAGTTTCAGGAATCTGCTTTATTGTGTTCTGAGTCAAAAGTAGATGCTGTAAATCATATTAAAAGAATTATTCTAGACAACGTTATTAAACAAGATTTAAAACATTGTGTATAAAACATATAAAATTATACTTTTGTGTTCCTTATAGTAATTGAGGGTCATTGAAATATCTTATTTTCTTCTTTATGAGTTTTAGAGATTTTTTTAAAGATTTAAATTTTCGAATTAGGAATGTTGCGAATATTCAAGAAATGATTTTAGTGTTTTTTTAGCATTTGCGTAGGGTTGCCGAGTACTTGTCTGTATTTGAGAGATGGCACCCGACATTTTCAAGATAGAAGAGATTCTAAGCTAAAAGCTGATGTATATAATAGCCTTTAACTCTATCAAATATTATACACTTTGGCTTAAAAAGGAGTGATTTTAGTGTTTTTTTTAGCATTTGAGTAGGGTTGCCGAATACTTGTCTGCATTTGAGAGGTGGTACCCAACGTTTTTTACAAAGAAGAGAGTATTATCTAAAAAATATGGTGTATAATTTAGCTTTCTAGTTCTTAAAAAGTTATACTGTTTTGTTCAAAGAAAATTTTTTTCAGTGTTTTTTTTCGTTTGAATAGGGTTGCCACATTTGTAGGATTACGTTCTTCATATTATTTTATTAATTATTTTTACTAGGTATATTACTATCTTATGTTTGGCATTTCAAAAATTTTTTTATCTGCCCAAAGAACAAAAATATGAATGTATTAGTTATGTGACAATTTTGTGGGTTATCACAAAGAAGTTCCCATTTTAGAAGTGGCAACTTATCTTTCAGTTGACACCAATTTTAATCTCTAACCTTATGAGCTAAGTAACTCCACGGTCGCCTCTCCGACTAGTTTGACAGCTTTAAGACAACAATAAACAAGGTTCAGCCAATGGGCGAGATGTTGCTGAATGTCCGAAAGAAAACACCACCACGCAAAAAGATCTGAGTAGGATGGCTATATGCCGTAACCTCATGGATGAGCTTCACCCGACATTTTTATGGTCACTTTTTAAAAGCCCACCAAACGAATTGGTACAGAAAAAAAGTTAGCAGAAAATTATTTTTGCGAGATAGTTTTTTTTTTACGAACTTATTAATTTTGTGAAATGAAAAAAAAAAGAGGTGTTAAAGGAAAAGCAAAGTTGGGGAAAAGGAGTGAGCTGATTATTGTCCAGAGGGGAAGAATAAGCTCAGGAGGAAGAGTATTGTCTAGAAGGAGATCTCAGAGTCAGGAGATAGAATCTGGGGAATTAAAAAAAAAAGCTAAGTATAATTTTGGTATTGTTTTCAAATTGTTCTATAATAAAAGTGCGTTATTTTGTGGCCCATTTGAGTGGCAATTGTTTTATACCGGTAGGCCTTCGCTATCCGCTAATTTTTTTCCGATATTGCGGGACTCGTGTCCGTTTCTGAAACCGTTGAACTTTCGGAAATTAACCCCCGGTGATTTTCCTTTGTGTCCTGTGACACAAAGAATTGTTCTTGTTTTCATTGTTTGGATTCATTTTTTTACATTCATCTTTTCTTTTTCATAATTCCACAATAATTGGCCCACGGCCATACTTTAAAAATTGTATATTTTTACTTGTTTTTGAAAAAATTCTAAGTTTTTATCCTGGTTATCCAAGGTTTTTTAGATATTAAAAGAATTCAAATTAAAATACCTTATCTTTTATTTCATTCGAAGACGATTTATTTTTCAGCGTACGGTTTGGTAAACTACCATAAAAGTTTCCTGGCGCCCATTTCATTTATTGTATGTAGGTACGACCCTGAATTTGTGTTTTTTTTTTTAATTAATCTAATTCTATTTTGATAGACTTTTTTTATTAAGTATAAAAAAGTACTATACTTAGTAAAAAAGTCTCCAATAAAAAAAAAATCGAACCCACCCCAAATCTGAGCTAAAAGTGGCAGCACTTGTCTTGCTGTCAGATTGTGAATTTTGACGTTTCCGTTTTTCTTAATTGTCTTTTTTTAACCTCGTGGCGGTGCACACCTTTTGTGCAATTTGTTAAATTAAAATCGTTTTATTGTGTTTTGTGGATTAAATCCATCAAATTTTCACAACAATTGGCGCCCAACGTGGGAATTTTGTATATGTTGCCAAAAAGACTAAACTATCAATTTCTATAAGATTGCATGAGTTTCTAAAACTTTGAAGCCATTTTTCTCAAAACTGCAATTTTGCACATTCGTGGTTTTGGCTTTGTGCCCACGATTTTGCCTACGCTTAATGAATTCAACCTTTCAAACATTATTAAATTTAGTCAAACCTAATAATTTGACATTACTCACACTACATACTTAAAATGTCATAAAATTTATAGAATTAATTTTCTTCAATTAACCGTATGAATCATTTGTAGGCATCATTTTTTTGTTTGATTCGAATATATGCAAATATAAATTCCATTGGTTATGGTTGATTAACTAATTAAACTTGTTCAACGGTGTGTGAACATAATATACAATATCTTTTCTCTTTAATTTATAAATTCTCATGTTTCATAAAGAAAGTGAAACCCCGCAGTCACAACTCTCAATATAGAAGTTCATTGGAAGGGTTGAAGAAGACATAACTGTCATTTATGCAAATGTGTGGCTTCTTTTGCGTTTTGCAGTTTATGATTTTTTTTTTTAAATATTATTTTTAATGGAGTCTGACTATAAGGTTACCATCTGTGATAAAGATTTGAATTTCAATTTTAAAGTGTAGTAATATCTATTTAAGAATTTTGAATATGAAAATATGGTCACCATATTTTGTATGAAAATAAATGAATCACGTTCACATGTCATAAAGGGGAAATTGTTCTTTTTTCATATATCTTAATAATATCTTAGGGATAATTCTATAAGTCGAAAGTTTAGAAAAGATTTAAACCCTTTTAGCTGCTTTTTTGTTGGGTTTAATAGAAATACTGGCGACAGTCCAACGATTTAAATTTCTTGAGTTACTAAGGAAGTCGTCGGCGTCGGGAGCAGAATACAGAGAAGCAGCACATTTCTTTTTCGAAAAATTAGAGATGGATATCGTTAGATTCGAATTTTCAAACACTTTCGAATTCATGAATGACATACACCAAAATTGGGGCATTGAAAGCGTGGGGCAACCCAAATTTTATTTTTATTTTTATTGTTTTTTGCTATCTTACAAAGAAAAATAGAGCGACACAGCTTACAATCTTCTGCAATTAATTTATTTAACGTAGGTTGTATCGCTACGTTAAAAAATAGTAAAAGGACAGCAAATCTAACAATATACAAATTCGTGTTAGGGTACTCCTGCTTAAATATCTCAAAAGGTAACATGAAGTCGCAGAGTTAAATAATATTTTTTTACTATCTGTAATTCAGTGCAACAGGTACTATTTCCGTTGATACCTGTGAACATTATAAAAGAAAAAAAAAAAATTAATCCTGGCTGAACTACCATTCATTATTATAAGCATTAATATGTGTTTTTTTTTTTACTCTTTAACTCAAATGGAATTGTTTATTTTTTATTTACGATCGACTAGCAGCCGACGACAGCGGTGGTGGTGAATGACATTGCATTAGATTTTTTTTTTTTTTCATAAAGTTTACGACAATGACCGTTAATTAGTAACAAAGATAAATAGGGTGAAAGAATTACAATTTTCTTTCGTAATGTAAAAGTCGTGACCTGTACGATACAATAGGACAGTCACAACAAGCAAAAGAGGCACCTAATCTGCTGATTAGTGCCATGAACAAAAAAGACAATAAGTGTTACCTATATACCAAATAGATATTTAGATACTCGTATCTCGTGATATTTGTAATACGATTCATCAGCATAATGGTGTAAGAAACTTATATGTTTAGATGCGATTTTAATTAGGACAGCAAAAGTTAAAAAAAGAAAACTGTGCATATGAAAATTCAAATTGTACCTAAGTTGGGATTTTTTTTGTAAAATGAATAAGAGGTGAACAGATTAGAATTAAAACGATTGGATTAAATAGTAATGATTTTGGTGGGTAACTCAATTTTTTGTCGAAATGCTATCGTATTTTTACATTTTTCAAATTAAAAGAAATGATTGAGAGTTGTACATAACTTATTAGGCCTTGGATGAGCTCGTTGCGACATTTTTTGTAAGTTTTTTTTGTAATAGTGCCAAAATACTGCAACGACAAAACGAATATCCGATATCCGAACATTAGTTGGGCCAAAATACTTTTTGATGTCTAATTAGAGCAGTGAATTTTGAAAAATAATATGGAAATTTTTATCAATATATTTTCATATATTTTAGTTGACATAGAATGGTTATAATTTAATCTATTGTAAAATAACCGATGTTTTGAATGATATTTCTATATTTATCACAGTTTAAACACAAAATAATCAAAACCAAGTAACCGCGTTACTTTAATGCAAATTTCAGTTTTATTTGTAAAATCATATAATTAAGCTCTCTGATATTCCTATTTGAAACTATAGGAACAAGGTAAGTCTCCTATGAAGTTAAATTACAGAAAAATCACAATTAAATATTCTCAATAGCTAATTACAAAAAATCAGCTTTAAAACTTTAAACACCACTGCGTTACCAAGATAAACCACAATGTTACCGTGATTTACAAACGATTCAATCCGAATTTGGGTTTCAAACTTGTAAATGTAAATAATGTTAATTTTATAACTCAATATAGTTTTTCTACTAATTTGTAATTTTTCTTCAAGAAAAATGAAATTCAACCAAAGGGACAACTTTTTAGGCACTAAATAGTATTATGGCCCAGTTGCAGCGTTCTGAGGTTATAAGCGTTTGAAGCCAGCCATTGAGCCATACTGATTTCTCGGGTAGCCGTATACCCGGGTACCCGAGTAATACCGGAAAACTCGGGTAGGGGGAGAAGCATTTGACATTTAGTTTTTAAAAGTCTGTATTTTCGAAAACTGTGAATGTATTCCAATGTTTTGTTTTGTATTTGATTTATTGACTATTCAAGATTATAATAACAGAAAATTTTTCATTTCACATTTCAACATTAAAAAAAGAAATAATGTTTTCTAAAAAAGTCATTTTGTCAAAAAGTACACATACAGGATTTTTATTAGCAACTTAGTACTTAGCTCAGTAAAAATTAAACACTGTAAACAACAACAAACGATTCTTTGTTGTTTAAGATTCAAAAATGTATAAGTTAAGACAAAAATGTTCACTGTTTCTATACCGCACAACAAATTAAAACTTTTGTTTAATCATTTGTTGTCGTTTACTGTGCAAAAATTTTACTGAGCTAAGTACTGAGCTACCAATAAACACGGCTAAAGTTTTTAAACGAGACCAATACTTGCCCCACAAAGCAAACATTTTTGTTTAATACCAAAAATTAAAAAAAAAAAAAAACTTAAAAATAAGTTTAAAAAACTTAAACTAAATTTCTAAGTTTCAGCTAAGTACAGAAACAGTCAAATGTGTTTGAAACTAATTAATTGTAATGACATTTTTCAAACCAAAAACACTTTTGTTAAAGAAACGAAATTTAAATGAATACAAAATTCTTTCCTACCCATTGAACCTTGAAAAATGCTAAGATAGTTCTTTAGAACCACTTTGGGGGTTTTAAACATTTACCCTGGTTAATACACAGCACGCTTGGATAAATTTACCAGTTTCTCTTCTTCGTTAAGCATGGTGTCAAGAAAATTTAATATAACCTATGACAAAAACACACTCAAGAAGAAAAAAAAAAACATATTTACACGGTGTACAATACATTTTGTATTAAAACTTTGTTTTTGATAAAGAAAACTTTCACATGCAACAGCTATCAATAGTAGGACATAAAATTCATAAAATTGGAAAAAAATCAACCAGAACATGAACTTTCCGTAGTTTTCTTTATTTTTAAATTATCTCGAAAAGATTAACAAAACACAAGTAAACACATGTTTTTTATGCATTATTAAGTCCAAGAACTGTTTGTATTTAATTATTTTCAATCATTGAACAAAAAATTCGAGTTATTTTTCGCATTCATGAAATAGTTGAGCCCACTGTGTCATATGTTACAAGAAGAAACCCTTTTCACAAAATATAAATAAACATCAGCCACATAAAGATTTATGATGTCTTTTAGTTCATATACGTCATTATTGTAATGGTCACCATTGTTTGTTTGTATGTTTACATGTTTAGACATTATAGACTTCAGTTCCTTAATTTACTCTGGTAAACAAAACAAATACAACCTAATTGTTTTTTTTTTCTTATTTTTTTTCATGGAAAATTGAGCTCATCCGTGGAGAAAATAAGTAATGAAAATAATGATTTTCTACATTGGCCCATTAGCCACGTAGCCAGAGGAATTTCTTTTCGTTTTTTTTTTTTTTTATTTTTTAAGTCAGATGCAGTCGTCTTTCATTAAAAGTTAGCTGTATGGATTGTTCTCAACCTCTGTTTGAATATAATAATAAAAATAATAAAGCGGAAGAAAAAGAAGGAACAAAAATTATGAGTAGAAAGCGATGTAGCTATTCATTATATTTCATGGATGCGTTATTTACCGTACTAAAAAAAAGAACACAAAGATTGTGTCTGAAGATAAACAACGAAGAACGTGCTGTGTTGTGTTTAATGAGAAATTACTTCTAGCTTTGTGGTATACAGACTCTGATGGTGATCTGGATTTGTATTCTTTAAACCAATTTCAGAACATTTATTTGAAACTTTTTCATTAAAGTATCAAAAAATACGATACATTGCATCAATATCTTAGGAAAGTCTCTTAGAAACCGTCAAAATATTAAAGTCAAACAAATACATTTATTGCGTGATTGTTTCCCTTATTTATTTATGTAATTAATTTTTGTCATTTTTGTCCCAACAAAACTTTGAAGTTTAGGGATAACAGAAAATTCTTGTGTAGCGTGCTTCATGTGTTTGGATTTTGAAGGGATAAATTATTATTTTATTTATGATGACGTTTTGATCTTTCTCCATCAAAAGATACACAGAACAGCAACAAAAATGCTCAAAAATTATATTGACCGAAATTCCAATAAATACAGCCATCTGTTTAAAATTTTATGAGACTCAAAGAACCAAGCACAAATACCTCAAGGGGATTTGAAGAAATTAGTTGGAATAGCCTTGGAAGAAATAAATACAGGGTAACCTAGTGTTTAAATGCAAAAAGAGATGCAATACTGAAGCATTTAATAGAATCAGATAATTGCAATGATCAATGAAAGAATTCAAATTTGAGAAGGAAAACTTAGAGGGTGGCGGGACTTGTAATTCAGGAAAAAGGATTTTAGAATTAATTTTATTTAAGCGATCGAGTGCAAAAAGGAGTTGATGAAACAAATATTTTTGTGTCCATTTCGATATTTTTTTTTTGTTACTTTAAGCCAGTTAATTTTTTTGAAGGTATTCAATAAAAAATAATTCCAAATGCATCATAAAAATGCTGTGACTTTCCGTGAGAGTAAAGACGGATTTTCTTCAGTTAACCCTTTCGGACCCAGCGTTACTCTCATGTAACATTTTTTTAAAAATTCGTAAAAAATATTAAATTAAACAATTTTTTAGGTTTTGATGGCTTAATTGAAAGATAATAATGCCTAGTTACTGGATTATTACAAAAAGTTAGTGTAATATCATACCTTTAATTTTTTTTCTATAGAAAAAGGGACTGAAATTCACATTTTATTTTTTTTTTGCAAAAAAATTTTTTTTTAAATATGGTCATAATTTTGAAAAAAAGATATAAAAAATGTTAATGCAGAAAGTGTTTTCTTTTTTTGCTTAGAAGAAGTAGCATACATTATAGTTTCATAAAAAGTTATTTTCTCAGTTCTCCGACTTTTTTTGGTGGTCATAGGCAGTACATGTTACTTACATTGAACATGAGAATAACACATTAGTTTTGCTATTTATTATTTTGGAAAATAACTTTTTGCTATTCATATTTCTTAGTTGTGATGTTTTTGACCCGATAATACCGAAAAAACATTTTTTAGTATCGATTTTCATAGCTTGGGTTCGAAAGGGTTAAAGGAATTTTTTGGATCAAATTAGACAATATTCTATCGCGTAGCGAACAACAAAATTTACAAAACTTTAAACAAATTTATTATATAAGTACGAGAAACAGTATAGTCCGGTCAAATTAGACTAAAATAAGGGGGTGAGGTTACATTAACCCTTAACTATAGTGGTGGGTCCAGGGGACCCACATCAACTTTTAAAAAGTTAATAAAAACCGTTGAAAATGAATTTTCTCTTTTTTTTTTTTATTTTTTTATTTTTTTTTAAATTGTTATCTTTTGATGCTTAAAAACAAAATTTATAAAAAAATTCAATTTTGTATTTTATTTTATCATTTCAAAACACCACAAATTTTCACCACTATAGTTAAGGGTTAATTCCCAGCAAGCTGAAAATTGGTAGGATTGTTGGAAACACCACCTTAAATTAAATTTAAAAAGTCCTCATCGATCCGAGGTCTGGAAAAAAATTTACGGGGGGTCAAAGGTCACAAAAACTGGTTTTTCACGATTTTCAGCAAAACGGTAAGCCTCATCAAAAAATTTTCAATGCAAGAATTGTAGACCAGATTATTATATATAAAAAGTGTCATGACACTTTTTTTCCTAAGACCCACCGTTTCTTAGGTATAACGATTCAAAAAGTTGAAGTTCAGTTGTAATCGCCATAATCAGGCCTATTTTGAAAAAAAAACTCCTAACTGATAGTCATTTAATAGACCCGAGCTCCAGAGCAAAAATAGAACAAATTCGTTCAAGACTTTTTATTGGCGATTATGATTCCTTGGCATACAAGAATACTCCAGCCAAAAGTGCTACTAAATCCATTGGTGCATTTCTAAGAAAACGGCAACACTGGTCGGTTTTCAGTTTTTTTGATTTAACTCGAAAACCAAGCCTGACTTTGAAATGGTTCAAAGGCACTTTTCATAGCAAATTAAATTGTCTGTCAAGTTAAGATGGTTAAAAAATTTTAAAAATTATTTTTGACTAAAATTCTAACCTAAAATCAAAGAAAAAAAAGTTAAAAAATTGACAATTTTATTTTTTTTTACTAAATCAAGGGGCATTTTGTGTATGTAGCCGAGACGTCCAAACTTTGTACTAATGAAATAAAGTAGAGGTAAAATCCTTTGATAAAATGCAATTTTTAATTTTTTTTTGTCAAGAAACAACTTAAATGTACCTATTCAAAAATTAGCACTTTTTCTAAATTTTTGACTTTTTTAGTTAAAAGCAAGTTTTTAAAACTCGATAAAATCGTATTAATTGGTAACTTTAAGACGTTTAAAGTAAACATACTTCGAGGGATTGATTTAATATAAACTAAATATGACAAACAAAAAAAATTATTTGCATCCTTATGGCCTTTAGTGCAATTTTGTGCATGTGCATTTTTATAAATTCGGGTCGAATGGATGGACGGAGAGCCATTAGCTTTGGTCTATTGCATAGAAGAACATTAAATATCAACTCTTTTACTGTTTTCAATGGCCTGAAAAACAATTCTTGTAAAATCCGCGACCAACGAAAAGTTTCTCTTGAAAAAACGAAAAAAATACTCTAATGAGTTTGAATCAAAATAGCTCAGGCAAATTAGTAAATCAAATTGCACTTTTCGCGGGACAAATTTTTTTAATGGAACGTGTTTAGGTGAATGTCCTTATCGTAAAAGTGAATTTTTTGGGATGATAAGATATCGGGAACAGCCTCCATCTTGGAAAAGAGTGATTTAGTAAAAAAAATAAAATTGTCAATTTTTTAACTTTTTTTTCTTTGATTTTAGGTTAGAATTTTAGTCAAAAATAATTTTTAAAATTTTTTAACCATCTTTACTTGACAGACAATTTAATTTGCTATGAAAAGTGTCTTTGAACCATTTCAAAGTCAGGCTTGGTTTTCGAGTTAAATCAAAAAAACTGAAAACCTACCAGTGTTGCCGTTTTCTCAGAAATGCAACAACGTATTTAGTAGCACTTTTGGCTGGAGTATTCTTGTATGCCAAGGAATCATAATCAGCAATAAAAACTCTTGAACGAATTTGTTCCATCCAAAAGGGTCTATTCAATAGACTATGAAAAGTTCCTGAAATTTCATTATTTTTAAAGCTTGAATTTCGTTCTTCAACGGTTAAGAATATGGGAAAGCAAAAAAAAATGGAATTTTTCGCCATTTTTCCGATTGGGGCCCTTCTCCCGAAACCATTTCTTTTTTTTATAATATGTCTGAATATATACAGGGTGTGCAATAGAGAATGGACAACCCTAAAACGGCTGATAGCTACACTTATGACTGTTCTAAAAACAGATAAAAAAAAGTTCTATCGCAACCAGTTCATAAAATATTGGCTTTTTTTCGTTCAGTGTATTTTAAATTTTATCATCTTGTGTTTTCGTTCACTACAACCACGAATGAAAGAATTTTATTTATTTCTTTTTTTTATAATTTTCTACAATAATTGTATGAGTACATAAATGCTTAAAAAACTGCATAGCTATTGCACATTTTTGTAAAAAAAATTTTGAAATCTGTTTTTTGATGCAAAATGTAAAAAAATTATTTTATGAAAAATTTTAAACACCTGTGGTATAAAATAAATCTATAGAAACCTAGGTGGCCAACTTTCTTAAAAATTTTCTCGTTTAAGGCCATAAACATTAATTTAAGTTGCGGCGTTCTCATGTTATAAGAGTTTGAAGGTAGCTATACTGATTTTTTTCGATTTTTTTTAATCAAACGTGGAAACTTTTTTTAATTTTTTTTTTCTAATTTTTCGACAAAACTTTGGTAATTTTTTGTTTATATTCGTTCAGTAATCTTATCGCAATTCTTTAAAGACCTTTATTTTAAAAGTACATCACATAGATCTCGGAATATTAACACTTCAATACAACAATGTTGAACAATTCATTTTCATATTTTTTTTCTATTGAGAGTGATTTTCAAACCTCGTTTTCTCTGCTTTTTTTTTTGAGTTAAAAATTTGCAGTGAAAATAAACAAATTTTTTGAAAAACCAAAATTTTTTGTATATTCTTAAGCTCTTACTCTTACATATGTATGTTTCGTATCTCGTATGTTTCGTTACTTCAGTACCCAGTAACGAAACATACGAGTAACGATACTGTTTAGAAAGTAACGTTTCGTTACTCGTTACTGAAGCAAATACCCGCATTTTAATAACGAATAAAAATATATAAACCTAGTTTTAATGCGGTTTGATTTTTGTTTTTACTGGCACGCGGTTCTGACTTTGTCCATCTTCACGTGCAAATTCACCTCGGTCTTCAATTTCTTAATTCATTGGGATTTTCAAAAAAAAAAAAAAAAACAATATTTTCAATGTTGCATAGGTATATAACCCCATTGCATTCTTTTCATTCTAAATTATTACCTCTATGGCTTTTGCACAAATTTATATGTAACTAAGGTACACAATTTTTTCGTGATAACAAGATTTCGATTAGCATATTCTTAACACCTTTTTTTTTTAATTAGGGCAATTTGGAGAACTTCATAGTTTCCAATATTGTCCTCGAGCTCAAAAACGTCTTTAAAATTGCCAATTATGTGAATGAATATTTTTAAAATCATATCAAAATTGTTCTTCAAAAAATTGGATTACAATCCGGGAAAAGTATAGGCTACTCCATAAATCGTATGTTTTTGTGCTTGAAACAATTAAAAAATCTGGTAAATGACTTGAAATGCAATGTTTCCAATTGTAGATCTTAACTTAAATGTCTGCGTTATGGATAATTTTTAATTGCCACTTTTAATCATTAAGGCCCAATTTATTCACTCTCAATTATTTTTAAAGGCTCCATTAAAAATTATAAAACTGTCAAATCGCATACAAATTTTAAAATTTCCCTTTTTTAATGGCGACTTTAAATTTAATGGAGTGTGAATAAATTGGACCTAAGAGAGCTAATATTTTATATGAGTTGAATATTTCATGTTTTGGTTTAGTAAAGTTATTAATTTGCATGCATTTTTTTTTATATTTTATATCATAATTTCGTTCAGTTCGATACACCCTGTTTTTGAAAAAAAAAAATCGAAAAACAAATGCCCAATTTATTGGCTATGAACTGTAAACACCAAGTCTAATTTTAAATTGCTCCTCAAACGACGCACAGACATTGTTTTGTTTTTCTTGGTATTTTTTTTACCAAATTTCCGGAAGTAGGTACCTATATTTTTTATCGAAAGTATATTTATTTAATGTGTAAAGAAAAACCACGTGCCTGACGCATCACAGCTCAGAGATATGAAGGAAACCATACAAAAAATACAACTCCCCTAAGTAATAAATAAAGCTTCAAAGTATATTTTTAATTATTCTCTGTCCATTTCAGTGCGTAAGAACATTGATATCATGTAAAATACTTTGTCGTTTTGTGTATACCAGGTACCTTAAAATAAATCTCAATAAAAATGAATGAAGGGATTAAGTGTCATGCTTTGTTCATCTCGTTACAAAAAAAAAAAGATGATGGTCTTGTGCTCCTTTTATAAGATTGCAGCAAAAAGTAAGACCATCAGAGACAAATGCCCAGGATTATCTTAGCTAATGTGATGGTCTTAAGAATCATGCATCTTCAAAACCCTTTAAACCTTTTTTGTGTATGTGTGCACTCTGCCTTTGTGGTTATAGAGTAACCCGATCCATTTGAACGATATTTGCATACGAAAGCGAATTACTGTTTATATAGATATTCAACTTAAAACAACAGATGTTTTGAAGTTTCAATATAAACTGCCAAAGATACGAGAGAATATATATATATCTGAAACGATTGGTTTCAGGTGTCAAGTGGGTTGCAATTTTTCGATTCAATGCACCTACTTCAGCCTGGATAATACATTTCATATGATGGCACACTGAAGTGGCATTTATAGAGGATGTTATTGTCTACCTATACTCTATATATAAGAAAGGAATATCAAATTTCAAAACATTGTGAGCTTGCAGAGAGATGCAGCATCATCGTATGTGCATTGGATGCGGGAGAAAAGTATTGATATATAGATATTTATCTGACACATTTATTGATTACATTGAGCTTATGATATTTTGTCAATTGCAGCAAATTGCATTTTTTATCGATAGACAAATAAAACAAAAAATATACACAGAAATTGAATTTCAATACAGTCAATAGTTGTGATTTATAGATGTCATCTGTTTTCAATACAAAAATATATTTAGTATTGTCATGGGGATGGATTGATGATACCTATACATGAAGCTTTATCTGCTTAACTGGGGACGACTTGTTGCATCTCATATTTTGTAGGTACTTATTTAAAAATCGTCAATTGCATTCTTGTGAAAAAAAAAAGAATAAAACGTCACAGGTTATAAAAAATAGATTTCAATTTTGAATTTATTGCGAATAGTGATACAAATTTTTGTAGTTTTTTTTTTAAATGCATTTTACTCAAACTAGAAGTATCAATTTGCAAAAATGAAAAAAAAAGTATAAGTGTTACAGTCCATCTCACTTATTATAACATCACGAAGTTAAAAACTTAGGTATAGGTTAACCTGTAAAATATAAAAGAAAAAAAAACAAAAAACAATAATTTGTCGTGTGCACTTTGAGTTCATACAAATTAATGTTCATGGTTTTTACTTTTGATGTTTTCGTGCCAAAGAAAAATTCAGTGAAACATTTTTGATTTAAGCAATGCAGACGATTACAGTCATGCAATATTATTGTTACATTTCATTTTACTTTCAAAGAAAAAAAAAAAGGAAATATTTAACTTTAATAGCCCACAACTGTCGGAAGTAATTATATTACTTCTTCGAGTATGGAACACTTAGTTATGACAAGTATTTCAAAGTTGTACGTATGATGAAGGAATATCTAGAAAATAAACTGTATGTCAATAATTTAAAATAATTATAAAACTTTTCATTTTTGGAATGTCCCTAGTTCGAAAGAGCAAAGTTTAAACATTAAAAATGAAGTGACAGTTTTTAACAAGAAACTGCAAAGTAGTGAAAAATAAAACTCTTATCTTGATTTCTTTCTTTCTTGTTATCTATGTGACCGATTTCAATGAACATTTTTAATAGTTTTATTTTAAAAACACTGGTCTGCAAAATTTAACTTTTTTAATTATGAAAGATTAGACTTTTCTGAATCTAAATCTGGTTTCAGAAAAATTCTATCAGGTACCATTTTTGTAAAAATGATTTTTGAAAAATGTGAGTAGTTTCTAAAAAATCACCCTTTTATATTCATTTGAACTTGTATATAATCATTTTTATCAAAAAAAACAGAACCGACTTTATGGTTTTTCTCATAGTTGCTATAGCAATAACTGGACGAAATGAATGGGATCACACTGTAGGCACCAGCTTTCCAATACAAAAAGAATTATCAAAATTGGTTCACTTAGTCCAAGTTATGCGGTAACAAACATACAAAAAAAAAAAAATACAGACGAATTGAATACCTCCTCCTTTTTGGAAGTCGGTAAAAATTAAAACTATTTGTCGCATTAAGCTCAAATTTGGAGGACTTATTCTTCATAATATGACCTATCGATTGCCACCAAATATGTTCTTTTACATTCATGTTTACTCATTTTTTAAAATACCGATTGACAAAAAAAGCAGACATTTCGAAATCCTTCACTTTTTAGTAAATCCTACATGAACAAAAGCACCTTAATTAAGGAAAATGTAAAATATCAATGCTCATTATATTTAAAAAGTAAAATATGTAAAGAAAACCAAAATAAAATAGGTACATTAAACAAAATTTTTACGTGTTTTGTAATTTTTTTATATACTATTTTTCTATTTAGAAATATCTTATTTGTAATAAACCATTCGATAAACTGAATTGTAAAGCTTCAGATTTGTTTCTCCTAGAAACAATAGTACACTTTTCTTATAGTTTTTGATGTGCTGAGTTAGAATCCGAAGTGAAAAAAATTCTTTCACGTCAGGATTTTAAGATATTCGCATTAAAGTATCACAAAATCAAGTTTTTTTTTTAGAAAATATCAAAAAAACTACTGTATCTCAAAAACCAGAGCTGACCGAAATTTTTTGAGTTCGGATTCAAAATCAGCACACTAAAGTCCATTAGAAAAGTATACTTTTGTTCTAGGGAGAAAGATATATTATTTTTTAGAGATCAGTTTCTTAATGGTAAGATATGCCAAACCTATTAAACTTACTTAAATTAAGATATTTTGGAGAAGAAAAGAGATATTGAGAAGTTTGAAATTGAATTTGAAAGAGAAAAAATAAGTTCTTTCATAAACTGTATCAATTTTAATTGAAAAAGATTACATTATGCCAAAATATTTCTTCGAAAACAGCAAAAAAATGGGTTTTTGAGATTTTCTAACGGGATAATCTAAAAAACGTGACGTGCTAGGTCAATTCTGCCTTCAGATTCGGAATCAGCATACAAAAATCCTTTAGAAAAGTATAGTTTTATTTAAAGGAGGATTTCCTTGCAGACCAGTGAAATTAATAAACATTTAAAAAAAATCCTGACAATTGTTTATATAAGAAATCAAATGGCATATGTTTTCATTTGAATATTAAAACCATTGAACATGGTAATTTTAAAATCAACTTTTAATTAATTTTTTTACATTTCTTATAAAGTTAAAGATAAAATTAGATTAAAATCATTCTTTTGCGAACTTTATAAAAAACTTAAATATTTTAAGCAAATTTAACCATTAGAATAAGATTTGCGATTCAGTCGTGCAATTTTAAAAATAGCTAAAAAAATATCAGCTATGATGGAACATGGTAAGCAGAGTTCAGTGATCATGATTTTCAGATTTTCTGAACGTCTGGGAACTGATAAAAGGCAAAGGAAACGGCAACACCAAAAATTACTTACTTAAACAGCATTTGTAAAAATATGATAAAACAAAAGTTCCAAATTTATTGAGCATATACAAAGAAGTCTGAAAGCGGCAAAATCTGCAAAAAAAAAAACCATTATTCTACAAAGTAGGTATCGATTTATTTCCAACTTAGTTTTGAATGTTTTTTCAGCCGATATTTGAGTGGGAGTCTTCTTAAATTTATGAAAATAAAACTTTATGTGCAACACAACAAAAATTCCGTTTCGGCATATAAGATTTTGTGTTGCTTGTATTTTCTTCCAACCCGAACAGAAGAGTGTAAGTTACCAATACCAAATACAAAAAAAAAAAAAAAAAAAAACAGATTGTTTTTACGCCAAACCTTTTTTTAAGTATAATTTTGAAAATCTTTCAAAATATAGCATTTAATTATATACTTAACAATGATTGATTAGTCCCCAAAGTGCAATGAAAAACTGCGTTGATATTATGGACATAATAGTCTTATTGACGTTGAAATAAACTCGCTATTTTGTACTCTGGTATTTGTTTGTAAATGTTTATAAAAAATTAACGATCATAATATGCAATACATATTTTATTTATTTTTTTTTTCTGCATATGAAAAAATACTTTTTTTTTTGCAGATTTTTCGGAATTACAATTATTTTTATTGATTTCAACGATATTAATTTTCTCTTGATTCCTTTTATTCTTCCGTTGCTTTTGTACAGTGAATAATTTATATATATATATTTTTCATAAAAGCACAAGTTGGCGGGAAAATTTTATTTCCCAATTTTCATTTAATCATCATCATAAGGTATGCGTGATGCACGGATCCTTACACATGCAGTAATTAACACGAGGCACGATATAAACAAAGGAAAGTCGTTTACATTTTATATGGTGTGTTTGGATTATAAACACTCCGAGTTCTCTGATTAATTCAAACCGTTTGCAAAAATATTTTTGCATATTTTATTTGAAAATTTAACAGAGGGAGCTTAATTCTACTTAGGGATAGTTAGTAAATTAAAATCTAAAAGAAGATCATACGATAGACCTTCATTAAAATTTATAATATGAATCGAGTTTAAAAGTAAGCAGATTTTTTAAACATTGTATCGTTTCGAAGAATAGTGTTTATGTTTTAAATACCTAGATCTTTTATCTACAATTTCATCTAAATCTTTCGTTTAGTTAAAGTTACATCAAGTCCAATTTTCCGTCTCATAGAACATTCTATCCCTGACCTTCATCAACTGTTTTAGACTGTACATATAAATATGCTTTTGAATTAAAAGGTGCTTATGGTGAGCGCATATTGAGTATATATACACAGTCGACACCATTAATTATTATTACTGTGTGAATTGTATAGCCCTGAAGATGGAGCTAAAAAATCCCTTTTTCCTCCTTACCATTCTATATACACTGCAGCACAGATTTAAGCTCTCATAATAATTTAAAGATTATAAGAACTGCAAAAACCTGTACAAATGCTGTATACGCTTGAATACTAATTTATATGCAGTAAAAAGAAAACATTGACTTCGTTAACTAACTTCTGCTCGTAAACTTTATGAGTTGGTGTTCTTTTTTATAACTTGGAATTTTACTTCGAAGTGGATATGCAATTGATAATTCAAACACTATGGAGCACAACATGACGTCTTATTAAAGAGTAGAAACATATTCAACAAAATGAAAGTGTTTTTTTTTTTTCTTTTTTGGAAAATAAAATTTAGCGGTTCTTAAAAGATTGCATTCACAGTTTATTTTAATTATGTATTTTTAACGCTTTGTTTAGAAAGTTCAAAGACCTCCAATGGGGTATATCCCCAACCTTGCCTGAAGTAAAATGTCAATGTTGATTTTACTACGTTTAATTTAGTTTCACTATGTAAAGTCTAGGTATATTTTTTATATTTATTTGAAATATTTGTGAAGCTTTGTGTCATCGGCATAAATAAGGACAGATGATTTCTTTACTATCGACTCCATTTAAGAAAAAATAAACAATAAGGGACGTAAATGACTACCCTGAGGTACTCCAGAATCTCAGTACGAAGGATTACTTTATGGTATCTGATTATCGTTTAGTTGAACTAAACGACAAACAAATACTTGGTTGATTAATTGCGTTTTATGTCAAATGAAAAACGGAGATACATATAAAGCATATTTTGTGGAACGGGCCTGTTGTCAAATTAAACCTTTTGATATAAAAAAAAACAAATTTTCGATTTTTCTAAAATTTCTTTCGCAATTTTGTTTATGTTTTTTTCTTGTTTAACTTTCAGGAGCACACTAGTTTGATAGTAGATCAGTATAAAATATAAAGTAAAAAAAATAATATATAATAAAATAATAAGCAAAAAAATAATAGACCAGGGTCGATAATTTTTGAAACCAAAAAAAATCATAGTAGAATGAAACCCATTGGAAAAGTAGGTGAATATAATGAAAATTAAAGGAAAAAAAAATTACGGGCGAGTCGAGTTCGGGAAGTGGGTGGGTTGAATTTTGAATGGTAAAAAATAGTATATCTCGATTTCCGGCAAAACTACAAATCCTATAGAAAAAAGTTGTATGGCAAAGTTGTAGGTCAACTTCTACAACTTTTGTATCAACAATTTTTTCACATAACCTCAAAATTTAGGTGAAAAATTCAAAAAACCGAGTTTTTGGTTTTATATTTTTATCTTTTTCAAAAACAAAAGTTTTTCTACGAAATTTGGTGAAAACTTACCTTATTATGTCCCAAATACACTGTAATTTATTTGATTTAAAATATTAATTTGTTCACCTTATTTTGACTTAATACCAAAAAAACACCCTAATTTTCAATCGAAAATTCACGTGTCAAAATATCAGCTTTTTTCAAAAAGTCGGTGGGCATTTCGTTCGTTAAAATGTCTATTTTCTGATGGTGTAAAAAAAAATTTACATTAGTATACTATAGAACATGTTCTAGTAAAATTCAAAAAATGAAAAAAGCTTGAATTCGAAAAAAATTTTTATCATTGTTTACAATTTTGGCCTATTTATTCAAATTTACACTTTAATTACTCAAAAAACGTAAGATTAATCAATGTTACATGAAATCTTACGTTTTTTTGAGGTTATGTGAAAAAATTGTTGATACAAAAGTTGTAGATCTTTTTATTACCTACAACTTTGCCATACAACTTTTTTCTATAGGATTTGTAGTTTTGCCGGAAATCGAGATATACCATTTTTTAAAACTAAAAACTCAACCCACCCACTTCCCGAACTCGGCTCGCCCGTAATTTATTTTTCCTTTAATTTTCATCATATTCCCCTCCTTTTCCAATGGGTTTCATCCTACTATGATTTTTTTTGTACTTTTTAATGTTTTTGAAGGCATCGGCACTGGTCTATAAGGCAAGAGTTTGCTAAATAAAAAAAAAAAACGATTTTGACTTAATATTATTTATTAATTAAAATACAGGTAATTAAGAGGGCTAGAAAGTTAATCATTACAAAAGTTTTTTTGGAAATAATAAAGAAAATGTCTTTTTTAACAACTAAAATTTGAATTAACTGGCTGTCATTTTGTATTTCGGCCATTCCAAGGTAACGGAGAAGACATATTGACCTTGTTTCCAGTTTATCTCAATGAGGAAGCAATACTTTTTCTTGAAACTTGGTAGGTCTTAAGGGCTCATGATAAAGTTGATGTTCTAGAAGTTTCACGAAAAACTAATTAAACGTAACCAAATTATTTACAGATAAAGCGGTAACGGAGAAGACGCGTACAATTCTTCTCCACGAAATAAAAAATGTCAGTGCCTCTGTGCGCAAGCTGAGGTCCTTTTTTCCGACGCTTTGACTGGAGTATAAGATAAAAATAAAAAATAAAACAAATATGCTTTAAGAATTTTTTTTCAATGCTTTTGAGGTTATTTAAAAAATATGATCGAAGTAAGAATTGTAAATCTTTTAAAAAATTTACAACTTTTATACAATTTTTTTTATCGAGGAAGCTCATGCCATTTTCGACTAGACTCTTTGTTTTTGAGGCATATTTTTCATGATTGATTAACATTTAAAAATTCGTATTTCAAAAACAACTGAAATCACGTTTAGTTGACTAATCGTTCCTAATAAAACTCTAAAGAAAATATTTCAATGTTCATAAATTAAGAAACATTTTTTCTACCCGCATTAATATTGGAATATGTCACGCGTCACGCATGTCACAATCTATTAAAGTCACTTTAGAAAAGAAAAAAAAAATATGCAAGTGCATATTAAAATATTTAACTGTACGCATGACGCCTACATGTTTGACCAAATGAAAGACAAAGGGCAAACTGACTTAAGTATTAATTAAGTATGTTGTCGGCATCATATCTGTCAGTTTTTTTTTTTTTTTTTAATAAATTGAGAAGAATTACTCCTGCACTTTTTCCCTTATTAAGACAATCCTAAATATAGCCTTAGTTATCAAAGTGATGACTTTAAAACTACCAACACTAAAGCTAGGTACTACACACAAATACATAGCCGGGTATAATGGTTTTGATCAATGAATCTGAGATTTGCTATTTCCGTTCCTGTTAATTGGTTAATTAAATTTATTTTTGCCATACCCATGTTTCTATCGATAAGTTAGAAACTTTTACTTCACCAATCAACACTGACAGGGGGTAGTAGAGAGAAGGCAAAGTAGGTACAGTTTAAAAATAACTCAAAGAAAGCAAAGTATATCTTTTTCGATACCCTAATTAATTAATTTATAAATTATAACACTCTTTTTGTTTGTTTTTATATTCAATGCCTATAATAAAAAGCTTTCAATTGAGTTTATTTAAAGAAAAAGAAAAGGCAAAACCAATTATTCGGATTAAAAGGGTTTTTATTTCCCTTGAGAGAGGATGTTGTTTTTTGTTTGTTAAAAGGGTTAAGCAAAAGGTAGAAAAGCTATGAACTTACAAAATACATAGTTTGTTACCTGGGTTATATAGAGTTTGCGAATACCTGTTGGAAGTTAAATTGTGTATATAAAAAAAGCCTATAAGAAGCATCGTTTGCAAAGACTTAGATCTTTGTTATTCATTAAAATGTAAATAATTTATTTAATAACATGACTTGTTTCAAGAGAAATAATAATTATCGCATGTAGATGATGATGATGTTGATACAAGGTTACAAAAACTAAATGAAAATGTAGGTATATAGCATGTAATAACTATTTGTGTAGGTATATATGTATGATAAAATCTTGTCGCCTTTTAGTAGATATTCATCCATGTTTATCTAATTATATACATTATTTGGAATTCTTATGAACCCCTAATTAGAGAAAAACTAAGAACACAGTGAACTTATCTCATATAATGAAGGTATAGGTGGTATTAATGAGCAATTTGGTACTATAGTTAGGTAATAGGTGTTACTATGATTTTCTGCTGAATATTTTCCTGGTGGTTCTCAGAGTTTTAAGTAGGTACAAAAGAAAATTAAATAAGCTGGTTGGTAGCATACACAGGAGGAATAATTGTAATATTTTGTTGAATGGCAATTATATTTTTTTTTATACCGAGACTTGACGAGTATGAGATTAAAAAAATTCAATTCATTAATCGATATTTTTCAACACCAAATTTTTAATTTTCTGATTTTACTTCGTCGGCAGAAGCTGATGGTCGTTCGGATCGGGACTTACTCTCTCTTGGCATTTTAAGAAGTATTTATGCCACTTGTTAATTTGTATTTGTTTTCAAAAGGTGTGGTCATCGTATGAATAATGTTTAAGACACTAATCGCGAATTTGAAGTAAATTTGAAATACTAGCCATTTAAAACCCTCATTTTTGTCAAGTAAATCGGGATCTTCTTTTTGAGAAATTCGTTTTTGAGATTGAGAAATACTTTTTTGAGATTTTCCTCGGTGGTCGCAAGAAAGTATGTCAAAATGATTTTATGTATGTGATTATGATACAAAAATTATTAGCAGCTTAAAAGGAAGGTACTATTTAAGAAACATTAACCTGTTTTCCATCATAAGTTTTGTAAACAAAAAAATTCGCAAAATTTGATCGGATTGGAGAAAATGAATTGAAATATGGTATTCTCCAAAAAAAAGTTTTATTTTTCTTAGATTTCAAATTGCTCAACTTTTTAAAACTTTATATACAACATTTTAAAAAGACATAAATTGCATGCAAAATATGTAGAAAATCAAAAGTTCCCCAACTATTATTAGGACAATCTTTTTACATAACCCCAAAAGTATTGAGAAATATTTCAAAATTTACTTTTTTTTATTTTTTTGGTTATCTTTAACAAAAATAGTTTGATTTTTATGATTTTTTTGGTTATCTTTAACAAAAATAGTTTGATTTTTATGATTTTTTTTTTTTTGAAAATGTAAATTAGTATATTTAGAGCTAGTTTGAATTTTGGTGTAATCAAAATAATGTATTAATGTTTCGATTTTTTTTTTTTTTATTTAATTACATAGCCAAAAAAGTTGATGAAGAAATTTTTCTAGTTTTGAAAATTTTAGTAGGGAAGAGAACGGGGTTAATTAGTCCATTGAAATGTTACATTAACCTTGCATTTTGGGTAGGACAAGATTTTTTTGTTTTGATCTGTAGAGGAGGTTAATGTGAGTATACAATCCAGTTTTCGGGGTTGAAAGCCCCCCCCCATTTGGCCGCCATCTTGGAAAAAGTGGTGTTTTTGTTTGAAAACACATAACAGCATTGAATTTTGAACACTTAATTATTAATACTTAATTATATGTATACCTAAAATTTAAAAAAAAAATTGGTTCGAAATATTTTTTTCGTATTTTTTTTTTTCAAAGTTTTTATTTTGAAAATTATTTTTTCAAAAGCTATTCTATAAAACAGGTTTAATTAAAAATAGTATAAAAGAAAAGGTTTTCGGCTTTACAAAAAAATATAAAACGTTAAAATAGGTGTAACCGTTGATTTTAAGTAATTTTTTTTTTCAAAAGTAAGACAATTTTTTAGAAAATTGATCTCCTGACTAAACGGTAGGAAATGGACCCTCCTATACCTTATGATTTTTTTCTTGTTTCAACCCAACCTACATATTCTTCTGAATCAGCCTGTATTGAAGTAAAAAAAAATAAAATGAACATATAAAAGTACGAAAATAAATTGTTACCTTTTTTGTAAAACCATTGCAGCAGCTTTTTATGAACGAAATCTGCAAAATGAGCACATCAAATTGTTGGAAATTAAATGATCTTTAAAAACTGTTATGAGTATTTTTTCAGTAAAAGTTGTAGAAAAAAAGCTATGGCCCTTCAAAGAATTTTTTCTTGAACATGTACATCTATTTTCAAGTATAACTTTCTTATTTTCAATTTCACAGAAAAAAGTGCCTTAATCAAAATTGTAGAGACATAAATTATCTACAAAATCGCTTGAGACATTTTTTTTGTGGGACTTACCGCAAGATATCGATAAAAAACAGTTTACACCCCTTTTTCCATAATGGCAGCCAAATGGGGGGGCTTTCAACCCCGAAAACTGGATTGTATACTCACATTAACCTCCCCTACACATCAAAATAAAAAAATCTTGTCCTACCCAAAATGCAAGGTTCGCTCAATTTTTTGTAACATTTCAATGGACTAAATCCCATAATTCCATCATAAGTTTTGTAAACATAAAAATTCGCAAAATTTGATCGGATTGGAGAAAATGAATTGAAATATGGTATTCTCCAAAAAAAAGTTTTATTTTTCTTAGATTTCAAATTGCTCAACTTTTTAAAACTTTATATGCAACATTTTAAAAAGACATAAATTGCATGCAAAATATGTAGAAAATCAAAAGTTCCCCAACTATTATTAGGACAATTTTTTTACATAATCTCAAAAGTATTGAAAAATATTTCAAAATTGACTTTTTTTGATTTTTTTGGTTATCTTTAACGAAATCAGTTTGATTTTTATGATTTTTTTGGTTATCTTTAACAAAAATAGTTTGACAGCTAAAAAAAACGGGGTTAATCCCAATATAAAGAATCGTGTAAAAGAGAAAAATGCTCATTTTTTCCATATCTACCGACACATTTACTTGAGTTGAAAATTGGACATCATTGTAATGAATTATAGTAGTGGTACCCAAAAAAAGCAGGCTTGTAAATTTTTTTTTTTTGATCTACCTCTTTACTCGAAATTAATATAATGCTAGCTGTTTTTTTTTTTTTTTTTCTTGTATGAATCTGCGTTTTAGCTCAAATCAATGGTATAAGAGGCGTGGGAATATAAGATATGAATTAAGATTTTTTTTGTAATTGGTTTTCTTTGTTGAATTTTACGCTGGAACTAGTTGCACCATTTTTCCGGGGCAAGTTGTACATAAGGATCCGTTCGCTTAGTTATATGTATGTATATTAGGGTGGGTCAAAAAAATCGAAATTCTTTTTTTTGAATTGGTACTCCGAAAAATCGATTGCTAGACCCCTCTAGAATATACACACCAAATATGAGCTCTTTATATTAATGGGAAGGTCCTCCGCTTTGCAATTTTCCATTTTTACATCAAGCTTCTACTAAAAAAAAAAAATTTTTTTATTAATTGACTTTTTAGCAAATTTCTTTTCATATTCTTGTAGGAAATTGAACGCTCTACAAAAAAGGCTTTATACACTTTTTTCGTTTATCTAACCGTTGAATAGATATTTGAGGTCCAAAAATCGAGAAAATCTTTAAAAAATCGTTTTTTGTTCTTAATTTTGTAACAAATTGAAAAATTATAATGATCAAACGCGCAAGACATATTCTTGTTGAAAATTGATTGCTCCACAAAAAAGGTCTTATTAACTTTTTTCATTAATCTAACCATTCTAAAGATATTCGAGGTCAAAGTTCAAAAAAAATATAAAAACATTTTATATTTTTAAAAAATTTCTAATTCACTGAAACTTCATTATTTTCAAATTAGCAAGATATATTCTTGTAGGGGCTTAAACGTTCTACAAAAAATTCCTTGGAATGAAATTGATTGCTTTAACCGTTTAGAAGATATTCGTATCCAAACCAATGCTCACTGATTTCAATAGTTTTCTTATGACCCGTATGCATTGCGATTTGGATACGAATATCTTCTAAACGGTTAAAGCAATCAATTTCATTCCAAGGAATTTTTTGTAGAACGTTTAAGCCCCTACAAGAATATATCTTGCTAATTTGAAAATAATGAAGTTTCAGTGAATTAGAAATTTTTTAAAAATATAAAATGTTTTTATATTTTTTTTTAACTTTGACCTCGAATATCTTTAGAATGGTTAGATTAATGAAAAAAGTTAATAAGACCTTTTTTGTGGAGCAATCAATTTTCAACAAGAATATGTCTTGCGCGTTTGATCATTATAATTTTTCAATTTGTTACAAAATTAAGAACAAAAAACGATTTTTTAAAGATTTTCTCGATTTTTGGACCTCAAATATCTATTCAACGGTTAGATAAACGAAAAAAGTGTATAAGGCCTTTTTTGTAGAGCGTTCAATTTCCTACAAGAATATGAAAAGAAATTTGCTAAAAAGTCAATTAATAAAAAAATTATTTTTTTTTAATAGAAGCTTGATGTAAAAATGGAAAATTGCAAAGCGGAGGACCTTCCCATTAATATAAAGAGCTCATATTTGGTGTGTATATTCTAGAGGTGTCTAGCAATCGATTTTTGGGAGTACCAAATCAAAAAAAAATTTTCGATTTTTTTGACCCACCCTAATGTATATTTGCATTAACTGTGACTAAGATGGAGATTCCTCCTAAATCTATATTGTCCTTCAGTTTAAAATGATTTAAAAACGCCGATCCATGCGTTCACAGAAATTGCAATTTTCAAAAGCACTTGGTAGAATACTAACCACTTTGAAAAAAAAAATCAGGAAACTAAGTATCCGTTTTGAAAAATATGTACACTGAGGGAAAAAAACAACTTAAAATAAACGAAAACCACGTTGATTCAACTATTTTTCGGAATGATTTTGCGTTGACGACGAAAATTTTAAAATCAAAGTAGAACATCGTTAAGCGGCCCATAGACACCACACTTGTGTGCACACCGGTGTACTGAAAACGGTGTTGCATTTCGCCACACCAAATTGTACACACAAGAAATCTCAAAGAGGAAAAATCAGCAGTATTCGCAATCACTAATTGACATTTTACTGAAAAAACTTCCGACACTCCGCACTCAACAACAATTTAGATGCAAAAACATAGTAATTGTGTGCGCGCATCCCCATAGACATCACACCGATTGAGACACCGACACAAAAAAATCAAAATCTTTTGATTTTACTCGCTCCGTGTCTCACACCGAAAATTGGTGTCCAATCCAGCCCACACACATCACACATTCCCGCACACCGACACAAGTGTGCACACAAGTGTGGTGTCTATGGGCCGCTTTAGTTTAAAGTGGTTTACCGTTATAAAATATCTTTAAATCAAAGTTGTTTCAACTTAAAAAAAAGCATCAATTTATTAAAAAAAGAAAAAATGGGCAGCCGCTGGGATCGAACCTACAACTCTTGGGTTACTAGGCGAATGCTTTACCAACGTGCTATCTCACTGTTGAAAATTAGAGTGATAAAATGCAACAAAAGCTGAAGTCCGACAAAAATAAAAAAATTTCTTACGTTGTTTCAATTTTATTTTGAAGAAGTTTCATCTTAATTTTTTCAACATTAAATCAACGTTGAACATTTTACATTTTGCGTTGCGTTTTTTCCCTCAGTGTAAGTACTTTTAAATCAACCTATCCTGAGAGCTATTAATTTGCATATTAAAATTCAAAACAATTACCTACTTCTTAATGTCTTAAAGAAGCTAGTTTAAAAGATATGTTTAGAAACGTTTAATTCACCAGCACAACTAGGAACTGGAAAAACATTATCAAAGTCTTCTTACTTATTGTAACCTTAACAACTTTTCACTTTCTATTAACAACCCTTTACCTATATCGTCTATGTCCGTCTCTATATGTACTCACAAATGGAGGGTTAACAAAAAGTAATCTTTTATACATTACATACAAACCCATACATGTTTCCTGCACCAAACTAACCTCTTTACAATATTCTACGATTATGTCATATAAAATTTATATTTTACTATAATACTGGATAATTTCAAGCTTATGTTCGTATAACTATATAGCAGCTATTGGGAACCATTTTTTACCTCAAGGCTTACAGTTCATTTCCTGGAAGTCGATTACTATTATACCCCGGTATATGATGGTATACTAACCCAAATGCATAATACTGCACTCACTCACCTGAAAGTAAAAGAAAAAAAAAATGGGAATGAGTTATGAATGGTAACAAGGTATAAAAGTTGAAGTTCTACAAAACTTAGATAAGCTTGTATTCATATAAAAATTTAGGTAGGTACATGTGTTTCTTTTAAAGTACCTATACTATACAATATATTTATTTAAAAGTTATTCTCATCATGTTGGTTTAAAGGAACGAAACAACTAAAAAATATTTTTCAAGAAGCCACTGAATGAATAACAAATTAGGTAAAACTAAATATAAAAAATAAAAAAAATTAGGAACCAACCCACCCAAGATGAGTTAGAGCAAGGTGAATGTGCTCTTGGCACAAACAAGACAAGAACGATTTTATTTTGTTTTCGTTTGAAAAAACAAAAAACAAAACAAAACAAAATCTAAACGAAAAAATGAAGGGGATAAGTAACTTCAAAAACATGAACATTGGGGTGAGTGTTTTTTTTTTTTTTCTTGTATGTTGTTTTAGCTTAATTTAGTCTCATAAGTCAACATATACGTATACCGGCTACATATATACATTTTGGAGAAATTCAGTGGGTACTTTTACCTTCCTTCCAGGTATACGAATTTTGGGTAGGGTTGATGGATTCAGTCCTAAGGATAGACAGTATTTATGCTTTTTCCTGTATAAAATTTACTTTTTTTAATTGTTAAGACATGCCTTGACTAAAGATGAAATTATGTGGTCGAAGTTTTCGGTTTATAAAAAAAAATGAACATTTTAATGGATTTTATCCATTTGTAATGGCTTATGTAATTAATTACTATTACAATAGAGTTTATAAGCACTAATCATATTTGAAGGAAAGTTTAAAATAAAATTTGTTTATTAAAATAATTGATGTATTTAGGTACAATTTTTGACTAGCCCCTACCAAAAACGTTTCGCATATGACTTAAAAAAATTAATTTTCGTCACAAAGAAAACAAAATTAAATGCTCGACTGGCTCGCACCCAGAATGCCGAATCCATTTTTGTCTTTCTGGATTTTTGGTTTGCGGGATTATTGCTTTTCAAGATTAAGGGATTTCGAAATTTTGGGTTTCGGTAGGTATTTTGCGGATTCTTGATTTTCGGAATTCTGTGTTTTTTTGGATTGAGAATTTCAGGATCGTGTCTGTCTCCCTCTAACGTAATTGCTTGTTTCTATAGTTAAGTTGATAAGAATGTAAAATCTAAAATTAATTTTAATTTAATTTGAAAAAGAATTAAAAGAAATTACAAAATCAAAATATGAAAAATAAACATTTTCAAACGTTATACCATTCTTAGAAATAATTATTCGATACATTAAAACAAAATTAAAAAAAAAAAAAAAAAATCATCAACTTGTTCAAAAAAATTGATTTTTCAAAGAAAAAAAAATTAAATTTTAAAAAAAATGAAATATTAAAAAAAAAATCCAAAAATGTATTTTTTATCAAGATCATTCACACCGCATTTACAAAAAAAAAATGATAGTTACCTTTAGTAATATTGGAAAAGTTGGACTTTATTTGCTAGTTCACTGAGGTTTTTTTAGTCAAAATCGTTTTTGAGAAAGAAAAACATTTCAATTTTGCTTTATAGTAGGTAGGTAGATAGGTACCGTTACCGTTAATTTTGGTCCTTATGAAATTTTCAATTTCGCTCGAGTTTAATTATTTTTACGAATCCTTACTTTGATACTTGGGCTATCAGAAAATACATTTTACTTGAAAAACTTGAAATACTTGTAATCACAAAATTATATCCATAGATATTAAAAGTTGAGTATAGAGGGATAGTTTTTAAACCCTGTTTTATTTTAAGCAACTTTTGAAACCCATTTTTGAATAGAATAAACTCCAAAAATTAATTTTTAATTCGTAACCATTTTTGACTAAAGCAAAAAAAAAAAAAAACATATTTTTTAAAAATTTTACCTGGTGCAGGTTTTCCCAAATATCATAAAATCTATTAGTTTTCTGGCAAACTTGTGAACAACATTTTTGTTCATTATTGTTTTTTTCATAAGAAAAAAATTTATAAAACACTATGTTTATAACACATTTTTCAAAGAAAATCGGCCCCAAAGTCAAAAATTATCATGGGTAAGAAAAAAATAATTCCATTAAATTAATATCCAAGCAATAAAAAAAGATAATAACATTTTTTAGATGCAGGTACAAAGAATAGCATTTCTTCAAGACATTTATGAAGTTTTTATCATAAGTATTAACGGAGTTATTAACATTAACATGAGTAAAGGCATACCAAAGAAAGTGTTTTCTTAAACCATCGCTAAAGGTTATCAACTTTGCAGATAGAGAGTTATTGTAGAACAATTTTTTTCTTAAAATATACCCAAGAATCATCTCTCAAAATCTTCATATCTCATCCCGGGACACCCTGTATTTAGGAACTGGAAGACCCCGAAAAGTTGTATTCAAATTAAAAGGATCAGTATTTAAAGCTTCTTGATAATATGCAACTTTTGATACCTCTTTCGATAAAACAGAAGCAAACACAAAAATATTTATAAAATGACAGGACACTCTAATTCTGGTTTTGTATTTCTACCCAAAAAAAGTTCATTCGTAAAAGGTCTAGAACTTACAGATTTTTTAAAAACAACTTTAAATTAAATAATACGAGTAAATTCCAACATTAATTGAAATGTAAATAAGCAGGACTAAATGTTTGTGTATACGATAAGCACCCTTGTAAACGGTTTCATTTTAAACCATTTGAAAAAATATTTTATGGAACACTCTTGTACTTATTCAAACTCAACTTCATAGACAAGTATACCGTTTCGTTTGCTTAAAGGATGGCCTCAATGCGAAATGATATGTCGAGTTAAATCATGATTCCTAGACTGTTGTGCTATATTTTGAAAAACTTCTAAAGGGCAAACTGACATTCTTCCAGGTTTCAAGCTAAAAAAACTGTTGTTATATTAACCCTTTAAATTATTTTGGGACATGCGACGAAAAGTACAAAAATAAAACAAATACCATTACGACCCATCTGAAAGGTACAAAAAAAAAAGTCTAGAGTGAAGTTCCTGCTTTACAACGTATCCGTACCGCATATGTATATGTAGGTACATCATTCATCTTCTTCCCAGGTACGTATAGTACCTACTCTAAACAACACTATAGTGTTCTTACCGTTAGGTTTGTATATGTTTCAACCACAACCAAAGACACAAAAAAAAAACTGTCATGTCTGAAGTACACCTATAGTCACTCCATTTCGGTTGGATGGTTTTTCAGAGGAACCCCAGGAAATTTTCCACAACTTTCAGGTTTAAATATTTACTTTCCGGCAGTACAAAGCTGGGAACACATCATGGACGGATACCAACAGAAAAGAACCACTAACAAAAAAAATGGAAAGGTAAAAGAGATAAAAAAAAAACAACAAGAACCCCCAACGTTCCTCATATTAACGTTCCTACAACGTTAACAAAGCATCCCATCGAGAAAAGATAACCATGGAATGAGGAAAAGCCACTTATTATAGAGGCGTCTGCCAAGTGGTCTTACATTTTCTTGGAGTTTGTTATAGCCAAGCCACATCATAGCAGCAGCAGCAGCCTTCTTATAGATTGGATGCAGTTTTATTTTTAATTAACAGATGTCTGCGTGGTTCATTAAATAATTATCGTCAGTGTTTTGATGAGAAAGCGTGCATCTGAAATGAGCTAAGATATGCGGTTGATTTGATGTGACATAGCAATTAAAAATTTGCACAAAACCCACACGTGGTAAATGTGTGTGTGTTTTTATCGTACGAAATTTTAAATCAATTGGTTAATTAATGATATTTGATATATCATATCAAGTCATAAATTAATAATAATTATTGTGACCTATCTATGTAGGTCCGTAGGTTTTATTTTCAATTTTATTCTTTCAGTGGGTAGGGATATTGAAAGTATCCGATTTTTTATATTTTATATTCAAGAACCATAAAGAAGGGTTTGACTTGAATTTCCTTTTTTTTTTCCTTGCTTAAAATTCCTTTTTTAAATATACGAGTTGTTTTCCCTAAAAGTGAACTGTAGAATTCCGTTATTCACATGCTTTGAATATATCAAAGAATATGATAGTGTTTACAATAAATAACTTAGGGGAAACCTTGAGAGAACATAAAAATACATTGAAACTTTTATACTTGCTGATGAAACTCTATGAAGTTTTTTTTTGTTGTCGGTATTTTCCTGCAAAACATAAAGTTTTCGTTTAGTTAATGCAACTTGTCGGCTATACTGTATATTAGACTGGGCCAAAAAAAAAAAATATTTTTTTTTTTGAAATTAAAAAAAATTAAAAATTTGGTGAAAATTTGAGCCGTTAAAAAAAATTTTAAGAGGTCTATCATCGGTGTTTTTTATTTTTATACATGATATGACGTTTTACAACAGAACTGCTAGACGATCAAAGTAAAAAAAATTTCTGTTCATTTTTTCTTATATAAAATTAAATTTCCTACAAAAAAGATCTAATTGAAAATTTTCGTCAGACGAGCCGTATTCGAGTAATTAAGCTTTTTAAATCGAAGTGTTTTTTCAATTTGCCTGTTTCACTTTGGAATTTTGTGATGAGCATATAAGTGAATAGAAAAATAAAACCTCGACAGATTCTTATAGGAAATTTAATTCTCTACAAAAAAGGTCTTGTAGTAATTTTCCCTGAATTGAGTTTTGAAGAAGTTATTCACGATTTAAATCGAGAAAAAAATTAAAAAATCAATTTTCAATTTCAAAATTTTCTAATTCACTGAAAATTCAATATTTTCAAATTAGCAAGATGTTTTCTTGTAGGGAATTAAACGTTCTATAAAAAGTTCCTTGGCAGCAAATTAATTGCTTTAACCGTTTAGAAGATAATCGTATTCAAATCGCAAATGCATACTTGTCATAAGAAAACTATTGAAATCAGTGGGCATTGGTTTTGATACGAATATCTTCTTAACGGTTAAAGCAATTAATTTGCTGCCAAGGAACTTTTTATAGAACGTTTAATTCCCTACAAGAAAACATCTTGCTAATTTGAAAATATTGAATTTTCAGTGAATTAGAAAATTTTTAAATTGAAAATTGATTTTTTAATTTTTTTCTCGATTTAAATCGTGAATAACTTCTTTAGAACTCAATTTAGGGAAAATTACTACAAGACCTTTTTTGTAGAGAATTAAATTTCCTATAAGAATCTGTCGTGATTTTATTTTTTTATTCACTTATTTGCTCATCACAAAATTCCAAAGTGAAACAGTCAAATTGAAAAAACACTTCGATTTAAAAAGCTTAATTACTCGAATACGGCTCGTCTGACGAAAATTTTCAATTAGATCTTTTTTGTAGGAAATTTAATTTTATATAAGAAAAAATGAACAGAAATTTTTTTTACTTTGATCGTCTAGCAGTTCTGTTGTAAAACGTCATATCATGTATAAAAATAAAAAACACCGATGATAGACCTCTTAAAATTTTTTTTAACGGCTCAAATTTTCACCAAATTTTTTTTTCATCGTCCTGAACAAGATTTTCGATATTAATTTCAAAAAAAAAAAATATTTTTTTTTTTTGGCCCAGTCTACTGTATATGATACAGTGAAATCTCTCTTAGACAAATTAAGAATCAGTAAAATAAGTCTAATTTAATATCAAACTTAATCGTCTATTCCCATATCGTCGGTCTCATGAGAAAATCTCGCAACTCCCAAAATCAAAATTTTACAGGAGAGACGAAAGAGTAAACAAACAACAGAGTATAGTTGGGAAGAAACGCGCTGTGCAAAATTTGAATTTAAGTCTATTTAGAGTTTTCGGAATGACCCCAAATTTTCTGGGTTGCTCCGCTGACATATTTTCATTTTTGAAAAAAAGTGGAGTTACGAGGTTTTCTTATGAGACCGACGATATAAGTTTTGTATTATGAATTTGAAAATTTCCATATTTTTCGAAAGAATTGCAAATTTCAAAGCGCGAGCTTTGTTTGGTATAAGATTTAAAGAAAGCAATTTTGCTTCTAAATATGTAAGTACCGACATTTGAAGTCCTTCTCACGCAGCGCCGTAACAAAATACCAAGTGAAAGCTTATTGTTTCACCTTTTATATGACGTATCAATCTCATTTCGAAGATGTCTACAAGAGAAGTTAGAATTTTTTAAAGTCAACCATGTCGAATTTCCAGACTGAGATTACGGTACCAGTGTAGGAAACTGGTCGCTGGTCATCGGCAACAGATCTCCACAGGTGTTTTGAGGTATTTTTTAATTTTTTCAATTTTAGATTGTGTAACTTGTAGAGCACGTACCGTTATGTGTGATATATCAAATAAAAGGTTATGTTATCAGCATGCGTATTTAAGTTAAATCAAATTTGTATGTGCACTAGATCAAAAGATATAACGTGTGTAGGAAAAGAACATCTTTTTACCGTTATCTCAGAATTTTGAATATAAAATTAATTGAAATTTTGTACAATTATAATTTATTTAATTACCTATCTACAGTACAAATTTCATTCATCTATCTATTAAAACAAAAAAGTTATAACAAGTTGAATGTTCGTGTCGAGTTTTCGTTTCATCTTGTTTCAAATCACTACGATACTAAAGAAGTTTTCACTTCAAAATCAATGCAAATCGAACATTTTCTTCATTAAAAAATATATAAAATGCATAAATATTTTGCATAAAAATATTGGTAGGTCCGGTCAGTTAAGTAATATTCAACAGTAAATTGCCCAGAAACACAAGTAGCAAGATTGATTCCCAATGGCTGCCGAAACTCTCTAAAGGTCCTCTAATTTAAGATTTTTAAGTTAAGCAAACAAATGGCGGAAGTCAAATAGAAAAACTTAAAATTAAGAGAAAAATAATTAGTCTTTATTTTTGTTCTTTTGTAACGTTTCAATTTTTTGTTTATATGTATTTTAAAAACAAACGTGCTTACAAAAATTGTTTTCTTTCCGTTATAGCGAAGTTGCTCCCAAACATTTAAAAAACTGGCTTAGACTTAACCAATTTTATTTGTCTCGACAAAATCTTCATACTCCATTTTTTTTTTGTATTTATCCTTATAGCAAAGTTTCGACCAAAAGAGTCAAAAATTCGCAAAAAAAAAGCTGTCGCATGAATCTTTGGACTTCCACTTCTGAGTCGATTTTCAAAAACAAAAATCGGTGGTTGCTTTGTCCCAAAAAAAAAAAAACTCTACTTTTATTCAAAATCTTCTCATTTTTACGGTATTGGTGGCTGTCCAAAGTTCAACTGTTAAATTGTATGCGTTTCAAGAATTTGTTTAAGATTTCATAGTTCTGATTAACTTCGGAAAACTCTAGTTGTCCTTAGAACTTGTCAATAAATAGTTCGAAGATAATTTATTCATAAAGAAGAGTTCATTGAAATGAGAGCTTTTACTATGCATCTACTTATATTTTCAAAAAGCAATATTCTGTTATTTTTCCCTGTTATCGAGAAGAACTTTTCCATTAGTTTTCATTCAAAACATATAATATGTACATGTAAAGAATGCAGTGAGTTGGAAAAATGAAAAGTTACACATTGCGTGCAAATAAATTTGTCCGCATACATGAATATTATGGTGTGTTGTGTTGTGGAGTTACCTATATAGTTTTAGCGACACATTTAAAGTTTCTTAAACGCATCGCATGTTTAAGGGGAATTTATTTAAAGAGTAAGTACATACACACTCAATTCGTAAGTACTACGTAGAAAGGACTTGAATTTAAAGTATGTTCATTCAAATAAATTAGAGAACATGAATCCTTATTTAAATTGTTACAGTCTTATTTATTAGATTTCACTAAACAGCTCTAAACGACTTCATAGTTATACAATGCATAAAGTTTTATGTAGCCTTTATGCAACGTTACATAAATTTTAATTTATAAAACATTTTCCTTTCCATTATAGTTATGGCAGGTTTGTGTCCAAATAAGTACTAAAACTGGAAAATAAGTACTTTTAATTACGACAAACAACTCCATCTGTCGATAAAATAACTCCATCTGGTCCGAAAATAAACAAAAAATTAAAACAAAACCAAAAAAAAACATTAAAAAGTGATCGAAAGTTCTCGATGTCATACCTATAAGGAAAAAAATATCAAAAAAAAAAAACACATTTCCTTATTTGTTTCACTCGATAGCAAATTGTTCACATGAAAATATTTATAATCCAAAAAAATTAGAACAATAAAAAAGATATACCTATGTAGGTAGGGGAGAGTGGGGCTAAATGTAACAGGGGTAAGAATTAACAGCTAAAAAAAGCGATGTTCCTTTCAATATTAAGAAACGCGTAAAGGAGAAAAATGCTCAATTTTTGCATATCTACCGGCACATTTTCTTCAGATGAAGATTAGATGACAGGGTGAGAAGTTACACTAGTGGTGCCCAAAAAATGCATGTTTGTAACTTTTTTTTTAAATTTTATTTTTGGTCTACCTCTTTACCCGAAAAAGATAGAGTGCTAAGTGTTTTTTTGTTATATGCAACTGTGTTTTGGCTCAAATTGCGTGTATATGTTATGTCTATATCAGTTTCGCTTTTTTTTTTAAATTGATTTTATGTGCCAAATTTCATGCTGGGGCTAGTTGTAACATTTTTCCGGGGCAAGTTGTACCATGTAAAAACCTACCTATACTGAAAAATTGTTTACCTAATATAATTAACAACCCTGAATATGAATGCTTGTAATTGAATTTGTATTTATTTTGAAATTGGAAACACATTTTTGAACCACCACTTGAATTCATAAAGCTTATAAAACAATTTATGAATTCGAATAACTTTTATTTAAGACTACTGTCAAATTTTCTCTGGAAATCTTGGATTTGCTCCACTTTTTACAAATTTGCACCAAAATTTCATGACTGATGTTTGTTTTTATTGTTATTAATTAAAAATAAATAAATATAAACAAATAAAGGTATTTTTCTCTTATTTTTAGTTCTAGGTACAACCTACCCCGGTATGTGTTACACTTTGCCCCGTATGTGGGGTAAGTTGAAACAACACGATTTTTTTTTTGGAAGCTTTATTTTTCAACATTACCGTTATGTTTTGCTAAATTTTTATGATGGATCTTGGAGCTAAAACATGGGTCTTTAATTTAAAAAAGGTCTGGTTGACCCACTTTCAAATTTGTAGGAGAACCATCGATTTTAGAAAAAAGTGTTACATTTGGCCCCACTCTCCCCTACATCGTACATGAACCAATTTCTTTGTAAAAAAAAAAACAACAGACGCAAAAAGAATAATCATTTTCATCAAAAAAAAACAAAACCGACCTCCATGGATCAAAACTGGGTTTTATGGTTTTTCTCATATCGCCACAACTGAACTGAATTTAAATGAGACACTGCAGTCACCACCTTTCCAATACAAAAAGAATTTTCAAAATTGGTTCACTCCGTCAAAAGTTATGAAATAACAAACACAAACAAAAAAAATTCTTCATTATAAAATAACAAAATGCCAAAATACAAATAATGGCTGTTTTCTCTCCTTTTTTTGATGTGATTTACAAATGACATTTGAGAAAAAAATATTCTTATTCAGGCTATAAACAACCTTAAAACGCGTTTAGCTTATACAACCTCTATCCAATGTTGCATAAATTTTATAAATAGCAATTTTCTGTTTAAAGAAATTATAAAGAGTGTATAGTGTTATGCACTGTCTATACTAAGTTTATAAATTAGGCTGTTATAGTTTAACAGTCTTATTTATTAGATTTCACTAAACAGCTCTAAACGGCTTCATAGTTATGCAATGCATAAAGTTTTATGTAGCCTTTATGCAACGTTACATAAATTTTCATTTATAAAACATTTTCCTATCCATTATAGTTATACTAGGTTTGTGTCCAAATAAGTACTAAAACTGGAAAATTAGTACTTTTAATCACGACAAACAACTCCATCTGTCGATAAAAAATAAATGACATTTGAGTAAAAAATATTCTTATTCAGGCTCTAAACAACCTAAAAACGCGTATAGCTTATACAACCTCTATGCAACGTTGCATACATTTTATAAATAGCAATTTTCTGTTTAAAGACATTATAAAGAGTGTAAAGTGTTATGCACTGTCTATGATACGTTTATAAATTAGGCTGTAATTGTTTTTTATTTTGAAATGTGTGTAGTTTATTTTAGTTAGTTAAGTAGAAATTGGTTTAAACTTTAACAATAATGTTGTGAACCATAAACAAGGAACAAAAAACTGAATCAAATGTACTCAACCTTCAAATCCGTTCTTCCTAAATTGCCAACAATTTTTAACAAACTTTTCAAAAGGTCTATTCGTTTTTTTTTTTTTTTTCTCCTCACGCATATCAAAACTTCAACTCTGTATCTATTTGAGAACTCTCAAATTGAGGAAGCGCATTGCGCTACAATGAAATTTCTTACATTTTTAATCACTAGCCTCAATATTTTCTTTTTGCTTTTTGCATACACACGTATATGTGCATATGGAAATGTCTTTCAAACTTCTTAACCTATTATCCAATCAAGGACCAAATGACATCTGTGTTTCATATGACACTTCTATGTTACATGGCGACATCTAACACAAATCTTGGTAGGTACTCATAGAATGCCCAATGTTCCAGGAAGACTTTCGAGTGTAGGTCCATAGAAAATGTATAGATACCTTCTAACCTCGCACATAGACATTGTCTATGCCTGCAAGAAAAAATGATTGAACATTTCTTTTTGCTATCCCATCATATATATAGAAATCAGGATGACAATTACGAAAGAGAGAGAGCTAAATAAAACTAGAGCAGAAAAAAAGGAAGAAAACAGACGGACTACAAAAACAGAAACTCTTATAAAATGCCTATTCCTGTATGTATACCTGACAGAAAAAAGGACATCTGAAAGACTTTATGGCCTAACTATTAGGAAGAGGAACACTCATTGCACTTGTTTTTTTTTTTTGTTCTTTTGCATCACATTTACAATTTCTGTCCCATGCATCGTATTTCAGGATGAAGAACTTCACTGAAAAAAAAATATATATATAAAATGCTCCATGTCGTCGCCGCCAACGTTGAACAGTGGGAGTGGAAATTTCAAAAACTAAGAAAATTCGGGTTTCTGTTGTTCTGAAATCTAGGAACATTTTTCGGAAAATGGAGCACTTATTTCAAATTAGTGCAGCACTAAATGATTTTAGGTAATTACCTAGGCGTAGAAAAAAAAAATTGTGTTGAAAATTACGAAAAAATAATTTTTTTGGAAATTTTCTTTACTTGGATTCGTAGAACTTAACTTAATTAGGTATCACCTTAATACTAAAACTCTACTAACGGTGGATTATGTATTTGCTTATTGGATCCAATTACAGATTTTTATTTTAAAAAAATAAATAAAATGCAAGACTTATGGCAAAAGAAATTCGAATGTTAAAGTTTTTTACTGAACAAAACTAGGTAAAATTTAAAATTTGATAATTTTAAGTAATGTACAAAAATTAAATCTGTTTTAATAATTAATTAAACACGGTTTTAAATGATCTTTTACACAAAACCAAGAATACCATTTGATTTTTTGCATAAAAAGCATTTTTTAGAAAAAAAATTCGAAAATCGTTGGAGCCGTTTTATAAAAAAATAATATTTTTTTATTAGAAAAATTTCTAACATTCTTCAAAAAAAATTGGTCTGCCATTTTTAAGAAAATAATATTCAACGCATAAAAACGAAATTTCGATAAAATTCATCAACCTGTTTTCAAAAAATCGTTTTTTTCAAAAAAAAAAAAAAAAAAAATTAATTAATTTCATTAATTTTAAGAATTTTTGTAAAAAAAAAAAACTTTATTTTTGTTATTTAAAGCCTCAATAAAATTTATTCATTCATTCATTCAATATTTTTTTTTTAATCCAAAAATGTGTTTTTTGAAAAAATTAAAAAAATTATATAATATCGATTGTTTTAAAATTTCTGTAAACAAATTTTGATCGAAATCTGCTTCGTCGTTTACGAAAAATTCATAAATAAAAAAAACCGTTGCAAGGCAGGTACCGTTAATAATGGTACAATTTTTGTTTCACCTAGCCCTGATTTTTCAATCGTCAGTTAGACTATCACAAGAAAAAATGTTATACTTTTATTCCTAGGAATAAGCTCTATCTGAGGTTTATCTGACTATTGAAAATTTGGCCCTTAAAAAAAAAACACCATGATATCTTATAGACACTTAGATTTTTGTTTTAAATCTTAAAAGTAATATAATTGCTGAATTTCAATGGGGTAACAATGTGTTAACAATGCAAAACATTTCAAAAACAACCAAATTTTCAAGATTTTGGTGATTTTAGCTCTTAAAGATTATTTTTAGGAAAAAATCATTTTTATCAAAAAATAAAATCGACTTCCATGGGTGTAATGGTTTTTCTCATAGATTCTTTATCCACTGAACACTCCAGGCACCAGCTTTCCAATACAAAAAGAATGATCAAAATTGGTTTACTCAGTGCAAAGTTATGAGGTAACATACACTAAAAAAAATACAGACGAATTGAATACCTCCTCCTTTTTGGAAGTCGGTTTCACATCTCTCTCCACTTAACAGCAACCAAGTTTTTGCTTTTCAAATAGAGCAAATTTCACCAGAATCGAATAATTTGTTCAACACTATTTTTAGTTCAAGTATAGGTAGTTCAGTTAGAGGGGAATTTCGAAATTCAAAAGACGAATTCGTCTCAATTTTTTTGCAAGTTTTTTTTTTAATTGACTCTTTCGAAAACAGCTGTTTTATTAAATTTAGTGTGAGCTCGATCCAAAATGTTGAATTCAAGATGCACAAAAGTTTATTTCATCAATATTTTGAGAACAAAATGACGTTTGTTAACTATGGCCAATTTGGCATTGATGATCATTTTTTGGGAGAAAAATAAGATTCTCCGATTTAAATCAGCACTGAAAAACAAATTTTAATTAATTTTTTTTTCTTCAAGAAATAGTAGGTAATTATAAAGGTCTTTAAGTTCAAGCCAGTAGATATATTTTGTGGCGCTAATACCACAGACAATATCCACCAATTAAATCCTCTTAGTATTGATTTTTGGTCATATTTTCATCTCAAATACATCTATGTATAAAAGTGGTGTCTATGTCTGCAACAAAAAAAAAAAAAATAAAACAATTTTCCTTAAAACATTTTTTTCTTAACACACATGCTTCTTTTCTCGGAAGAGATCACAAACGACATCCCTTGTTCTACTTACAGTTAAGCCGACGTAATTGAATACCACATCCGTTGCAGTTCTTCCTCATTTATTTAGCAAACAAAACCAAAAAAAAAAAAATACAAAAACAAAAACAAAAAAAAAACTTCAAAATAAAGAAGAACATGAGACACATATCTCACATAATGAAACCTAAAATCCTGTCAATTAGTGTCCCGGTTCTCTTCAAAAAAAAAAGAGAACCCGACAAAAAAAAACTGACTCCTCCGGGTCCGGTGAATTTTCTTTCTCTTCTTCTTTTCAAGTTTTCAAGTATAACAGGTAGCAAAAAAAAAAATATTAAGCACCTGTATAAATCTTAAACAGGTTTTTCACTTCCAAGTATATTTACATTTAAAAGTGTTCCCATCTGTTGAAGAATTCTTTAAAGTAGTTTTTTCTATTATCCATTTCAGATAGATTGGAACAAAGAAATGCCAACAACAACAACAACAACAAATAGTAACGAGAAAAGATGCCACAATCCACCATCAACAAAAAAAAGGGAAAAAAGTGGTATTCCCTTACTATGATTACTAAAACCTGTTAATGGCAGTTTGAATAGGAATATGGTAGTGTGTAAGATTGTTATGTGTGGAAAAACAAAGCATCCGAAACGATTCCATAAATGGAGGACGAAGACATCTTCCTTCGTCCTTCGTTGTTGTCGACAAAAAGAAAAAAAAAAAACAAAAAATAAAGCAAAATATCATTGCAATCGTTATATTGCGCTGAATTGGTGCCGATGAACAGCAAGCAACAGCAAAACTGATTCAATTCAGCACTATAGCATCATATCGTTCACTCTTGAAATAAAAAAAAACAAAGGTTTATGTACTCTAAGTTCTAAAGTTCAACAGGGTGTTTCACATAAAAACATTTATTTAGAGTAATAATGTAAGAATGTAATAAAAAACAACTTAAACTTCAACATATTTGTGTAAAAAAAATGGCGATGTAAGATTAAAACCGAAATTTGCGGTCAAATTTGAAAATTTAGAAAAAAAAATTGTATTTTGTGTTTCTCAAAATTAGAAACAAATTTGATACTGGTACAAACTGCTGGCTTAGTTTATAAATTCACTGTAGTTACATACAACAACTACAACTGCAGGTTGTTAACTGAAATTAAAAACAAACAGCCTGTGGAAGCTTGGCAAGTCTATAAATACTCGTATAACTAAACATACGTTCATATGCATGTAGACTGGATAGGTCTAGGTTTAGGTACTAGTTATTGTTATTGGGTTTGGTAGGTATTTGGTAAGCCTTTTTCTCCTTTACATTTTCCACATACAACAAACTCGTGCATAGTTTCTTGTTTTGTTTGTTTTTTTTTTTTTTTTTTTTCTTAGAATGACATGGATTGCTTACATTTGTCATTTATGCATCTGAATATGGTGTTAGTATCGATTTGATAATAGGAAATTTCTCTTAAAATCTAGAGAGAACATACTTGAAGATATGTATATAGGAGGATAAATTGGAATTTCGAATCGAGCGAGGTGATTGACATGAAAAGAAGATTTATCTTGTTAAAAGACAAAATAAAGCTTGTTTGGAAAATATTTTTGTTAAGAGGAGAAATACAGAATGTTCAGCTTATTTGTTGATAATCCATAGAAATAACATTTGAGTTTGTTTAGAAAAATGACGAATTGATTTTGTCAATTTTGTGCAATCATCAGGTATTTTTAATGCATAAAATTTAAAATAGTACCATGGAAACTCTAACTGATGCACAGATAATATTGTCAAACTAATCGCATTTTTTTTTTCGATTTGTTATTTTTATCTTCGAGACACTTTTTAAGGTTTAGCCGGTATGTTATTATAAGGTTTAAATTCCTTGGTAAGTCCGGCACACGGGGAGGTATAGATACCTGCTTATGGTGCGTAACGCATTCCTCCACAAGTAAAAAAAAAAAAAAAAATATAGACATATTGTGTAAATAATATTAAATGTCATATTAAATTTTTAGCAGGAGCAATCAGTAATAACCCAGTGCAAATCATTTTTGAAAATTATATTTTTAAATTTAAGATAGTTAAAAATATCTACAACTTTAATTTAGATAATTTTGATTGAGACAAATGTCAAAAAATAATTTTTTGCTTTCATATTTTTTTCTTTATTAAAAAAAAGTTGGATTTTGATAAAAAAAAAACCTGAATGTAAAACAAGTATGTTTCAAGTACCTAAGCTTCAATTTCAATATACTTTAAAACATAGTATGCAGATTGAGCTAAATTTTAGCTCCCATAAAAAAATTATCTCAAAAAATTCATCCGCTCTTAAATTTATTTTAGTATTTTAGCCGTGTTCTGCGCAGATTCAGCTACACTGAGGGAAAAAACAACTTAAAACCAACGAAAACCACGTTGATTCAACTATTTTTCGTAAAATCAAAGAAGAACGTTAGTTTAAAGTGGTTTTCCGTTATAAAACATCTTTGAATCAAAGTTGTTTCAACTTTGAAAAAAAGGATCAATTTATTAAAAAAAAAAAAGAAAAAATTGGCAACCGCTGTTGGGGATCTACAACCTACAACTCTTGGGTCTCTAGGCGAATTCTTTACCAACGTGCTGTTTCACTGTTGGAGATAAGAGTGATAAAATGCAGCAAAAGCTGAAGTCCGACAAAAATATAAAAATTTCTTAGGTACATTTTTTCAATTTTATTTTAAAGATGTTTCATATTAGTTTTTTTCAACATTAAATCAACGCTGAACATATTACTTTTTACGTTGCGCTTTTTCCCTCAGTGTAGAAAATCACATATTCGTTTTTAACTGTATACATTTTTACATATATGTATGTCTGAATTTAGCAGAAAAGTCAAGAAAAACAAAATAAAAAAAATATTTTATTGGAAAAATTACTATTATGTACCTACCTAAGTTTCAGTCAAAAAAGTTGACCTGAAATCTTTGAAGGGCTAAGGAGTTAGGAAAATTTCAATACAACAAATTTATACAACAAAGTAAAGTATTAGTCTAAAAATACTATTTTGAAATTTTCAAAACTCGAAGATTTTTCATCAACTTTTACGATTGAAATTACGTTATTTTCAAGAACAAAAAAAAAATATCATCAAAAAAATTAATATTTTTCTCTAAGAGCCAATTTTTCAATCTTCTAATAAACAGTCAGTTAACTGTTCGACGAATAAAGTTATTAGGCTCATAAACAATCAGATAAAAACATTGAATTTTTCAATCAAGAATAATTTATTCTACAGAATAACAAAAAAAAATTGTCAAATTCAAAAATATTTAAAATTAAACGTCATTTTTATTCATGATTGTTTTTGTTTTCTTGTTTTCCACTGTATTTTTTTCAAAATTCTTTCAAAATAGCTTTGACAACTGACACAATATTTTTATTGAGATTATTCCTTAGAATAATTTTATTCGTCTCTGAAAGAAGCAGATAGATTTATTCTTAGGAATAAGCTATATCTGCCTGTTGAAAAATTGATTTTTTCTCTATCCTTAGGAATAAGTACTAACTGACTGTTTAACTGACTATTGAAAAATTGGCCCTAAACAAAATACCGACAAGCTTGTTTGAAACATAAAAATGTACATTTTTATACAAAATTATAAAAACCAAATATTTTTGTGAAGATAAAAATGAAAGAAACAAAAAATTAGTTTTTGATTTTGTTCTCAATCATTTTTAGGTCCCTACTGCAAATAAAATGCACGACTGGGGCCGCACGTACTTGCTCTTGTAGTTCAAAGTATCTATATCTTAAATAACTATTGGAAATTAAAGATTTTCGTTAAATAAAAAAAAAAAAAATAAAAAATTCCATTTAAAATTTTTTTTTTCAAAACTTTTTTAAATTTTTTTTTACAATTTACACTTCAAAATGACAAGAAATATTTGTCTTCAAATTTGGAAAAAAAACTGGCTTAGCGTTTGATGAAATATACAAAATATATCAATTTTGCAGAAAACGGCAACGCCATATTTCCGTTCTCCGAAATTTTTGTGCAAAACTAAAAACGCAGTTTTGTTAGAATCACTAAGACTGTAACGAACCCTAAATTTAATCGAAATCGTTAGAGCCGTTTTCGAGAAAATTGCAATAAGTCATTAACGATACACGGGAAGAGCCGACATTAGCCATTAAAAAAAAAGAAATTATCATATTTCCACTATCCGTATTTTTTGAGAAAAACGAAAAACGCAGTTATATTAGATATACGTACAGCATTACTTGTGCCAAATTTAATCAAAATCGTTAGAGCCGTTTTCGAGAAAATACCTCGAAAAGTTTGTATGGGAGGTATACGTTCTAGGCGAGATATTAAAAACAAAAAAAACCAACCTTGGAAATTACGAAAAAACTATCTGTACCAAATTTCATGAAAATCTACCGAACCGTTTAGGCTGCAGCTACTTGTACAGATGGACGCACCGACGACGCACAGACGCACGGACCGACGGACGTCATGACGAAACCCACTTTTTTGGACTTCTCGATTATCGTAATGTTAGTTTTGATTAAAACCTCGAAATTTTTTTTTGACACGAAACCAATACTTGCCCTATAGAGCAAGTAAAAAATGATCTGAATTAAAGTTTTAAATCTTATTACAATCTACAGCTTTTACAAATATGTAATTATGTGTATAATATCCCTAAAAGAGATACTTTTGCTTAAATCATTTAAAACTCCGTTTGTTCATCTTCACTCCCTCCTTAAGTGAATTTCATTTCACTTTAATAATAATTTTCTTCTTAAAAAAATTAATCACATTTCATTATGAATGGATAAATAAAAAGATTAAATCAAAATAAATGGATTTTCATTCTTTACTTTCCATTTTGTTTGAGCATACTTTTGGCATTGTAGATTCTTTATTTGTATGCAAGAAATTAAAAAGATTTGAATTTCAGCGGAGAATCCCTATTTTGAATGGATTAAACGTTTGACCATAAAATTTAAAAAAAAATCCATGTTTTTGTTTTTAAGGAACTGCTGCCAACTGCGTCAACTCTAACTAACCGTTTGCACTTACTTCTTTTCTGCGTGGAATAGTTAATAAAGTTTCAGGAAAACATTACTAGCATCTGCCGCATCCTTTACACCATTTTGGAGAAAGTGATATCATTGTACTTGGCATTTTAGTTCTGTTATGGAAGTTGCATTTTTTTCAGTATCAATTACTTTCATTTTAGCTGAAAAAAAAATTAACTTATGAAACGTGCAATACAACCAATACTGACTGCCGGATGCTATCAGTTCCATGAACATAGTAAAAAAAAAGAAGAAATTCTGTTATGTTTGTGTAATTACAGAAAATATGAAAAAATTAATGGAAAACGTTTGTATTTCTCGGAAAATCATGTTGCGTGAAGTTACATATAATTTTTGTGAAATTTCAATCGATTTTACTGAAATACATATATATTATCATGAAAAATGTAGGTTAGAGTGACCGCAAGAAATCGATTTGCGAAATTTGGTCGGGGGAACCACATAAAATGTTCCGCCTTTGCAGATTTTTAGATAGCCAAAATTTCAGCTCGATTGGATAACTCTAAATGGTGCCGACACTCGCTCAAAGTATCAAAAATCTCTGTTTGTTCACTGTTTTTCGAAGAAAATTAGCTCTAGCTCCCAAACAGATCGGGTTATTTTCACTTTTTATATATTTAATTAAAGGTAGTGTTGCTACACATAATTCAGATGCTGAATTTGTTTAGTTTTACTAAAAAAGAAAAATTTTGTCATCAATTTAAATTTTCAGTACTTACCTCAAAAAGAGCTGAAGTGCAAACTCGATTTAAAATGAAACTTTTTTTTTAAACTGTTTTATTTAAAAAAACGAAACATTTAACAGAATTCTAATGCTGTGTGTGAATTGCGTTAAATAGTTAACACCGTGTAAAATTATTGAAACTATTGAGGTGAAGAAAAAAATTTCAGCTGTATGGCTTATTGTTTAATATATTTTTCTGCCTCTTTTCTGCTATGAAACTCCTTTTTAATAAAAAAAAGAAACAAAACCATCTGCAAAAAAAGTTTAACTCAAATTTAACCAGGTCCCAGAGCCCAATAAATTTTTAACAGCTGAACATTTTTTATTCACCTCAATAGTGTCAAAAATTTTACACTATGTGAACTATTTTACGCAATTCACACACGGCCTAAAAAACAAAAAAAAAATAACATCGTGTTACATTTCTTATACATAATTAATGAGTAATTACTAAAAAAATTTAATCAAGAGATTTACAAAGTAGTTTGAAGTACATATTGTTTTTGTTCCTCATCTTTAGTTAAAAGGTTATTAAAATCGGTTATTAATTTGACTCCTCTTTCTGTCATGTCATTTACGACTTTAAGTGATTGCACTTTTTTAAAGCCTTCTTTAAAATGCGGGTTTTCGGGCCAAAGATTTGGAGGTTCTTTGAGAAAACTTGTGTCTATTTTCAATCGGCTGAAAAAGTTCAATGTTTCTTTGTTCACAATATTTTTTAACCCTGCTGTGACAAATTGTTTATCTTCATGTGTCTGTAGCTTTGGATTTACTATTCTGTTGGTTTCCGTTTCACTAGTTTTCAAAATTATGTTGGCCGTTTCTAATTTTTGGCCATCTGGTAAAGTTAGGTCAAAGAGCGCCAGACCTGCCAGCTCTGAACTCAAGTACCATAAATGGTTTGAGAATTTAGCAAGAGCCAGATAAGCTCTTGGATCATTAAACCAAGCAAAAGTTTTTTGTTGTTGAATGTAAGTTTGATGTTGAAACTACAAAGTCAATTGGATTTTGCCCTAGTGCTTCTATTGTAGCTATAATTATGCGAGAAGCATTTCTATCAGATGCCTTACATCGATCCAATAACATAGAAAGTTTCATTGTTAATAGCTCTTTCACCCCACGAATATACCTCATACTTTTGCTACCCGAGGGCCCAGAGATAGAGAAACATCCATTCTATCCCAATCCGCAGAATAAAACAGTTAAAAAAAAGTTTAATTTTAAATCGAGTTTGCACTTCAGCTCTTTTTGAGGTAAGTACTGAAAATTTAAATTGATGACAATATTTTTCGTTTTTAGTAAAACTAAACAAATTTAGCATCTGAATTATGTGTAACAACACTACCTTTAATTTAATATATAAAAAGTGAAAATAACCCGATTTGTTTGGGAGCTAGAGCTAATTTTCTTCGAAAAACAGTGAAAAAACAGAGATTTTTGATACTTTGAGCGAGTGTCGGCACCATTTAGAGTTATCCAATCGAGCTGAAATTTTGGCTATCTAAAAATCTGCAAAGGCGGAACATTTTATGGGGTTCCCCCGAAAAAAATTCGACAAAAAATTTTTTCTATGGGAGTTGTGGTCACTCTAATGTAGGTATTACATAAATATTTACATGGCAATGGAAAGGTTGTTTTGAAAACTTAAAATATACAAAATATTTTGAATACAAAGCATTGCGTATGAAACCGGATATTAATTTTTTTCTAGGAAAAAAGAAAATTAACTGAAACATTAACAATATATCAAAGAGTTTTTTTTTCTGTTTTGATAGGTATGCTTGATGCCATTGAACCAAACAGCCCGATTCGATATTTTTCTTCCCTTTGAAGCATTTAAGTTATCTAAACTGTTACCAGTTTTTTTTAGCGAATTATTATCGTATCTGTTGTTTGCTTTTAAAGTAATTTAAAAAAAATCAACTCTAAGCTGTCGTTCATGTTAATTGTTTTTGAATTTCAAAGGTTTTGGTTAATTTCCAATTCTTTTCTTTCGCTCTTAGAACTTGAAAGATTAAAATTGAAGAATTCAAGTGTTTTTTTTTTGTAATAAATAACTAATTTAAGTTTTGAATTGCATTTTATTGATTTAAATTGTATTTCAGTTCACTATCATTAAAACAATGAAAACATTTCTATCAAAAAGACATAACATGAATTTTCAATTAATTAATGATTAAATATCAATCATTATATTTTTGTCAGATATAAAAAACTCATTGCACGATACGTTAAGCATGCAAAACAATTTTAATCCAATTCACTGCACGCAATCAACCAGCAATTGAAAGGATTATTAGATTTGTGAATTCCTGTTTATGTTTGCAACCACTTACAAAAACAACAAAGAACAAAAAAAAAATACTTTACATCGATATCTCTATTTCCCAATTTGCCAAGCAATTTTTTCAACAATCCTTATCAATAAAAAAAAAAAAATACGTTACCATGCATAGGTACATGGAAAATGAAATTAATATGGACAACTAGACGGTTAGCAGCGACAAATTGAATCCGGTTCCCGTGTTTTTTTTTTTTTTTTTTTTGTTCTTTGTTGAACTTTCATTACATTTTCCTTTTCATGTTGGTTGTCCAACAAAACAAAAAATTAAACACAACAAAAAAATCCGTTTAGTATCATATCCAACGCGTTCCAATTCCAACACCATTAAGGAATTTTTTTGGCACAACATAGCGTGGTCAGAACGGTTATTGGACAACAAAAAAAAAACACCGTGTTGTGCGTCTGGTGTAGGGGACAAGAGTAATTGATCAACAAAGCGGTGGATACACAAGCAGCAAGGACAAAAAAAATATCTAATCCTATTCTGTCGGTTCAGGGATAGCCACGATGCAAAACATGAATAAGTAAAGTTCAGTTGTCTGTTGTTTTTTTTTTTAATTCTTGGTGGTATTTCGCAGTTGGAAAAGTGGTTTCAATTTCGACGTTGTTAACTCGAAAAGTCTGAGAAATGTAGTTGTATTTTAGGATTTTGTTTTAATTTGATGAAGATGATTTAGATTATATCGTTTTTGAATAGAGTAATTTTCACATGTTAATCACAAGAATGAAATGCCTTTCAAAATCATTCGACATCAGCACTTTATGGCCCTTAACTTTTATACTTTTTCTCTCAATTAGATTCAATTTAATACAATTCAATTTAATCTAATTCAATCTAGTTCAATTCAATTCGATTCAATTCAATTCAATTCAATTCAATTCAATTCAATTCAATTCAATTCAATTCAATTCAATTCAATTCAATTCAATTCAATTCAATTCAATTCAATTCAATTCAATTCAATTCAATTCAATTCAATTCAATTCAATTCAATTCAATTCAATTCAATTCAATTCAATTCAATTCAATTCAATTTAATTCAATTCAATTCAATTCAATTCAATTCAATTCAATTCAATTCAATTCAATTCAATTCAATTCAATTCAATTTAAATGAAATCAAATCAATTCAATTTACTTTACTTCCATTAAATTCAATTCACTTCAAATAAACTACATATATTCATATTGTATCTCAATTTTATCGAGAAATACGTCTGGCAACATTATCAACCGGAATATAAGAGGATTGAAGGAACAATGAAAAATGGTTTGAACGTGTTATGTTATGGAATTTCGATCTGATGCAATTTGTTACTATAGGTCATGGAGCAAAAAAAAACAAAAACCAAACACATTTCTATTCTCTGCTTCGTTCGTCGACGACGCTTGTCCGACGGATTATGTAGGTATGTAGGATTTTGTGTTATTTTTTTTTTTTCGTTTTGAATTAATAAAACACAATAACAATAACCGTTCGAAATAACACTTACGAAATATCGGATTATCAGACCTTAAGTTGCATCTGGATACAATTTCAAATTGGCCTGAATAAATGAAGAGAAGCTATAAGTTCTTTAAAACTTTAACTTTGAACAAAGTTAGTTGTGGTTAAAAAAGAAAACGGACAGAACTCCACAAAAAAAAATATCTAAGAATGCAATAAACAAAAATAAGAACGCTGGTTTCAGGTCTTCAGACAAAAATTGGATATTTTCTTCTAGTTAAGATTTTAAGGATGTAATATTTCATTTTCAATCTTTTGTACAGCTTGTTTTTTTTTTTATAATGAACCAACGAGATAGAATTTATCTGACAATGTTAAGATTTTTGCATCAACAAATTCACTAAAAAAAGGTTTTGTAACAGTTTTAAAAAGTTTTCGAAGATTGATTTACTTTAATAATTAAATTTGTATTTAAATTAAAATTACTTTTCTAAGAAATGAGATTACATTATAGGCACCTTAAAAAGCCTCACAAATGATTTTAATTAATCAACATCCACACAGAACGGTTTCTTTGCTCGGTCCGCCTATAATTACCCTATATCTGACCTGAAATTCTTTATCATTTAAACACTCTAAAATTCTCACCACAATCCAACATTGATCTTTGACTGATCCCTTAACTTTAAATGCGGTTTCAAAAAACCAAATGACCAAGTGTGTTCATGTTCAGTACATTCGAATACTTTGTATCGTGATGCATACTATCCAACTGGTTTTCATACAAAAAAAAACTAAAAGTATGTGTCACGAACATGATGACTGAGTAAGTATTGCTGGCATCAAAGAAACCTACCAACAACAAATCTTCTCGTTCTCTTCCTCTTGCATGTCATTCGATTAAATCACCTTGGTTTGGCTTTTGGCATTCCATTGAAGTCCCATACCGGCTATATACCTAGGTATAATGATTCACCCATTCAGGTAACCTGACTCATTTGTGAGAGCCTTTTCGATGGAAGCTTTATGTGGTCGAAATGGTCGTGTCGTGTACCTATTTCAAGTGAGAGAGAGAGAGATGCATTCCGCAGAAGCTATTGTGCATTTTGGTATATGTGGTCAGGCGTATGTGCAACAAAAACAGGTCTTTGGGTGAACCTATAGGCTTTATAGGAGTTGTGTGTGGTAATTTGATGGAACTTTTGAAGCCTTTGTTGTTACCATATTCTTGCCTAATAAATGCCATTTAATAATTATATTGGTTTGGAGATGATGGACGATGTAGGTATAGGATGTTTTCAACCTAAAACTTTAGATGGCCACTTGTGTGTGGTATTACACTTTGAAATGCATGCAACTGACATTTTGTTTAACTTGGAATGAGAAGTTTTAAGTCTTAATTATGGTTTTTACTTTCACATACAAAACGGTATATTGTTGAATCATACAAAATGACAATTTCATATATTATTGACCAAAATTGATTCATCAGAAATAAAATATCATGACGCATATTCAAAGATCAATTTCGTTTATTTATTTAAATTACTTTCACAACACGTTTTCTCTTCGTTTTCTGGTATACAATCAATTGAAATCTTAAGATGCAAAGAAGATGGATCATTTTACAAAAGTCCCAAGGTTGATTGTTAATTTTTTTTTTTTATGTTGAATCGAGAAAATAACAAATCAAGATACGCACAAACGCACTTCAACTTTATTTATGACTATCTCAACACTTAAGTGAATTATAATTGAAAAAGAAAAAGCTTACAACCGCGGCTTGTGGTAGATACTTGGTTTTATATTTTTGTAAGTTTTTTTTTTTATTATAGTTGACGTTGTATAGTTTTAACAATTTTTTTAAGTGCGAAGATTTAACATTATAAAACATTAAAGGTTAGCAATAGTTTATGACCTGTAAAACTTTATTATTTTCAATATCTTACTATAGGTATTTGAAATTCTAGAGAAAAAATATTTTGTTTAAAAAGGAAAAGATGTAAACAAAAGATTCATAATTTGCAATTTAAATTTTCTGAGAAATGATTTCAAATTTTACTTCACTTCAAAAAGTTACCTTAAGTTTTATTAAAAATCCAACGAAAACCATTTTTATGTTTTATGAAAAACGAAACTATTAAAAAAAAGTACATTAAAAAAAATAGTAATTATTATTTTATGATTTTTGTCACTAGAGTTCTCTATAGTCAATTTTGAGGAAGCATAATAGTTTATAAGAAGCCCATAAACACGACATTTCCAACGACACCTCGATTGTCAAATTATGATAAGTAGTTTAGGATTTATGATGGAAAAGATGAACATGCATACATCCATTTATAAAGGTCAAACACATAACCCTCCGCGATAAGGTTATAAAATGCACGACTGGGTCGCACGAACTTGCTCTTAGAGTTAAAGTTGCTTAAATTTTTAAGACTTTTTATATAGAAATTTGGAAAAAAAATAAAATTTGTTTGAAAAAAAAATAAAATAAAATCTGAAATCAAATTGCCATCCAAAACAGGTATGCAGTTTTGACTGATATATTAAGATGCATTTAAAAAAAAAAAAATTTCAAAATCGTTAGAGCCGTTTTTTAAAAAACTAATTTTTTATAAATAATTTTTTGGAAAAAAAGTTTTAAAATAAAATTGGTATACCATTTTGTAGAAATCACTAATCGGCATCTTAAAACAAAATTTCAAAAAAATTCAATGTCCCGTTTTCGAAAATTTGATTTTTCAAAAAAAAAAATTTTCAAATTTTTTTTAAAAATCGAAAAATTATTTTTTTTAAATTGTATTCTTGGTTTAAATTTAAATTATAGAAAATGGTTCTATGGCAGGTACCGTTAATAATGATTTTCAAAAAAAAAATTTTCATTAAAAGATAGCCCTTAGTTTAAAACTATCGTTTGAATTTTTTAAACAAAATCGTTGGAGTCGTTTTCGAGATATTTCAATTTTACTAAAATCGGTATATGACAAGTACCGTTATTTTTGGTCCAAAAAAATTAATTACAAAAACCCCTCTGTACACTGAACCAAATCCTTACGTAAATACAACGAAAAAATTCGTTGAGCCAACGAAAATTTAATTAATTTTCAGCCGGTGAAAAATTTAATTGGCTCAACGAAATGGCTTTCATACGTTAATGAAGAACTTCATCAACTAACGAAAACTGTCGTATTTTAATGAAATTTTTCATTAAAATTTTCGATCGCGAATTAATGAATTTTTACATCACTTTACGAAAGTTTTTCATCAATTAACGTAAAATTTAATTAAACACGGTGATATTTTTATGTATTTTTTGATTAATTGATGAAAGAACTTTCGTTAGCTAACGAATTTTTTCGTAAATTTTATGAATATTTCAATTAAATTACGAAAAAATATTCGTTAGCTAACGAAACTTTTCGTTGTGTTAATAATTTTTTTTTTAAGATTATAGCAGGTATATATTTATTGGCCTTGTTAAATTATTAACAGTCCAAACAAAAAATTGGCGTTTCGACCCGGTAGAGCTCACTTGGACTCATCACTTGACTTATCCGTGAGACACCTTGTCAAAACGCAAATATTTTTTATATTCAGCTCAACTTACATAGATTTTTAAACAAAAACCTAATGTGAACTATATCCAGCAAGATTAAATTTTTAGTTCATAAAACAGAAATGCACCCGGCAACGATATTTTTTCGTTAACTGATGTATTTTTTCATAAGCCAATGTAATATTTCATTAGTATATGAAGAATTTTCATAAGCTTATGAAGATTTTCGTTAGTTAATGTTGAATTTCATAAGTTAATGAATTTTTTCGTTACTTAATTAAAACTTTGATAAAGTAACGAAAAAGTTCTTATTTTTGTTCTTCAAAATGAGTATGAAATTTTTCGTTAATTGATGAATCTTTTCATTGAATTGGATTTTTTGGCACTAAAAAGGGAGAAAAAGTGTATGAAACGTTTTCATTAATTGATGAAGGTTTTCATATTACGAAAAATTACATATTTTCGTTGAGCCAACGAAAGTTTCGTTGGGCCAACGAAAATGTAGTGTATGAAACAATTTTCGTAATTTTACGAAATTTATTATTTTCAGTGTAGAGTCGACAAATAACGCTACATACCAAGTTTGACATAAATCGGTCCATCCGTTTAGGCTGTAGGTTCGTTTACAGATAGACAGACTTCCGGGACCCACTTTTTTGGCATTGTCTACCATCGTAATGTCATGGAAAAATGTTATCTCAACTTTTTTTTGTACGAATACATAACTTGATATGTATATAGTACGTATATATCGCAAGTAAAAAAGGAAAATAACTTTCGGTTAGATGTTGGAAATGATGTATCGCAAGCGTAGAATATGTCAAAATATTTTTTCTTCAAGTCTATAAAATTTGGCTTCCGGTTGGATCTTGAAAACTGTGCATGATGCAAGAAAACTTTGTACGACATTTTTTTTTGTAAAATAGCCTCAGCTACAATTTTGTAAAACATAATTTTTGTCTAAAACCTACCGTTTTTAAAATAAAAAATGTTGTGACCTTTGACCCCTTATAATGGGACTAGAGGACAGAGAAAACTGCAGCACTCTTCAAAGATTGTAAACCACCCAAATTTTTTACCATACAAATTTTTTACATGAAAAAGTCTATTTTTCCTGGGCTATTAGCAGAACTTTATTTTTCCAAAAATATATGCACTGTTTACTGTATCACTAAATTTAATGTTGAGGTACTTCACTAGCACTTTAACAGCACTTAAAGGTGCAATGACTAGACCCATGTTCTGCTCACCTTGAATAGCTAACTAGAGGGATATAGGTACCTAATAATTTTGATGGAAACAAATTGCCGCACAAAGCCCATTGTTTTTATGACAAAGAAAAACGATTACAATTATTTTGTTGTCATACCAAAAAGAACATCTCAATACATTTTTCCCTAAATAACTTCGTATTAAGCTATTTCTAAGTTTTTGTCTATAATTTAAAATTGTAGAAAAAAAAGTCTCTACTTGCTGCTGAGGTACCTACATTTTTAAGACACAACATTTTGGTTGATCTGTACCCCTATTTTTATAATATAATTGTATTATATTCACTTTAAACAAAAATAATGTTCATATTTTCCTTTGTAAAAAATAAGTTCATTAGCAAAAAGATACATGACTTTGTCAGTTTAACAATTTGACCTTTTTACCATTTTATTATTCCGCCTTTTCGCCCTTTGTTATACTAAAATCAAACAGAAAAAGGAGTAGCACGTTAAATACAACTTTATTGTGAGAACTTCTTTTTTTTATGAATTTTTCGAACCTTCTGCGGATGGAAACAGACCAGGGAACACGAAATATTAACAACAAAAAAAAAAAAAAATAAACAAAACCATGAAAATTATAATCTTACACTGAAAAAAAGAGATATTTATTTTTAAATAAGTTCATAGGAATAATATTAAAAAAATTCATTTAATAACGAAAAATATGTTTGTTAAGAAAAAATACATAGAAAACAATTTAACAATAAAAACTACCTTGAAATGTAATACAACTGTTCAAAATTAACAGAAAAAGTGCTCCTCAGTCAAAGAAAAAACTAGGTAAATTAGCATATTTTTTTGTTTGAGTTTCTTTTTCAGTGTACCTACTAAGTTCCAATTAAAAAAATAAAAACTTGACTCGTTAAAAAAAAACTGAATGAATTCCATTTTTGGACACAGACATGTCCGTCTTTCAAGACAAACTACATAAGAAACTTTTTTCCACGACACAACAAAAATACAGCCAGCGCCCTACGAAGTCAAGTGTCTTGAATCAAGTTGTATAGCAAAAGGGGGTTATCATCTTCTCGTTCTGCCGAACAAAGGCACATCTGTTTTGTTCATTTGTTTTGTTTATAATATTTCAAGACATTTGACCATTTCACTGAACTGGTGGAATGTAATTAAAAAATTATATCCAATGACCCTTTTATTCCCATCATATCATCGTGGACTAAACGACACGAAAGACGACCCCCATTGCTCTTGGTTTGTATTTAATTTATACAAAATCTTGAATCTTTGATTATGTAATAAATTGTTCTTAATCTAAAAGATAAAGATCGAATATTCAAGTTTCTTTTGTGCGCTTTAATAGTTGAACATGGTTATTTTGGTTTTCTTCTTTTGTGTTAATAAAATGTGTATTTTGATACTGATTTGATTAATTTACACATAAATCGATTTGAATCATTCGTCGTTTTTTTTTTTTTTTTTTGTCTTTATACATAAAGCGATGTTGTAAATGATATTAATTAAGATAAAATACCTTACTATGAAGATTATATTAATCATTTATAAGTTTTAATGTATTTTCCACACATAGATATTAGATACGAGTAAATACCTTTTGTTTTATATGAATCATAAATAATACATCACTTCGTCTATCATTCGACTTGAATCATTATTTGTTTTCAATGGAAAAGGAAATGTCATCAAATGAGGTGTAAGATTGTTGCTAAGTTAAGTTGTATTCGGAATGTAAAATATTGAATAAAAAAAAGTTATAACTGACTCATTAAACAAATATTTCTACATTAAAAAAAAAACAGTCACTATTAGCTTAATTAAAAATTTTCTTTTTATAAATCCTTCTCAAAATGTATGTACAGTACCTTGCCATATTATTAGGCCCAAGCGAAAAAAATACAATTTTTCGGTTCAGTTTTTGCTCAGTTTTTAAAGTTTTTGTCGAAATATCTTGAATTTTTTTTGTCCCATTTACTTGCACATATCATGTAGATACGGATTGACTTGAAAAAAGTTTAAAAATTCATACTTTTTGATAAAAATAACGTACAAAAGGGGATAAGCTCCAAAAAACGTACCCTATGGAATTCACGCCCGGATAATTACCAGACCGGTCCAATACTTAATTTCTTGTACCGAGGAATAACGTGACATTCTTAACTTTATGACAAGGATCTTAACTTGCATAAATATAGAAGCCCTGATCGTCTGGAAAGTAAACCATGTTCTTAGATTTGGGGTAGTTTTTTTCTTTTGTATAAGACCAGACGAGCACAGCTATTCAAAGTACATTATTCCAATAAAAAAACATCCTCTTGTCATTATTGGCTGTTGTACCATGTCAGGGAAAGGATGAGGTTCTTTTTATATTGTGGAAAACGCCATAACTCCAGACCAACACAAAAAGGAGCTTGGGAACGTTTTGATTCTACGATTTCGGAATAGGCTGGAGGCTCGAAGCTGCTATATTTATGCAAGTTGCGATCCTTGTCATAAAGTTAAGAATGTCACGTTATTCCTCGGTACAAGAAATTAAGTATTGGACCGGTCTGGTAATTATCCGGCCTTGAATTCCATAGGGTACGTTTTTTGGAGCTTATCCCCTTTTGTACGTTATTTTTATCAAAAAGTATGAATTTTTAAACTTTTTTTAAGTCAATCCGTATCTACATGATATATGCAAGTAAATGGGACAAAAAAAATTCAAGATATTTCGACAAAAACTTTAAAAACTGAGCAAAAACTGAACCGAAAAATTGTATTTTTTTCGCTTGGGCCTAATAATATGGCAAGGTACTGTATTTAAACGCATACTTTAACCAACATTTTAAAATCGCCATTTTAAAAAAGAGAAAGATGGCAGCTTTTTTGTATTCTAAATACTAATATTCTTCAGTATAACAAATTTCATAACTTTTCGTAAAGAAATGCAAAAGATTTTTTGGCGCCAGAAATCATGAAATGTACCACTGTGGGCCGGCCGCACAGTGGGGCAGAATAGGTCGATTTGTGTTATTAATTACTTCTACTAATAATAAGACATTTTTTTTGTAATAATAAGACATTTTGACTTTTTGAATTTAATGAACTTTTTTCCATAAAATTTTTATTTTTCTCCAGGAAATTAAGTAAGGGGACAAAATATTAATACATTTGAAAAAACCTATATATTTAAATTTTTTTTTTTGTTTAAAATAGTTCTTCAGTTTAACCTAAGAAAAAAATTGTATGCGAAGGGGTGCTGTATCACCCCTCTTTCCGATGGGAGGGGCAATTTTCTGAAAATTTAACCTTAAATAAAAAAAAAATAGATAAAATCAAGAAAAAGACATAGAATAATGTGCAATAGCTTTTTTGAAAGCTTACCTATTTTGCATTCTTTCAAATGCTTTTTGATTTAAGTAGTTTTCGCGAATACTTTTTGTGAAATAAAATTTCAAAGTCAAAACTTTGAAAAAAAAAATTGTCAAATTTGATGTTCAAGTTATTTTTTTTTTCAAATTTGCTTTGTAGGGTGAGACTTTTTTTTTAAAAACGTTATAGCCACATCAATTTTAATTGGAAAAAATTAATAATAAATTAAATTAAAAAATATTTTAATAAAAAAAAAGTAAAAAACAAAAGCACTAACTTTATATAACAAATCATCCTGTTTCACGAAACTTCTTATAATAAAATAATAAAAAAAAAAACAACTTTTAAAAAGAAAAAAAAACATTGTTTATAAGTATTCAGTGCATGATTGTCAAAAAAGAATGATTTCGTAATTTATTTTAATAAAAACAAAACAGCACTTTCTTTAAAAAAAAAAACCGTTTTTTGAAGTTCAAAGTTTCATTAAAAATATTTTAGGCAAATATTTAGCAAAAGTGTTTATATGGGCTTATAGAGTAATAACTCATCATGCTTTCTCCATTTTTAGACTTGCTAAATATTTGCCTAAACAGAAGATTTTGAGAAAAAACTTTAAGATGCGTTTCAAAAAATTCATCATTCAATTTTTAAGTTTAAGAAATTTAAAAAAAAAATTTTTCAGAAGAATAGTAAAAAAAAAAATAATTCTATGCGGGAAATTTGTCTTTTTTATTTTTTTCTCAAATAATTTTGAGTTTAAACAAAAAAAAAAACAAAAGAACACCTTTTTTATTACTTATTAAAAACTGAATTTTTGCTCTAAAACTTTTAACTTCAACCGCATGAATAAACATAAATCAAAGACTTTGAACAAAACAAATATGCTCATCTTATCAATTTTACTGTTAAGTTTAGAACTCGTGATCTTTTTTCCCATAGCTTTAGTTTAAAAAAAAAAACCTTTATGTCACCACACTATACGGGGCTGCCCCACTGTGGGCCGGTGCGTGAAATCGACTGATAAGGATCATTCTAAGCGGAAGTATTTACCTGAGTGTCAGTTTAGGTATTTTGACTGATGAGTTGTCTTTTTGGAACACGAACAATTGGTGATAAATAATTTTATTTGAATTTATTTCTAAGCTTCGCGAAGCTTATCTTGAGAGACGATGAAAACCACCAAACTACAACATGATTAAAAAAATTATCCTTGACTGACATTCTGACAGTATCGGAATACGCAAAATAGGTCTCTATTAAAAAGCCCTTTATACAAAATATTTCCATCTATTTATCTGTCTTAAATGAATAAAATGAACTTTACTTGAGTCAAGTCTCTATTAAAGTTTCATCTCTCAAGTAAAGTCAATCAATCAAATAGCAATTCAACTCCACTAAATGAGTACTATGCTAAATTAAAATGACTTCTATTCAGAACATTCGAAATGATTGATTTAATTGTTTAACAATCCTCGTGTACTTCATTGTTTCTTGAAGAGATTCAATCTATAAAAAGAGACATAATTATTATTTGCCTTGTCTGAACATTAATTAATGACAAAGTTGAATCTTCTTCTTTTTTTTTTTTGATAACTCAATTTGCTATCCATTATTATTATTATAACCATTCATTTTATTTAGAACAACTCAACTTGAAAAAAATTCTCTTTAAGTCACGAACAAAACAAACACCTAATGTATTTCAGGACTTCAATCATTGTGAGACCTAAATTATTGCCCAACGCAACTAATGTTCCATTTAAACTGAAGTAGCTTATTTTTTTTTTTAAATGCATGGTTGCTATACCTAACAATTGAAGAGGAAAAAAAAAATAAAGCAAACAAACACAAATTGTGTTCCATTTATTTTATAAATTATATTGATGGATATAGGAAATTCTATTGATTTTTTTAAAATACACAAAAGAATTAAATAAATATTAATCTATTTTAAATGATAGATATTTTTAATCTTTTAATATATGCAAATACATAGTATAAAAGCAGGGAACACGTTTTATGTTTGAAAACTAAATAGCAAGTAGTTCAAAATAAACCCAGAAATTATATAGCTTGAAAATGTATACGACCGACGCACAATGGGATCAAACGACCAAAACCATCTCAAAATTGGTTTTAACAAATGTGATCATTTCAAAAAAGTAATGATTGTTTAACATAATAGAAATGTGCGCAATTATGATAGCATACATTGTTTTTAATATATTTTGGATAAAAGAACTTAAAATGAGTCTCGAACCTTACATTTAAATTTTTATTGTTTTTCGTCCTATTTTATAAAACAGTTTAAACTTAGTTTTCTCAGAAGTTTGTGAAGAAACCTTATAAGTGTTGTATATCAATAAAAAGGTTAGAATCTCTTCTTTATAAATCCGTTATTTGTTTTTGAATGTACTTTAAATTGATTGTTTAAAAAAAATAACAATTAATGGGAAGTAATTTGGCCAACTTTAATTTTCAATTGTAGATTTCTCCTTTGCCGACGGCTGCCGATGTCGAGTTATGAATGAATTTAGAATCTCATTTTACTCAAAATTAAGGAATAAAAATAAAATTTTGAGCATATTTGCGCCATTTTGATTTACGGTAAAAAATGTATAAAATAAAAATTTTCCAAAAATGTTTGCAGATTTTTTTTTTACTGTCATCTACAGGGTATCTCAAAATTAATGATTCAAATGAAATATTCTTATAGGCGATTTAAAGGGCTCTTAAAATTTGGTAACTTGTTTATCCCAAATATTTACGGTTTTCCATTAAATGCACTTCTTGTGAAATTTCGAAAAATTCCTACTTTTAAACAGTATTTTGCTTCCCCTGTTCATAATTTATTTTTGTTTTTTTACAAATCTTAGGGACAGATTTGTAAAAAAACAATAATTGACAATAAGGAACAATTGACAAATAAAAAAAAAATTATTTCGCTACAAATTAGTTTCAACAAAAGCCTATGTTTTTTATTGTTATTTTTTTTACAGTTTCTTTCATCCTAACTTCAATTTCCGAATTTTTTACACTTTTTTTTGAAAACTGTGATAACTAGGCAAGCTATAAATATGATAAACCAGTTTCAAAATGTACAATTTATTTTTTAGGGTGTTGCTCTTAAATAAAAGTAAGAAATTGAGTTTCATTAAAACTGCTAACTAATTTGTAGCGATATGGCGAACAAAATAAATAATGTTTTGATTAAATAATTGATTCGTATTTACCAATGTTTTAGTGAACGTTATTTGTAAAAAAAAAAAATCAATTATGAACTGGGGAAGTAAAATACTGTTTCAAAGAATTAATTTTTCGAAATTTCACAAGAAGTGCATTTAATCGAAAATGGTAAGAATTTGAGATATGTATTTTAAATTATTACTTTTGGGATCCCCTATATAGGGAATTCCAAACAAGCTTGACATTCTGAACGGATTTCAAGTCCCATTTTCTGCCGCAAATCAAAATCTGCAGATTTGAGTTTATTTTATTTCATCCCATTTTTTCAAACTTTTATTTTTTTACGCTATTTTAATTCTTATCTCAAGCTTTTGTTTTATTTAAAAAGTCTTCTCTATAAAATATAAATTATATTCATATTCTATTTCGTTTTAATTCTTTTTTCCTCTTCAACACTTTTTTGTTTTTTGAGTTTTATAAAATACACAATAATTTTGATTTTATTAAGAAAGTGGTTAATTTAGTCCAGAGATACCCAAAGGAGATAGGAAACTTTCGTACGTTTTACCCCCCAAAACCCATTTGTTTATTTCGTGTTGTTGTAATCTCTCTTGTATTCGTGAATAAATGTGAAAAACACACATAGTGTAGCCACGGTGTTTTTACGCACACCTAAGCAAAAATGTACGATTTTTCACGCATACTTAGCCAAAAATGTCTATTTTTTCACGCATACTTATCCAAAAATGTCTAAAGCAGCTTGTAGGCAAACCCGTATGACGTCAGAAGTTTCTCATCTCTTTTGAGTATCTCTGATTTAGTCTCTACGTTTTTGGATACTTATCCCTTTCACATTTTTTCTTTCTTTTCTTACTTATAAAATAAATTCTACCTACAATGAATTTTATATTATCTTTCATTCGTATGCTTTTGTTTTTAATTTATAATCTTTTAATTTTTGCTTTCTTATCAATATATTATATATATGTAGGATAACTTCACCTATATTTAACACAAATTACAACGATTTAAAATATAATTTTGTATATGAATTTTAAAAATTGATGAATTTGAGCTATTTTTCATAATTTCTGTTTTTGAAAATATTATAATAAATACATACATAATTTTTTTAGTTCTGATTTTTATTACAAGTTGAAGCATATACATTGTAGTATATTTGTGCAAAATTTCAAAAAAAATTATTGAGAAACAAAAAAGTTATGGAATTTTGAGATGATTTACATCGTTTGGTCCCATAGTGCGACGCATTGTTCAGACAAGTGAAAAGACCTAAATTACCGAATAAGAAACTGGGAGGCACTTTGTGTATTTGTTTTTGTATGCTTAAATACATAATTAGTATATGCTGCAAACTTATACCCCAACGACAACAGAGTAGGTACTTTAAGTTTATAATCTGACCAGATGTATAAAATTCCTTGTGGTTATGTTGCTTATTCAATCTGTTTTGATTATAAGCTTGCTATCGAAGTGGGATGATATAATATGATAGATATTTGCCTCGGTATTTACACATTAGTAATTGTTCCTATTGATGTTTGAGAATATAATTACGCATAGAGACGGGGTTAAATTTATCACCTAAAAGCTTCAGAAATTGGTAATCGACTTTTTATATGAATCGGTCGCCATTGCAACTACTGCAGTTCAAAATGAGATAAATCAAGTAAGGAACTTGATTATTTGAAATGCCAAAATATGCTTTGGAAAAGTTTATCTTCTTAAAACAAATGAATACAAAAATATTTGAAAAAAAAAAAACAAAGTATTAGAATCCGAAAAAAAAACTATGGTAAGATCGTTGCCGTAATTTTTTAAATAGTGAACCAAGGTTTGCAATTTTGTACTTATCGCTAACCAACACTAAACAAATCAATATCGCTTTTTCGAAAAGGTTGGTTTTACAAGAAAAAGATAAAAAGGAGATGACCCATTTTTCTATGGAGCCTGGGCCCAGGGCGTACACCAGCGAGACTAGTATCAAATGAAAGCTTATATTGAGCTCTATAAGTTAGGTAAATATTTTCAAAATTGGTTTTGGGGATTTTAAGATATTTCAGTCCGAAGTTGGGGACGGAAAAATCAGAAAAATCGAATATTTTCGAAACAATTTATCATATCACCCGAATTATAGAACATAAAAAAGCAATTTTGGTACCAGATGAAAGGTTAAAGTAGTACCTGGTACTAATATCTTCTTTCTACGCTCAGTAGGTACTTTTTCATATATGGTTTTTAGATGTTTTTGAAAAAAATTCCTAAGACTGATTTCTACGACTGATATCTAGGAAAAATACTGTACTTTTTTTACACCAATGCAATTTTCAATTGATAAACTTTTATTTCATATATACATAAGCTTTACATGACTTCAAACAAAAACCATATTATAAACTGAACTGTTTTAGACATAAGTTTGACATTAGCATTGATTTGTAATGGGAAGCAAAACTTTCAAAACGCTCTCCTGATGAAAAGTTGTAAAACCTTGACACAGATTTTAGAACAGCACCTTGGAAAAAAGTCATGGTTTTAGAAATTGATTTATAACTATAGCTGATGATACCCGGGTAACCGGTTACCCGGGTAGTACCCGGGGACTCGAGTAAATCGGGTAATGCCCGGGTACCCGGGTACTACCCGAGTACTCGAAACTACCCGGGTACCCAACTACCCAACTACCCGATTACCCGACTACTCAATTACCCGGGTATAATTTGTCACTGAATTTATCGGAATTGCTTCCTACTTTTACAAAATATTTTTCCACGACTAGTAAAATGCTTTTGAAAAAGTGATAAAGACAGTAATATAATTGTTTTTACTTGTATTTTCGGTTACCCGGGCACCCGGGTAATTTCGCTTACCCGGATACCCGGTTACCCGGGTAATAGCCACTTTACCCGGGTACTCGGGTAATTTACTACCCGGGTACAAGCTACCCGGGTAACCGAGTACCCGGGTAGCATAATACCCGGGTCGAATCATCATAACGGCCATATTATTCACTCTGGATTTAGTTTGGATTAAAGTTAATTTTAAATCCAATCGCTCAAATCCGTATTTTATAAATCCAAGGATTTAATTTTTTGTTCATATTATTCACTCAAAAATAAAATGCACGACTGGGTCGCACGAACTTGCTCCTGGAGTAAAAGTTGCTTTAATTTTTAAGACTTTTTATATAGAAATTTGGAAAAAGTATAGGTACAAAAAAAAAAAAAATACCAAAAAAATAAAATTCGTTTTTTAAAAAAATAAAATAAAATCTGAAATCAAATTGCCCTCCAAACCAAGTATGCAGTTTTGATTGATATATTAAGATGCATTTTTAGAAAAAAAATTTTCAAAATCGTTAGAGCCGTTTTTTAAAAAACTAATTTTTTATAAATACTTTTTTGGAAAAAAAGTTTTAAAATAAAATTGGTATGCCATTTTGTAGAAATCACTAATCAACATCTAAAAACAAAATTTCAAAAAAATTCAATGACCCGTTTTCGAAAATTTGATTTTTCAAAAAAAAATTTTCAAAATTTTTTTAAAAACCCAAAAATTATTTTTTCTTAAATTTTATTTTTGGCTTATACTAACATCATATAAATGCTTCTTTACAAAAAGCTTCGTTAAAATCGAATAAGTACTTTCGGAGATAATCGGATTTGAAAAAAACGGTTCTATGGCAGGTACCGTTAATAATGATTTTCAAAAAAATCTTTTTTTATTAGAAGATAGACCTTGTCTTAAAACTTATATTTGATTTTTTTAAACAAAATCGTTGGAGCCGTTTTTGAGCAATTTCAATTTTACTAAAATCGGTATATGACAAGTACCGTTATTTTTGGTCCAAAAAAATTAATTCCAAAAACCCCTCTGTAGAGTCGCCAAATAATGCAACATACCAAGTTTGACATCAATCGGTCCATCCGTTTAGGCTGTAGCTTCGTTTACAGACAGACAGACTGACAGACGGACAGACAGACGGACTTCCGGGACCCACTTTTTTGGCATTCTCTACCATCTTAATGTCATGGAAAAATGTTATCTCAACTTTTTTTTTTTGTACGAATGCATAACTTGATATAATAGTACCTATATCGCAAGTAAAAATTATGTGATTATTCAATGAATTTTGTATAGTTTGCATTTGTCTTTATTTTTCTTTCTCAAAATACCTGACAAAGCAACTGAACATGAATTTCACATCTGGATTTATAAAGTTAAACAGAGAGCAGTTTAAATATATTTGGATTTAACGAAATTGGATTTAAGAAATTGGATTTAAGAAATTGGATTTTAGATTGGATTTAAGTAGTGAATATTATGGATTTGGATTTATTTTTGACATTTGACATTTCTTTACATCCAGATGTATTTTTAAACTAGTGAATAATATGGCCGTAACTTTAAACAAATTTCCTTTTATTGTAGTTTTCAAAGTTTAACGAAATATTGCAATTTAATTTCAGCAAAACAGAATTTTGCGAGAAAGAAAATTCGAGTAATCATTAAAGTTTTTTTTAATGATTTTGTTTTTTTTTTTTTGAAATTTTAATTTGAACACACAATCTTTTGCTATAAAAATATTTCAATGAAAACAGTTTTCCTTAAAAATCAATAAAAAAAAAGTTTTTTTTTGAAAATAACAGGATATTCCTAGATTGGTTGTCTAACTGATTGACATTCTCGACCTTTTTTAAAGGATCTAAGTCGAAAATTGAATGATAGCAAAAGCCTTTTTTACATAAATAAAGAATTAGTTCTTTCTTCTTAAAATATCCAAGTGCTTCACACTAAAGCGAAATGAACTATTTTTATTTCTTCTGTAGGTTATATGGTTAGCTAACATTCTTAGAAAAGGGTCATGATGTTTTTTTTTTTTTTCAAACGCCTCTTCAATCGAAATTATTATGGATGGCCATTTCTACATACATCAACTTCTTTATGCAAATATAATATGATGGTGAGGATATATTGTTATATGGGTATATGGAACTTCATTCTCAAGGGTTGTTACTTAAATTTATTTTTTTTTTTAAGAATTACAAGGGTGACAGCTGTGTGCTAAGATTACAATCATGACAGTATTAATTAGGTTTTTTTTTTCAAATTTTCTATATCAAGAAGGAGCGGATATTAAAAACACAACATGCTCGGTTTTTTGTGTATACATTTCAACTTGCAACCGTTCATTCGAACGGTCATAGAACTATGCGTTCATTTTCTATCTTGGGTGCAGTTTTTGGCGGGAGAATAAAACTCATAATGCAATGAGTGCATTATGCGTAACGCCAGGTGGTTAAGTGGTGAGACAAGGCCGCACCTAAGGGATGTGTATTTTATATGTATTCAAATGCTTATTTTTGTATTGCAAAAGAACTAAAAATATATATTTTTAATTTCAGGGTTGAATGATTAATTTTGATCAATATCAGAAAAAAAAATTTGTTTGTAACTATAAAAATAGGTTTATATTTTAGAATCTATGTATTAAGGACAATTCTCTTATGTCCTTCAAAATTGATAAAAGCTTTCTGTACAAAGCGTTTTCAATTAGAGTATCAATCACTTACCATAATGGAAAATATTCACACACAAAAAAATAACGAAAACCATCGCAATGTTTAAAAGATTGATTAATAAAAGATCCCCTTAAGCTTGAATGAAAGTTCCAATAAGAAATTCATATAATATAAAAAAATTGTACTCTTGTCGCTTCACCATCAATTTAGGACAAAAACCAAAACCAACAAAATATATATGAAAACCTATTTGTGGCAACACTTCTTTTTTGCTGCTGCAATACCTTTGCCTAGAAGAGGGATATTGTATAGGTAGGTATCAAAATTAGGGGCGAGAATATACTATACCAACATAAAACCAGGTAACCTAGATTTTTTTTTTTTTTTTTCTAAAATACATTAAGGTTTAATTATTAATTCCTCAGATGGGATTTGCAAACAGGCTTCAATCACGCGATGTATCGTTGTAGAGTAACATCAAACACTTTAGTGTCCTTTGTTGAAACCGATGTTTTGTTTGAATAAATAAAATTTACGGTTTCATAAAAGGTTATGCCTAAGTGTAATAATAATAAATTGTTCAAAAAAAAAATTTTCAAACCCATGTTTCCTTGAGGTAGAGTATATTAATTTTCCAAAAAATTACTATCCAGATTATTTACCTGAAAAAAAAAAGAAAAATCAATAAAATTTGTTTAAGTAATTGATTTTGAATAGGATAATTAAAGTAGGCGTTAATTTTGAATAACAGACAAAAAAGTATGGAACGAAATATGGGAAAGAATAAATAAAGTTGTTTCGAGAGGCTCTTTTGGTTGGATTCCATCAGTTGTTTTTTTTTTTTTTTTGTTCAGTCATATTTTACAATAATTCTTCTAAAACATAACCATAAAAAAATGTTATAACCGTTGAATAGGTAGTGGCTATAAGGAAATAATTTCACTTTTTTATTAAATGCAAAGTAGAAAAAAAAATTTGTTTGCTAATTTGAGAACTACCAGTTTGAAAGATAAAATAAGGAATGAATAACAATATTAACCCTTAATAAAATTGCATCTAGCAAATATTGGATGGTTTTTTGTAGCCCAATAATATTGGTAATTCAACACAAATTCGAAAACGTACCAACATTTATTATAAGGATGCATTGGGCCCACGCGTTGGCAACGGGACCGAAAATCTCAATTTTTCCTTATAACATTTATGATCATTAATTAGTCAAAATTCCAAAGAAGCTGTTCCGATGCACAATTGTATGCTCATGCTTAAACTAAGCAAACAAATATTTTTTCTACGTACTTTGCATTAAAAAAAATCAAGTAAATTTTTTTTTATAGGCACTATTCAACTGTTATAACATTTTTTAAATGGAAGAATTATTGTTAAAAATGTGACTTAAGAAAAAAACCAATGAAATTCGCTGCAGTGTTTAAAATGATTTTAATAAATTTATAGGTTTTTTTTTGCGTTTTAGTACCAATAACTTCCTAATAACTCTTGATACGATAAAAACTATAACCATTCTGAAATTTCTTTTGCATGCACATATTTTTAAAACAGTTGGCCTACGTTCTTGTAGATTTTTTTTTAACACTAAAGGTGTTTCAAAAAAATATTTTTTTTTTACATTTTGCATCGAAAAATAAATTTCCAATTTTTTTTTTTTAAGAAAAGGGGCAACAGTTATGAGAACTTTTTACTTTTTGTGTAGTGAGTCAATTATTGTATAAAATTATAAAAAAAAGTTATAAAATTCATTCATTAGTGGTTGTGGTGAACGAAAACGTAAGATGATGATTTTAAATAGGTACACTGAACGAAAAAAAGTTAATATTTCAGACTTATCCATTTTTTACCGGACACATTCTATATAGTAAATAATCTTTTTTATCAAAAAACAAAACCGACTTACATGGATCAAAACTGGGTTTTATGGTTTTTTTTAATAATGCCTATGGCTATAACTGAACGAAATTAAAATGGGACCACATTGCAGCCACCAGCTTTCCAATACAAAAAGAATTATCAAAATTGGTTCACTTAGTCTAAAGTTATGAGGTAACAAACATAAAAAAAAAACAAAAATACAGACGAATTGAATACCTCCTCCTTTTTGGAAGTCGGTAAAAAAAGTGAAAATGTTAAATTTCTTGCACCTAAAATAATTGGGCGTAATAAATCTCATGAAAGTTTAATGGTTTTTTAGTTTTTATTTTATTTTAATAATTGTTTTTCCTTTACTTGAATAAGAAAACGTTTTTTTTTTGTTCAAAACCATTTTGAATTTTGGATTTTTTAAAATGTTTGCATTTTTAAACTCGATGAAGTATGAAATATGTTTAGAACCGCTTGCTGTTTTTGGTCTTAGACCTATTTACTCATACAGAACATTAATTTGAGACCTAACAAAGTCCAATACCTATAACAAGTTATATAAAGACTTCTTTAAAGATATTTATAATTTCTAGAGTTTAAGTTCTTATTATTTTGCTTTATCATTAAAAAAGCTAAGTCAACGACATCGGTAAACGCCTTGACTCACTTTGAAAGCTTCTGGCAGTCTTCTCTAAGGTTTTTCGTATTGTCAAAAATGGTCACAAAAAATTAAGGCACTACATAAAAATACTCGACTTTTGATTTTGGAAAACAAATACTATACTGGAAGCGGCCTTACTCAAACTCAGAATTTCGGGACGTACATATCAGCCAAGGGTATTATTGGTCTAAAAATATCCACAAATTTTTAGACTGTTTAAAATTTTTCCAGATGAAAGAAACTTATTTTAAAGGAACTTTTAAAGGTTTTGAGTTCGATTCCAAAGAAAATTTTGATGCATATTTTTAGCGGAAGAAAAAACGTCTTTTAAAAAAATCCACAGTTTTAAGACAGAGGATTGGAAGGTGAACCCAATCAGGTGTTTTTTTATTTATTTATTTTTTTTTTTTGTGCTAATGCTCACCGATTTTGTTTTTACAAAGCTATCAACAATTATATCTTTAACACTCAATTCTCCCTAATTTTTCAACTTCAAAAACTAAAATAGCTTAATCGTTTTGAAATCCAATAAAACATTTTAGCGTTTCCCCATACCTAATGTCACTTGTCACATACTCAACACATCATCAATTTTGTAGTTTGTTGATGTGATGTGTATTGGAGAAGCACATTTTTTTCTTTTTCTTAAAATCAAAAATATAAATGAAAGAATATTGTAATTACTCTTCTTTCAAAAATGCATGCACCAGACGGAGATGAAGTAATATTAAAAGCGCAGAAAGAAAAAAACTTTTTTTTTTAGTTTGAAATATGTGGAGCTTGTTAAGCCCGGGCAATTTCCTGGAACATATTTGAATTAAAACAAACATACAACATTATTTATGTTTATTTTTAGAACTATAAATAACCAAAAAAAAAAAGAGGGAACTTTAAGGAAGCATTATAGAATGAAAGAGACTTTTTGGTTCGCGGTGCATCAGATCATCATAGTCATCATCATGAACATCAGATGTTTGCAATTACGCGATTTCCTAACACTTTTTTTTTCTGTTCTTCGAGAAAAAAAATGTGTTTCTCATTGATGTTGTTTTGAGATTATGAAATAATGCGGAAGCATTTTCTATTATAAAAGAACATCTAGTTAGGGAAGAATTTTGTATGATATGGGATTGCGTTTTTGTGTGTTTATATATGGATGATAGAAATTATAACAAGTGAAATATTGTTTCGGGATGGGTTTGCTATTTCTTTGATTTATGAATCAGGGGCATTTGTATACAAAAAACTTGTCAGTTAAGCAAATCGACAAGGATCTTTTGTATTAATAATAATAAACGAGCGGTGGATTATTTCGTAGTCGGTCATAAAAGGAAGTGTTAATGGGTCAGTTTTATATGGAATTTCATAATGATTGTTTTTAGGTGAAATTTGGTAAGAAACATTTGGTATCGTAGCTCTCGATATAAAATATATACATAGGTGATTTGAATCAATTTAAACGTATAAGTATCAACATAATTATATGATCGATTGATTCATTATTGTAGCAAACTGGGATTTAATATATAGTACCCACTTAGTAATAACATTTTTAGTGGGTTTTTTTTTCTTCACAGAGAAACTCTTAGGTATACGTTTTTACGAAGTAATGGGTTTAAGAGTGAGTGATATTGTAATTTGTTTGTCTCATGGGAAAAATTGTTGCTTTACCTGTTTAAGCAGTATTAATGGCTCCACGCAAGTACTTAATTTGACTTGTTAGAGGAAAAGTGTTATTTGTTGTTTTTTTTTTTCTGATCGATACTTGGGGGTGGAGTGTGTATAAAATATAAATCAAGTTAATAATTTAATGATAAGGTTTCTGCATGCTAGCAGCTTGCCACTGAGATTTCTTTGTCATTTCATTAGTATGTTCCTCGATAACGACCATAAAGTTAGACATTAATAAATCCACAAACTCTTTTGCAGAATTATAGGTAAATTGAAAAGATAGGAAGATATTGAAACCTTTTTGAAATAATTAAAATATAAAACACTAAGAGCTATTTGCTGAAACGAAACTAAAGGATTTAAGTTCTGCATAAAACTTTATGTTACAGTTTACGCAGAGGAAAAGTAGGGAAAAGGGAATAAGATTTTATGTTCTACTTAAATATTTAAGTTTCGTTTCAGAATTTGCTGATATCCTTTAAGACTCCTTTTTAGTTATTAATTTTCCATATAGCGGTTTGTATTAGCTTTAATTCAGACTGGAAATCGTCGCTTTCGCGTTGAATGCAGAAATGCGAAAGTATTGTACATAGTTTTCAATCGGAAACAAATTAATCGTTTTGGAAAATTTTCAATCTACTTAAAATTTCAAAACTACAGTGGATTGTAACTCCCTCTAATGCCTTGATTACCCTTAGTAAAAAAAAAATAAGATAAGTAAATAATAAGATTTTATTTTTGAAATATCTCGAAAACTTGATTGAATAAAAAATGATTTTTTTTTTTGAGAAAATCCTTCCCAGTTAAAAGTAAGAACCAGTTTTTTTTTCGAGTCGCACATTGTAATTCTGTATACCTCAATAATTTTCTATTTTAAAATTCTGGACATCCAAATTCTGTTATCCAAAATTCTATAAATGGATAAATTGTTTGTATTTGCTGAAACGGAACTTAAATAGTTAAGTAAAACCTAAAGAGCTAAATTTCACATAACGGTTTTCTCGAATTTCAAACTGTGTCATAAACGCTCGAATTTTAAACTGTGTCATAAACGCTCCTAAGTTGAACATAACTTAGGGGGAAGAAATAGTAGAGCATAAGCAGTTTATGTTCTACTTAAGCATTTTTATTGAACAGAAAAAAAAATGAGGCTTAAGAAAGGGATGTATGTACATATGTAGTCAAAAATTAAATCAATTATAATTGATTGATAAATTGATAATTATCAATATAATACAAATTTACTCACTTTCATTAGCATTTACCATCTACAGATGGAAAAATTTTGAACACAAATTTTTGAAACACTGTTTACTTTTGAAGTGAAAACGTCTTTAGTATCGTAGTAATTTGAAACAAGATGAAACAAAAAAGCGACACGAAAAATCAATTGATCATAACTTTTTTGTTTTAATAGATAGATGAATGAAATTTATACAGTAGATATGTAGGTAATTAAATTATGATTGTGCAAAATTTAAATTAATTTCATATTTAAAATTCTGAGATAACGGTGAAAAGATGTTCTTTTCCTAAACACGTTATATTTTTTGATCGAGAGCACATAACGAATTTATTTAACTTTAATACGCATGCTGATAATATTACCTTTCATTTGATATATCACACATAACGGTACGTGCTCTACAAGTTATATAATCTTTAATTGAAAAACTTGAAAAATACCTCAAAACACCTGTGAAGATTTGTTGCCGATGACCAGTCAGCAGTAGAGGAAGTACCGTAATCTCAGTTTGAAATTTCGACATGGTTGGCTTTAAAAAATTCTTACTTTTTTTGTAGGCATGTTAGAAATATGATTGAAGCGTCATATAAAAGGTGAAATAATAATCATATAAAATTTATTATAGGTTGTCATTTAAAGAATGGATTTAATGGCGTTAGAAGAGATTTATTGTTTTGCTTTTTTTATGAAAACTAATTGGGTTAAAAAAATTCTAGCTCTTTTTGTAGATGTTGTATAGACAAAGACATGGTCGATATAAATATTTTGAGCTGAAACAATAAGCTTTCAGATGGTATTAAATTTATTGTAGGTTGTCATATAAAAAAAGTGATGGAGTTATATTTTTTCGATTTTTCTTAAATGATTTTTAAGGTTTCACTTCAACCACGTGTGAATTGCACACATGATTTTTTTTGTTATCATATTTTTCATTCTTAGTTTTGTTAAACTCACACATTTAAAAAACAAATTCCTTCAAATGAATATTTTTTTTTAAATTAAAATTAACACATATTTTTGGTCTCTTTTACTATTGAATCTTTTTTTTTCTGTAATCAAAAGACACAAACTTTTCTTTACAACAAATTTGTTGCATTCTAACTGCTTAATTTTTTCAAAAAGTAAAAGTAAATCTTCTGAGTTATACATAAATATTTTTTAGGAACGAAGAAGAACTTTAGAACTATGATTGACTAAGTAGGAATTCAAATTTATGACCCGTATGAGAAAATGGGCCTGAAAGAAGTACGCATTTTTTTTTAAATGCATATTGAAATTTTAAGATAAAGATTTTCACAATCTGAATAACTTGAAAAATGAGAGCAAGAACGTGCGACCAAGTTGTGAATTTTTAATTTTTTGTTTTTTTTTTCATTTTATTCGAATCGACATATGTACATATATTATACAAAATTGAATGGAGATCAAAATCAAAGAAAAATCTATATTTTTCAATGCCCTGCATGGAAAACGGTGGCTTCAATTTTTTTTACAAAGTTTAGAAAAATTAAAATTGTTATAACGAATATGAATTTGGGTTGTACACATATTGCATCTTATCAGTTCAATATTTCAACGTATCATAATCTTTAAAGAATTTATAATTTAAAATGATATCAAGGGTCAGAGCCCTCCAATTAAAATAGTTAAAAAGTCATCAAGATATAGTTTTCAAAATAAACTCTTTAATACCATTAACATAAATTCAAAACATTTTAAATCGTTTAATTTTTTTTTACTTAATTGTAAAGTATCTACAATCAGCTTACTTATGTAGGAAAGATTCTCCTATCTGCAGATGCTCCAATTTTGTTTTTTTTTTTATTATCAAATAAATGAAACCATTGAATCTAAAAAAAAATGAGCATAATTGAAGAAGAAATATGTAATGTAATGTGATACAATGAGCTCCATTATTGTTGGAATAAAGTAGTAGTTATTCATTCATAAAGTATGTTACCTACAAATACATATTTATAGTCTATATAAGAAGATATCTTTTGTTAGAAAAGCCAACAAACTTTGCTATCTTATCTTTTCTTATCATGTGCGATTATAGAATTAGAACAACCAGAACTTACCTATAAATATTTTTTTGTTATTTATTCATTTATAAAAAAAAAACGCATAAGATATTATTTGAAACAGGAAAAGAAACTATACAAATTCCCAAATCGTTTATGCTCAACAATTCTATTGATACATCCTCAATTTGAAATTCGTTGATAAAGGTGAAAGGTGATTTACAGAATTGAGTAATATTTGGAAATCCAATTATTTCAAATCCATTCTGCAAATACATTTCGATTGATGATAGAATGAATAATAAAGTTCAGATACAATCAAAGTCGAAAATAAATGTATAATAAAACTTTATTCATTCATCGATATATCAATGTGAATACCTTCAACATCATATACACATACATAAGTCTTAAATTACAGTTTTTTCTTTCTTTATTGTTATTTACCTCGAATGAATGCCATCAGAGGAAATGTTATTTCTATTGATTTTGTATATGAGAAATTCGAGTCCTTTCGATGGAAATTTAGTTAATTTATGATCAAGCGACAGGTATATATACTAAGTATCTTTATCTATGTATGAGGGTAGAATTTCAATTTTGTGTTTGAATAGCTTTGCATAAGAAGATATATATCGTGATAAAGGAATCAATATTTTTAATTAAATTGATGTTTTCACTTTGATAGTGTTATTCGATGAAAAAAAAAAAGAAAACATGTCAGGAACCAAGGTCAGTAACGAAATAACGGAATTAGGATTTAAAAATTTGCTTAGATATTTTCATGTTTGAAAAAAAGGAATATCAAAAGAATCGATACTTTATGAAGGCTGAAATAAATATTTTCTAAAAATGACATTTGAATAATGTGGATACAAGGGAATCATAAGGTACATTTTGTTGGTAAAAAAATCTTTTCATTTATTTTTCACAAGAAACATTCTTTTTTTTTGTAATTCCCACGCCTCTTTCCCCCCCAGATACCGCACGCGCTGGGGTCCATTTTCACCGAGTACGAAGTCATTTGCGGATGATTATCGTATCGGCACTTTTTAGTGTTTTTTGAAGGTGTGAGAAAGAGAATCCCGAACAAAATTGTGCATTTAACACCTGAGTAACTAATATTTTGAATTCTTTGGTTTGGTTGTTTAATTAAAAACAATTTACTTATGAACAGATTAATTCAAGAATGCTAACGAGTACATTTTTGTTAAACTTCAGGTGTAGAGGGTTTTATGAAGGCTTAGCTGATATTGATTTGTTCGAACACAGAGAAAAGTGATTGGAATGATTTGTACCTTTATTTATTCAACGTAAAAGTTATTTTAATTATTTACATCATAGGTTTTAAGAATTTATTTTGAATTAACTTTAAAAAATCTATTGTAGAAGAGCGATTTCAATGTGTCCCACCCGTGACATAAAAAGTGTCATCAATAACTCATTTTTTTTAAACAAAGGCTATATTTCTTATGTAAAGACGCTTTGTTTTAATAGAAGGTACGTATACTTTATGTATGAAATCTAAGGATTTCACACCCGTGACGGAAAAAAGTCCTTGTCTATTTGCAAAATATGTAATTATGTAAGTTTCTTTGCACAGTTTATTAAATTATACTCTTGGTTATAATGAAGTTCTATATAAATTTTGTGGAATTGCGGGTAGAGTTGGGGATAAGGCAAGTGTTCCACTCCACCCGTGACGTTGGAATGCAATATTTTGTTTAAACTAAACTAAAAATTCTTCGAAATGGGAAAGGTACATAGACAAGTCACCGAAATCCAGGAAATTAGTGAGAATTAGATTAGATTAGTGAAAACAATAATGGACAGCGACAAATTTCTCGTCTATTACAGAAGAAATGAAAGAAACGGTGTCGTGAAAAAATTGAGCCGATTTGTTTTATTTTTTTTTTGTGAATTTATTTCATTTTATGTAACAGAAATGTTATGTTAATATAACACTCAATTGGAAACTGAACGAAAGTAATACCTTTGTATTAGTGTTATTTAATGTTCGAATTTCTGCCTGAGTTGCAATTGTTTATTTTTGTTCGCGGTCAATTCTATGCCGATTCTAATGAAAGGTTGCTACATTTTAAAATAATAATAAATTAATTGGGTTAAAAATAGTGATTAATATTTTTTTCATTTTTTAGGTACTGAAAAACTCTTCATATTTTAAAATTTTTAATATTACCTAAGTTACATTAGAAAATTATTCTAATATAAAATTATTAAGTATTTTAGTAACATCATTTAATCTTAAACGTTCACTTTCCTCTTTTTTCTATTACTGGTCAACTTAAGTCGAATTACCCAGATGTTTAAATTTAATGCTTTGAACTCTTTAAAAAAAAAAAAGGACACTGTGTAAAACGCTTTATTTTGTTTCTTTGTTTATTTATTGAAATTCTCATGCAAGCCCTTTTAAGAATTTTATTCATCCATCAAAGCTATAGATAAAATTATATCGAATAGGAGAAACAGTTTTACAAAAGCCCAACCTCAAAGCAAAATGGCCGTAATCTGACCATCTATGCCAATCGGCAAAGAAGCAAATAGTTATAGGTACGAGTAGGTATTAAAAAACAAACTCTTCTCTTCTCTATGAACTTACATGCCGGCTCCTCTATTCTTAGAGAGTTGAATCAATTAAACGAAAGACCTGATATTTTACAAAAATCAAAATAAACGCTTAAAGACATTGCATAGTCACGACTCTTATAGTCTAGAAAGTAACGTTGTGTATTTCGCAAGCACATTTTAACAATGGTTGAACTTTTGCAACAAAAAATTTCTTTTCACTTGAAATATTAAAAAATATAAAAGCTCGGCATGATTATTTTTGTTTTGTTTTAAAATTGTGAATATGTATGTATTTTAAAGGTCGAAGAATATTCACTGAAATTTTGATGGGAAAAGTACATTTTTTCATCTTAACTTTTTAAAACCTCAAAATTAATTTGCTATGCTGAGCAGAGCTCTCTAAAAATGCACAATTTTTTTAGCGAATCGTATGTGCTCAATGACCGAATTGAACAGAATTAATTTTTAAAATTTGCAACTCTTCTTTTCCGAACTATTTGACGATGGACGACGCGTTGAATAAAATCTTCTTCTACTCAACAAAGCAATATACAAGTACTCAATCCTGGTTTGTATGTGTTTTCACATGAAAAACGCGGCAAAGGACGCACTCCGTCGAATGAATACCGCAAATAAGGCTTAAATGCGCATTTGTCTTCCACTTGAGTTCCTCCTCTTTACATTCCTTCTACTTCACCTTTGATATATAGGTGATGTGCATCAGCTCAGCACAAGCAATAGCAATAGCACTAGCAGCAGCAGCAAGAGAAGTAGAAGTACCTATAGCAGCTAGCTGCTAGCAACACGAAGACCAAACCAAAGGAGTTATCATCATGCGAGAATACCTCGTTGGAATGCTGTAAAGACCGGAAACGGATAATGACAGTACTGCATGCACCTGACTATAAACGGTTGGGTTTGAGGAGAAAGAAATGGCGGCCATGGTGCCCTGGATGCTTGTTTAAATTTACAATGTCAGTTGTCACGAGAATGAAATTCAACTTGGCGGGCATGGCACGAGAATCCGCAGGTCTGGCTCTGGGTGTCTTTTGTTGTATTTGAAGTTGAAAACATGACGAGACACTTGAGCATAAAAATGTCCTCTATAGACGCAAAGTTGTAACTTTCAATCGTATACATACACCCCTTACCCGCAGTTGATGGAACCACCTTTTCACTTCATTTACTCACCGTATTGTTGTTTTAATTATAACAAACAAATAAGCAAGTGGTTATCCACTTGGTTCACTCTTGGCTTGGTGTAGTAGAGGTTCATATATGCTGTTGGCTGAGCTGTAGGGTTTCCATTGCGTTCGTCGTTGTTGGGGAAGTGCCTTCAATTTATGAGTTACTTCCGTGTAGACAAATGCATTGATGCCATTTCACTTTTGTTTTTTTATTTTTTTTTTGAAAAGACATTTTTATATTTATGATGTTTTATTATTTTCTTAGAAAAATATACAGGATACCTGGAAATGTTATTTTTTTTTTTCTTAATTTTACATTTAATTTGAAAGGGTTTATATAAACACTAAGGTATGGGGTATTTGCAAAGAAAACGTAGACGGAAATTCATAACATTTGAGGGAAGTCTAAGACTTAAAGATGGAAAATTATTATTAAAGCTGTGATGTTCTTTCAAGAGGCTGGGGAAAGCTCCAGACAATAGAAGAAAATTAAGTGAGCTTTAAGAAAGAGCTTTTAAAAGTCTTGATTGTTTCGTTTTCTAGGCTCCGTAAACCTCAACATTTTTTAACTTACCTTGGTCTAATCTGTTTATCAAACGTCTGTCCACACGGAGACAAAATAAAGCTACTTTACTTCCGGTATATTTAATAAATAAAATGCACGACTTGGTCGCACGAACTTTCTCTTAGAGTTCAAATTGCTTAAATTTTAAAGACTTTCTTAAATCAAATTGCCCTCCAAAACAAGTATGCAATTTTGATTGATATTTTAAGATGCATTTTTAGAAAAAAAATTTTCAAAATCGTTAGAGCCATTTTTTTAAAAAAAACTATTTTTTTATGAAAATGTTTTTGGAAAAAAAGTTTTAAAATAAAATTGATATGCAATTTTGAAGAAATTACTAATCAACATACATATAACAAACAAAATTTCATAAAAATTCAATGTCCCGTTTTTGGAAAATTTGATTTTTCAAAAAAAAATTTCAAATTTTTTTAAAAATCCAAAAATTATTTTTGGCTTATATTAAAATTATATTAATGCTTTTTCATAAAAAGTTTTGTTGAAATCGAATAAGCAGTTTCGGAGCAAATCGGATTAAAAAAAAAAAAAACGGTTCTATGGCAAGTACTGTTAATAATGATTTTCAAAAATAAATTCTTTCATTAGAAGATAGACCTTGTCTTAAAACTTCCAATTGAAATTTTTAAACAAAATCGTTGCAGCCGTTTTTGAGCAATTTCAACTTTACTAAAATCGGTATATGACAAGTACCGTTATTTTTGGTCGAAAAAAATTAATTCCAAAAAACCCTCTGGAAAGGTGCCAAATAACGCTACATACCAAGTTTGACATTAATCAGTCCATCCGTTTAGGCTGTAGCTTCGTTTACAGACAGACAGACGGACTATAAAAAATACAGTTGAATATACCAGAAATTAGTTAAATATACCAGAAGTATAGTTACATAATTATACCAGAAGTAAAATTGCCCCTTCTCCATTGTCTCTCTGTGAATTTTTGTCCATCAACAATCATCGTTTTCCATCCACTTGTTTTACTTTACTTCTGGTGTATTTAATCATAATATGGTTAAATATACCAGGAAGTAGTTAAATATACCAGAAATATAGTTAAATATACCAGAAGTTTTATTATCCCTGCATTATTTTCTCTCCATGCATTTTCGTTCACCAAAAATCGTCGTTTTTCCATCCTCCTAGGAAACTATTCAAAAAACAACAGAAATTGCACTGAAAAAATTCAAAATTTCCGACAATCCCAAACAATTATAATTTTTTTTTTTTTTTCAAAAATTCAAATTGAATCATTAATTATTTTTCTTTTTTTTTTCCAATATTCTTTAATATGTACAAAGCTTATTGTTTGCACCTTAAAAATGTACCTGCAAATTCTTGTTACCTTTTTTTCCTTGTCAACTTATCCTCCACCCAGAGCTCCAACCAACGTTTTTTTTATAGAAAATGAATACTGATTTGACGATGGCAATTAAAAATTTTTATATGCATTCCACAAAATTTAGATATATGCCAACAAAGAGACAATCCCTAATCCAGCAGAGCAGCGGCGGGGACAATCCATTGATTAAAACAATTTATATTCATATTCAAATCTACCATCATCGTGTGATGCGGTTGCCCATCGTCCATTGTTCATTGTGACTGTCTTTCCTTCATTTATTGCCATCGTTCTTCGTTTTGATGGCCACCGTTGATCTATTCGAAATGTCTTTTTACAGACGACAGACAGACATATTGCTAGTCACATATACATCATATCCCTTTCCGTTGCACACAAATTCAATGAACGTAAAATGTTTTGGTTAAAAAAGAAAGAAACTTAAAGTGTTTTAAGAAGTTCGATCACGTAACATGCGCTATAAAAGCCCCTAAACGGGCAGGTAGGTACTTCAGGTATAAAAACATGTATGTGGTACGTTCTTTGCTCTTTGACTTCGAATCTATACGAAATGGTATTTTATCTTCTTCTTCGATGAGAACGTCTATTAATTCTATATCAAAGGAGACAGATGGGGCGGGCCCAGGGGGAGGACAAAAAGCGACAAACTACTTATATGAGAACGAACGACATTGTGAATGCATGTTGCGTGTTTTCCTTAAAGAAAACTCAAACGATATAATTATACCATTTTTGTGTTTTATGTTTGCAATGAATTTAGCGTCATATCATATTTAAGGTTATATCTACACATGCATATGTTTGAAATGCGGTGCAGCTTAAGAAAGCCGAAAAGGTAAAAGAGGGGGATAAGTCAGTATTTATGGGTTGCCATAGAAGTGCCATGGGTGATAATGACAGGTTTCTTGTACTTATCCTTTCTTGTAGTTTTTTGGAGTTTGGTTTCATGTTAGATAAAATAGGGTAAATGAACAAGAGATTTTTTTATCTTGAAGAATAGTTTTTAGTACCATCTATTCTAGGATTCTAAGATTTTTTAACGATACCCACATATGTCGATGCAATCCGAAAAGTGGATGGAACAGTTTTTTTTTTAACATACTATGAAAAAAAAAGTTGTCAATCTCAAACAAATACTACTGCAAATGTGTGTGCTTTTAAAACAACTTTCTTCGGACGAAAAAGTCTGTTAATTTCTTTTAAACCTCTCAAATTTTAGGGGGAAAACAATTTTCATCACTGCATTTTAAAATTGTAAAAAACCTTAATTGTCAATAACTGAGTGATTTACCCTACGACAAAAAAATTATTAAAAAAAAAAAAAAAACAAAATATTAATGTACCGTGTTTCATAATCGGAACAAGTTGCATGCATACATAAGGGGACTTAGATAATAGGTAGCAAACGGAACTTGTACGCATGATGTGATTATAACTGTATGCTAAACACAAAATAAGTTTGGTAAAAAATAATAAGGGTGTCTCCGTTTATGCCTTTGTGCTAAAGTGTAATTCAACATTTGAACACTAGTGGTAAGTTATATGGTGTTGTTTGTTTTTCTTTTCCATTAGAAAAATAATTAAGAATAATAACGCTTTTGAGCCTTACACACAGTTATAGGATTGGGGATGAATGTAAATATACATACAACGCATTTTTCATAGTTTTACTTTTTTCTTGAACTAAATGTGCAAGAAACAGATTTTCAATATTCGTTGGGGTTTTTATAAATTTTAAGAAAAAAGCAAATTAAAAAAGAAACATACAAATCAAACATTACTGTTTCAAAAATTCTTTTCTAAATATATTTTTTTTTGTCCATTAACAAAAATTTTGATGCAATATGTGTGCATTAAATATTTTGTCTAAAATATTTGTCAAATTTCTTAAAATTTTGACCTTTTTTTGAAGAAATTCTAAAAGTAGTTTTATAAAAAAAAAAAAATATTTAATGCATTTTGCATTTTATTTTTGTAATGCAAAAAAAAAAATAATAAAATGTACGACTGGGTCGCACGAACTTGCTCTTAGGGTTCAAGTTGCTCATAACTTTTTATGTATAAATTTGGTAAGTGTCTATGGGTCAAAATTATGGAGGTGGGAAATTTCGTTGACCGAATTCTTAAAGAATCAACTTTGTTTTATGATTAAAATTTTATGCTCAAATGTTCGCTTTAGCCATAATTTGTCGGTTCATGAACGGGCAGAACACAAAAATGTATATTTTTCAATTTACCGCAAAACCCAAAAAATTACCTAGTACTAGAAAAACGTTCCCGAAATGGTGGTGATCTCTTCAAAACGACTTTAGGGGTCTAGAAATAGTATCAATGTGAATGATATATTATTATATTAAGATAGTGGGTCTTAAATAAATCAAATAAAACTTTATTTCTTGGGGCAGAGACCGATTTCTACAAACAAATGCTTATATGCACGTCCGAAACACTTAGAGCATAAGTAATTTTTTCTTTTGTTTTTTTGTAACTCTTTTTGATAAAAGTGTATTTTACAGCCATACTTCGATAGGATACTGAGTAAAAAAAACCTAAAAAATGCAAAATTATGAGTGTAACACTGCATTATTTATTCAGATTCTAAGAGCGTTCCCGGAAATGACATTCCCGGAAATGACGTTTTGACCATAATTTATTTTTATTTTTTATGTCACAAAGTAAAAGGAAATACTTTTGATATTATATTGATTTTTGATCATAATATCACAAAAAAAATAATATTTCTATTTAACTATATCCCAAAACAAGCGTTCCCGGAATGACGGTTAATTGATGTACGCTACTTAAAAATGAAACTAAAACTAGCTTCTTACATACATTTTATGTACATATTTATCTATAAAAATAAGCGTGGAATGATAAATCTATATAAAATCAACTTTAAAAACTGCTTGCAGCACAATTTGTACGTTAGATGATTAAAATATTAATACATTAAGAAATGTTGGTTTCATGCGTCATTTTTCTTGGGACAATTTTTATTAATGTATAAGAAATAACAAAACTTATTTTTTTTTTTGTAAGAGATGTACCAATTTATAAAAAGTGTTTTCCACCTCCATGATTTTGACCCCTATAAAAAAAATTAAATTTGTTTTGGAGAACAAAACATCTTATATCAAATTGAGCTCCAAAACACTGCATCAGTTTTAAAGAAAATTTCACTTTGTTGCCCAACTAAGTACTAAAAAATTGTACATGACTCTAATTCAATGAACCGTAGTGTAAAAAAAATGCACTACGATGTTTCGGCAAGTTACCTTAAAAGTTGGTGTGTTCAATTCTCTTTTCAAAATGGTATAACATTGTTGAGAATAATCCATAAATAAACGAGATAAAATTTATTTTCTTAAGAAATCCGACTTTTTTATTATATAACTTTTGGGACACCCTGTAGATGCATTTTTATAAAAAAAATATTTTTTTTAAATAACGATTCGTAGAGCATTATTTAGCACTTCACCAAACCCGGTTTTTGTTTTAATAGCAGCTAAAATTGTCTGCTAATTTCTCAGCTGACTCCAAATCAAAAACATTTAGTTTTTTTTTATTTTTTACCTTCATTTATATTTTCCAAAAAGGAGTAAATTGTGCGCTACTTAGTTAGCACTTAATTAACACCAAAAGATTCAATAACTAAATCATGGTTATCTAATATAATAGTACCTACATACTTTGAACTACAAGAGCAAAGACGTGCGACCTAGTTGTGCATTTATTTACTTTTGATGCAATGTTGTAACGATAACAATAACTTATAATTTTACTTAGTTTCTCCAACATTCCTATAATAAAAACAAACTCAAGTGACATCAGCAATACCTACCCGATTTTTTCATTCTTTATTTTGCATCAGATTTAGTATGAGTTTTCTGCACTCTGTGACTTATTTATATACCCCAAGACAAAATTGATTATGCCAACAGAAAAACATATGTTTCCATAAAAAAATTTGTATTCTAGACAATCTGGTGCTCTTTTATTTCAAATTCTACACAAATAATTTTTTTGTTTTGCATATCTAAATATAACTTCAACATCAAATTCAAATATCTTTTCGAACTCTCATGCTCTAAAGAAACAAAAGGCAAAAATATATCAAAAAAAAAAAAAAAAACTAAACAAAAAAACAACTTCTAGCCCCCGATAGCCATGTGCATAATATTTTATTTCCATTCCAATCCGAAAATGGTGTTCAAGTTGTGTTACCACATTTTCGCCATTTGCTGCATTCTTATGTCAGAAGAAGTAGTATAGTAGTAACAAACTAACTCACTCACTCACCACCCAAACCAATGTATGCACAATCTGTGGGATAAACAACGGTGATTTTGGGTGAGCGGCCGGTTAAATAAAAAAAAAAAAATATGTAGATACAAAGAAAAAAAAAATAATAAAAACTGAAAACTTATTCATGCTTGTGAATATCAAAATAAGATACAATCATGGAGTTTGAGAGTACAGCACTGCAGCATTTTATACTCACAAATATCTCTCTAACGATTGAAATTGGAATGCCCAGAGTAAATTTTGGAAACCCAACACTTTAATATTCAAATGCTTGCTATAGCTGGCTTGATGCAACTGCAATGTGGGACTGTAGGCTATTTTGCATTCTATTTTTTGTTATATGTTTTTGTTTTAAAACTACGCTCGCTTTTCATTAGAAACAAAAAAAACAACAAAAATAGAAAAGGAAAAAAAAAATCAAAACTAATATCTATGTCTGTATATTTCATGCCTTTTTTGCTCTGTCATTATTGTGATGATGATGATTATGATGATGGTTTTTTTTTTTTTTTTTGTTTTGTTTTATTCTGCAAGGCTAAAAGATAACGAAAGCTGGTTTGAAATTTGATTCAGTTGTCTGGTTTGTCAGTGGGAAGAGTCAGACACCTGACACAGTAAAATTAAAACTGGAATGCCTTCCTACGGCCATGACGGCGTCTGAGCTCACATTTTATATATAAAAGGTACTCAATGATGACAATTTGTTGTGTATATCTAACAGGGATGGATTTCTATCGATATAAACAAAAGACCATAAATGAGTCCTTTAAAGGACAATAACATTTATTTTGAAAAATATTATTACCTACAATCTAGATAGAATCAAAACTTTTTCATAAACTGCTACTAGATTAGGGCGCCAAAAGGAAGTTAACAGCTTTCAATGAATTTTTAAAAATCAGCTAATTTGTTTTTCAGCTTAACATTGTCACTTTGCAAATATTTTTTGATTACAACATAATCAAGAACTTTACAATTGCAGGCCCCTTCTATATTCTTCTTTTCCATTTCCAAATATTATCTAATCCTTCCCTGATGTTTTTGTATAGAAAAGTGTTCAGTGACAGACAAAAAAAAAGATCCTTACTTCTAACTCTATAAATAAACTATTGCATGAGGAAACTGGACTACCTACTTAAGAACATATAACGGCTTTATATTTATATATTTTTTTAAACTAGACTATACCGAGCGGGAAATACCCACTGTTATGCAATTGAAAATTAAATAAAGTTCAAAAAGTTGATCACGAAGAAAAAAAAAAGAATCCCATAATAATTAGTTCTTGAGTCTAAGGAGATTATGTGAGTGTGAAATTGTCATTGTTTAGAAAGTTCAGTTCGGTCACTCATGATTAAGGTCAGTAAATGTTGTATAGAAACTTAATAGCATTTAACTGCACAATCTGAATTGGAAAAAAAAAGTTTACATAGAAAAAAAAAAGCTGAACCCGCAGCTTCTACTATTGCATTTGTTTTATTGTTGTTGTCAATACCACCACCAACACCATCGTCCGGATGGGCATTAAATGTCGGTCAAAAGCAATGACTAAGATAGCAGAGAAAATAATATTGAAAATAAAGACAATACTTGTGAATCTGGTAATGACGCCGAACAATAGGTTATACACATGACTAAGCAATAAAATCAGTTGTAGAGTAGCTGTTTTTTTTTTTTTTGTAAGTTACTTTTGCTTATAGGTGTACAATTTCATTATGGATTTTCTTGGCGCCATAATTAAAACGAGTTTCATTCACAATTTTACATAGAAATCGAGAAACAAACAATAATAATTGATTTTTGTTTTGTTATTGAATTAATTAGGTAAATGAATACCAGTAAATGCTGTTGATTTTTAAAGAAGTCATTTAGACCTTTGCAATAATATATAAAATATGTCGTTTTGGTTTAGAACTGCTCTTAAGAATACAATAGGTAGTATTGTTTTGCACATTTTCTCTGTTTGGACATACATTTTAAGATTACTTTTGAATTTGAATATAAATGTATGTATACTTACTTTAATTGTAGGTATATATTTTTTAAACTTTATATATTTTGAATCTATTAATTTATTTTTTATGAAAATCTGTTGGAAATTGACGAAGCTAAAGATTTTGCGACTGAAAGCAACATTTTTTTTGTGACTTAATCTAAATTGGCTAAATTTATTTTGGCGTTTGTAAGTTGAAAAAACAATGAATCCAGTTTTACAGAGTTATTAGCCCTATAAAACATAATAGGCCCCGAGAATAGTATTTAATTTTTTTTTATTACAAAGTGGACCAAAAATGTTTTGGACCAAAAATAACGGTACCTACATGTCATATACAAATTTCGGAAAAGTTTAAATTCTCGAAAACGGCTCAAACGATTTTGCTAAAAAAAAATCAAATGTTAGTTTTTAAACAAGGCTTATCTTTTAATGAGAAAATTTTGTTTGAAAATCATTAATAACGGTACCTGCAGTAGTACCGCTTTTTTCAAATCTGATTTTCTGGCAAACTGCTAATTGTTTTTCAACGAAATTTTTTAATACATTTATAAAATTTTAATATAAATCATATATAAAATTTTGAAAACAAAATTTTTGGATTTAAAAAAAATTTGATAATTTTTTTTGAAAATTCAAATTTTCGAAAATCGGACGTTTAATTTTTTTGAAATTTTGGTTTTAGATGTTGATTAATGATTTCTACAAAATGGCAAAGCAATTTTATTTTAAAACTTTTTTTCCAGAAAATAATTTATTAAATTATTATTAGGATTTTGAAAATTTTTTTCAAATAAAACTGCATACTTGCTTTGAAAAACAAATTTTCTGTTTTTTTGTTTGTTTTTATGTGCCTACATTTCCCAAATTTATACCTACATATATAAAAAGTTATTAAAATTTAAGCAACTTGGACTCTAAGAGCAAGTGCGACCAGTCGTGCGTTTTATTATTTTTTTTTTTTTATTTTAGTATTTTAATTAGATATGATCGAAATTCATCGAATCGTAAAATGATTTAAAAAAACTAAACTAAAAAAAAAAAATCCGAAAATAATTTTCTTTTTTTTTTTCAAAATTCACAAAATTAATATTGCAGACACTTAATCGCTACTACATATACCTTCAAAAAAAATTTGTGTTGAAATCGTTTATGACAAATTATCAAAATCGTTAGAACCATATTTCGAAGTTTAAAAACAAAAAGTGGAACTAAAGTACCTACCCTACAAAAAAAAATTACTGCGAACAAGCACTGCAACCACTTTCTTATTAATCAAAACTGCGTAATAAAATACCATATCAATTGACAAGTGCAAATTAGTGTTAAATCAACAAACTAAGTTAAGGTCGTAAAGCAACTTCTTTCAATACAAATTCTACCAACAAAATAATCGAAAATAAATTTTCTTTGTGTAAGCCTACCTGAGACTTTATCGATAAATTTTACTTTCTCAAGGGCATAACATACTTCCTTCTTAAGGGCACCAGACAAAGGAAACGTACACCTGGTGCTAGAATATTATAGGTACACGGGTTGTTTTTTTTTTTTTTTTTTAAGGAAGGAACCTTTGTATTGCCAAATTGAGGGTATTCTTTAAATATGTATGGGGTATCGTGTGTCAGAATAATTTTATTTGAACATAAAACTATTACATGTATAAGAAGAAGTATGGACAGGACATCTAAAGGTTTTAGTTAAAATAAAGGGGCGGGTTATGAATTTCTAAGAAAATATAAGGGTTAGATAATTTTAATTTGTACGTCATTTTGTCAAAATATTTCGTGATTGTAAGATATATTAATGAATTAAACTACCACCTACTTCAATAAGCTACCCGGTTTTACTCTTGTGATCAACAAAATAATGTTTTGTTTTGCTTAATGAAACATCAGTATTCACTGAGCAACAAAAGTTTATGATATCAGCAATGACGTCAGCGAGTGTTGTTCCACAAATTAAAATTAAGTTAACTAGACGGATACGAACAGATAATAAGTTAAAAATCGATTTCTTAAGAATTTGTTAAGTATTTTTAGATCGCATCATTTTCAAGGACATGTTCAAGACTGATTACTCAATCAATCAATTTGCATTCAATAATATTTCATTAACAAAGGCTTCCCATTCAATTCATGTGCAAATGCAAAATAACATAAATTAAATCCACACTTTATACTCTCAACTATTTTTATCGTCAATTGAAAAGCTTTGAGTCGGAAAATAATTTTCTAGAACTTAACATTAATTATTAAACTTACTGAATATCTAATTGCTAACTTGTTTTGCTTTCTCAATTAACACTCTCTCTCTATGCACAACAGCACCGTTAGATTTTGCGTTTACATACTACAAAAAAGTTTTTCTTCAACTGTTTTCTTTTTATTATTTTGTTTGAAATAATATTTGCATTGTTTTTGTTTTATTATATATTTTGTTTGTGCATTTTCACTTCCAAGTTTGTTATCGTTAATTTTAATTGCTTTCATAATCAGGCTTTTTTGTCAACGCACTATAAAGTGGAGACCTAGAACTCCATTAACATAAAGAAGTAGGAAGCTGTTTTAAGTAGGCAACAAAAATACGAGTAGGTAGGAAATATTATAACTTTTTTGAGAAAAAGTTTTACTTTTGCATTCCATTTCAAAATAAATTCAGCGAATTCAGAATTTTACACGACAAATAAAAGTTTAAAGTTGAAACTTGAAGTTTTGTACTTTTTTTTGATAAAGTGTAGTTTTTAAGTTCAAATAATTAATTTAGTCCCTTTGATTCGTAGAGTGTTTTTATTTTAAAAAATTAGGCAGAAAAAAAACTTTGTTTTATTAGTACCTTTTCAAGTTGGTCCTGGTCCAGCTTCAACAAGGTCATAGTAATTGGTCTAATTTGTTGCCAAATAGTAATACATACCTAGTTCTCTTGTAAGAAAGTAGTCTACTTAAAATTTAAATTATTTAAAACTTAATTGACCTTGTTGTTTATTTAACAAAAGTATGATAAAATGTCTTTATAACCTTTAAAAATACAATAAAAGTAGGTAGCCTTTTTTTAATTGAAAAAAAAAAAAAATAAATGGAACAAGATGCTAAATGAGTGGACCAATTTGCTTAAAATTTGGCAGTAATGATTTTTGAAGTTATTGAAACTTTTAACTGAATTTGCTGTTTAATTCAAGTTAACGTTTCTAAAAAGAAGCGTTTAAATGAAATTAAAATAAGATTTAAAAAAAAATTTACGCCAATTTTACGTATAATTAATTTGTGAATCTTTTCGTTCACTCTATAGCTGTCTGCTTAAAAAAAATTGTCTCGAACGTTTTTGAGTGAAATGACATTTTTAGTTTTTGTTTTTGCTTCGTATAAATATTTGACACATATTGTACATATTATGAGTTTAAAAAAAAATAAGTTAGTTACCTACAACAAATATACAAATAGTTACCTACCCAAATATATTCTGGGTATCTCTGATTTTTACTTGCGATATAGGTAGGGTCTAAAGTATGTCTGTTTGGGTACTGCCTAAAACAGAAATATTTCTATTGGCGATTAGTAAAGTTGAAATGCGCCACCGGTGGTCAAAACAAAAACTAAAATAAACAGGACGGAAGGAGCTAGCATCCGACATTTTACTTTTTTTTGTTAAGACTTTTGACATGGACGCCATTTTTAGAAATACAAAATGTAAACATCCGTCCTGTTAAAATTAGTTCAAAAGTTGAAACTACGGCGCTAGTAGTATGTGCTCCAATCGCCAATTTTTTTCAACATTTTAAACCTAATTCCTGTTTGGATACTCTGGAACTGTTTAGTTTTATACATTATTTTTGTAAAAAATTGAAATATTTCTTTTTTAAGGCAGTCATGCCTAAACGGATGGACCGATTGACATCAAACTCTCCAGAAGAGTTTTTGGATTTTTAATTTTTTTGGACCAAAAATAACGGTACCTCTCATACATAAAAAAATTTTGGAAAAGTTTAATTACCTCGAAAACGACTCCTGCTCCAACGATTTTGTTAAAAATATCAATTGTTAGTTTTTTGGTTTTTTTTAGGTTTTTTTTTCGGGAATCAAGTTCCTAAGTGGAAAAGCTGTTTCTAAATAATAAAAAAAAAAATCCCCTAATTTTTTCAGATTTTTATTTAGACGCTAGATGGCGCCCCAAGAAGTTTAAAGTTTTGTCTCATCTTAAAAACGTATATGTTGACTTATGAGGGTTTAGTCAGGACATGCATGCCTATTTTGGGTTTATTTAACGAAGCATTTTTTATTAAAACAAGCATAAAATAGGATGAAAAATAAAATAAAACCAAAAAAAAAAAAGACATGCATGTCCTGACTAAACACCTAGCTCTAGAAAAATGGTTTATACCTTTTTGAAAAGGGTGTTTAATGTAGATAAGAACCTCGTTTTGCATTTTTCTCAAAACTGGAGGGTGACCGGGCAAAACGGACTTGAAATTCGGATTCAGCGGGTCCAAAACTATAGAGAAAGATAGGTCTGGTTCCTGGTACATATAACTTTTAATTTTTTCGTAAACGGCTCCTGCTCCAACGATTTTGTTAGAAAAATCAATTCTTAGTTTTTAGGCAAGGTATGTACATATAGGTATCATTTGATAAGAACGCCGCCGCCGGCACACAAAAAAAAAACTGTCATGTACCAGGAACCAGACCTATCTTTCTATATGTTTTTAGACCCGCTGAATCTGAATTTCAAGTCCGTTTTGTTTGAACACCCTCCAGTTTTGAGAAAAATGCAAAAAACTCCAAAAAAAAGTCATAAAAATTCAAACAAAATGCAGTCACAGCTCAAAACTGGAGGGTGACCGGGCCAAACGGTACATGACACCTTTTTTTTTGTTGTGCCGGTGGAATTTTTTTTTCGAAACTCTTTACTCACGGTGCTTGCCATAGAACAGTTTTTTTTTTTATCTGATTTTCGACCAAACTACTAATTCAATTTCAACGAAATTTTGTATACATCAGAAGAATTTTATATAATTTCAATATGAATTTAAAATAAAACTTTGAAAAAAAAATAACTTTTGAATTAAAAATTTTTTTTGAAATTTTGGTTTTAGATATTAGTGATTTCTTCAAAATGGTATACCAATTTTAATAAGTTTTTTTTTTTTTACAAACGGCTCTAACGATTTTTAAAATATTATTTTCGAAAAATGCATCTTAATAGAACAAAAAAATTGCCTATGTTTGTTTTGGAGCTCAATTTGTTTTCAGATGTTGTTTTTTCTATGATATCATGAAGAGACGCAGTACTTAAAAAACTCCCTGAAACTGTGTCCTTTGTTTCAAAATTATCCTCAAAAGTTTCCCTCCGAATAAATTGGTACCTATCGACAGTGTTGCCAGTGCCGGCTATTTATCGCCAAACAGGCTCTTTGGACTTTTAACTCGCTCCTTAAAATTTTGATTTTCTATTTATCAGATTTTGGCTCTTTTAATTTTGAACTTGGCGATTTAAGGCTCTTTTAAAATCAAAGCATTTTACAGCAAAAATCATCTAAAAATGTGAACAGAAAATTTATTGTGAAAATAAAATTTAATTTTACGCCCGTAAATGAACATGAAAACCAGAATATATCAACAAAATGAAAACAAGGTCTGTTTAATGAAGAAAATCTAGAACAAGTTTTATAGGTTTGAATTTTGCCCATCAATTTTGAAAATTTAATAAAAAAAAAGAATTCATGATTTTTCATTCAAATAAATTAAAATTAATTGGCATTATTTGTTCACTTTTAAATTTTTTTGTATCAAATTTTGTTATTCATTTTATAATACCTATTTTTGTTTGAATAAAACAAAACAGCTTTGACACTTCTCACTCATTTGCTGGAAAACTTCAAAATGACAGATTGTAGAACAGTTTGAGGCAAAGTTTTCTTTCATGGAACACACAAACCTGTACTTTTTGGATCTTTTATGTGCGTATCAGATTCATTAGCTGTGTTTTATTATTCCCGGGATCCAGATCAGATCATTATATGTATTTGTTAGCTTTACAATAACAAAGCGGGATCCTGCTTTCGTTGTAAAGCAAATAAAAACAATAATCTGATCTAGATCAGGGGAATAATAAAACACAGCTATTAAACAGACCTAATTTTTTCGCTAAAACAATGCCTAATTGACAATTATAAATTTATCAAAATATTTTTTTATTTCATACGCTTATTCGCAACAAATCAATTAACAGTTCCAAGTTTAATAAAAACTCAATTTCTTACTTTTATTTAAACACTGTTTTATTAATTTAAAAAGTTGTTATGTTATTGCAGTTTAAAAAAAAAAAGTGTTTACATTTAAAAAGTTGAAGTTAAAACGAAAGATATAGGACCTATTACAATTTGAAATCAACAAAACAGAGTTTTTCAGTGCAAAAATATAATTCGTACAAAAATATTTGCTTTCAATGTCTCAAATTTTAGGAACTTGCGTTTGAGAAAATAGGTTTCTAAACAACTTTCCATGAAGAACACCCAGGAAATTCCGATTGCTAAAGTACCTACGTAGAATTAACTTCCATATTCTTAGAAGCTTCAGATTGAACAAAAAAAAAAAAAATACTACGATCTGTACCTCAACTTTGTTTCGGTCTTCTTTGTTGCGAAAAAATTAATAAATGTGCCCTCATTACAATGAAAACATTTCAAAAGATTTAGCACAATTAAATTCAACGAAACGAAAACAAAACAAAAAAAAAACAATACAAAAGAATGAGAGGCACTATAATACAACACCCAATTAAATTTACAGCTATTCCCATCAGTTCGAGTACGAGTTTTGAATTTTCACCAAATCAATACACAACCAAAAAAAGCCCTTGAGAGATGAATGTACTACTACCTTTCAATGTGTAGTACATTGAAAACAAAAACAAAAAAAAAAAACTGCAGCATACCTGTACAACTACATGGATAAATTCCAACGAGCACGATCAGAAAACAGGTAATCCACAAATGCGCCTTTGTTATCCTTTTACTTTGAAAACTGAAAGAATGCCGCCTTTCTCGTTCTTCCATTGTTGCTTGTGTGAATATTGTGTATTTTAACGGAATTATTTAAACAAAACACAACAAAATTTACAAAATTTTCTTCAATTAAATTTATTATCATATAAACATTTAATTTAACATTAAAAACATTTTGAAGAATTATTTAATTATTTTGTTTTCTTTTAGTGACGTAGCATTTTACCAGCACAAGAACAAGAAATGAAATAATAAATAATTTTGTATATGTTGTTATCTCACTCTAGCATTGACAAAACTTAACAATAAACACGTTTTTACCCCGTTTTACGGCGACCGCATGCAATAATAAAATACACACTTGGATTGGAATATGGAAGAGTGATCAAACAAATGGCTGAACTCACTCACACTTCAAAAACCAGCTGGGTCACACCTTTACCGTGTGAATAGGAAAAACAATGAATTTGTAGGTATTTGTGTATGAGAAAACCGATCAACATTTAACACACCTGCACCAAAGCGGTATTATAGACAAACGGAATGGAACACTTTAATAAAACTCTCAAACTCTTCTTGTAAAAGGGAACGAACTTATTTTTTTGTTCGTTTACATTTTTTTTTTATCTCATCGATAAATAAAACTTTTTCTTTTAATTAAAATCGATATTTCACTTGAATCTAATGAAACATTTTTATTTCCAAAAAAGACAACTGAATTCAAGAAAATTACACTTCTTGGATTCCTTTTATTAAATTTTTCCCCATCTCTCATTGAAACAAAAAATTCATTTGTGATTCTCCACTAAATAACATTCTTTTTATTATGACACCGCCTGGCGGGGCACAAAATTAGAAACAAAGACTACTACAACAAAATGCCACCTGTTGATTCATTTTCTTTGGAATAATTGCTAAGTGTATTCTTTGAAGATGCGACACATTTGTCACTTTGAATATTTTTCTTTTGTTTATCTTTCTTTCGTTTGAGCTTTATTGTGTATCTTTGATTCAATTATTTTTCCTACAATATCCGTTAAATGAATATTGAATTTCGGCGCGATAATTTATATTAAAGTGTATTTTTTGGCCCGACCGTTAGTATTCCCATTCAACACAAAAACACACATCGCGCAACGACGGACAAAACCAAACTGAGTGTTTTATGTTGATGGTTGAGTGGAATACCTTGAAACAAACCGGTCGAGTAAAATGCACTCAATTTAGGTTTTTTTTTGTCGAGTGGAATGTATGCAGCGCCTCATGCGGATAATAGACGAATGAATATCAGCAACTTATTTAATGCTGTTTATGTTTATAGAAACATTTCATAGAGATTTTTATTTAAAAATGTTTCATAGGTTCATGTTGCCAGTTTATTGCAGATACATATTATGCAAATAATTTAAATAAAAACAGTTACACATGATAAAAATATGAACAATTTATATTTGGAACAGTGAGTGCATGCATTGCGTACATATTTGATGAAATTATAAATGAATGTATGCTAAAGAATTTTGTCTAAATGACCAAGGTGACTTTGCTGGATTTGTTTCAGAAAGAACTTCAACAATTTTCGAAGGATAATTATCTCAAGCAACAAGATGCGTTTTCCGGAAAACATACCTATCTGTCAGCATAATACATATATGTGTGGATCAGAATCAAAACCCATTATATCCACTTTTCAAAAAAAATGACTTAGGTATGAGGTTTTGTTTCTATTATTCAAATACATACGATGCGCCCAAGTTTGAGTCTCTAATTGCATTTTTTGGCGTAGAAATCAGACCACAAAGTTAGAGGTTAATTTCAAAACCCATTTTATCCACTTGAGTTTTTGTTTCAAAACCCATTATATCCAAACAATTTTATTCGCATCAAAATTCATTATATCCATTCAAAATATTATTTCTAAAATAAATTTGAAATTCAAAAACCATTTTATACATGGGATGAGATTAGATGGGAATATCCGAAAATTTATACGGATTTTTGAAAAAAAAATTTCGGCATTTAGGTTTGAATTTTTTTGTTCAAGAAAGTAGGCGTATTTAAAAAAAAGTAAATAAAGTTTTCTGGTTTTCAATTGAGTTTTTTTTAATGCCATATTTTCTTATTTTGGTCTGAAATTCAGAGGTGATTTTCAAAATCCATTCTATCCATATTTGTTTTGGGTATAACTCTAAAACTAAAACCCTCAGATCACGATTTCTGGACTTAAACTGTAGGGAATCCTAATTGAATCAATCCTGCATTTAAAAAAGTACTAAAAAATTTTTCGTTTACGAGATACAAGTTTTTCTCGATTTACTCGAAATCAAAAAAAGTGGATAAAATGGGTTTTGATTCTGATCCACACATATTGAGAAATAAGAACATTGTAGTTAATAGCACTGGTCAACAAAATTGAACTTTTTTTTGACACAAGAACCAAGATATACTTTTCTAGAGGTTTTTGATGTGCTGAACTCGAATCTCAAGTCAGAAAAATTTGATTGGCCTCCGTTTTTGAGATATTACCGTTATAAAATACTAAAAAACGTCATTTTGGCTGTTTTCGAGCTTCTGTTTTTATGTGGGGTTATTCATTGTGATTATAAGAATAGATATTCTTCTTTCAAAAACTGTTTAAATTTTCCCGATATCTCTTTAAATGCTCGAGATATCTTAAGTTTCAGTTAATAAGGTAAAGAGAAACTAAACTTAATCTAAAGTTTAAGTCACTGGTAACAGAATTTTTGCCACAAGAACCAAAATATACTTTTCTGAAGGTTTTTGGGTTGCTGAACTCGAATCCGCAATCAGAAAAATTCTATTAGCTTCCGTTCTTGAAATATAACCGTTATAAAAAAACCTTTTTTTTGCATTTTATAACGGTAATATTTCAAGAATAGAATTTTTTTGATTGCGGATTCAAGTTCAGCAACCCAAAAACCTTTAGAAAAGTACATTTTGGTTCTTGTGGCAAAAAAAGTTTAATTTGGTTGGTCAGTGCTGTTTCTGAGTCAAAGACCACTCATTAAATTTTAAATATCTCAGGCAGTAAAAGAGATATCGGGAAGATTAAAACATTTTTTAGAAGAATAAAACCAGTTCTTATAGACAGCGTTACAAAAACATAATCTCAAAAACAGCCAAAATGACGTTTTTCGGCATTTTCTAACGGTAATATTTCAAAAACGGAGGCCAATAAAAATTTTCTGACTTCAGATTCGAGTTCAGCACAAAAACATATAGTAAAGTATATTTTGGTTCTTGTGGCAAAAACCTTGTTGACCGGTGTAGTTAATTTTACTGGGCCTTATTAAAAAATTTCATTTTTAGAGTGTGAATTGGATTGAAGAGATGGAAAAGGATTTGAAAATATTTCAAAGAGGTTTACTTGTTGGACCACGAGGATTTCCAAGCGGCTTCCAGAAGAATTCTTCAAACTAAAAAGAAAATCGGGTTATCCAACAATTACATATTATGTCGTCTGCACAAGAGGGCGATCTATCCACGAGAATATTTAAGGCCGTGTGCGAATTGCGTTAAAATGTTGGTTAAATTTTCTACAACGATTAAATTTTGACGTTTGGTTAAAAAAAAGGGATGAAAATTATTTTTTTGCTGTGCGAAATGGGTTTGTTAAATGTTTGTTATTTTTGGCACTACATAGTTCACCAGCTGCCAACAAAATAGAAATATAAAAAACAAAAAACAAACAAACGAACAATTCGTACATATTTTTAATTTTTCAAGATGAATAATAATTTGGGGAAGTACTTTGTATTAATACTTTTACATTTCTTAAAATATCAACGCATTATAACAAAAATAATTTAAAATCCATCTTTAACTTTCTATCTTAAGAAACGTCAAATTTTAACCACTAGTGTCAAATTTTACCCTGCTCCGCAGCTGGGTAAATTTTAACCCATTTTATTCACCACGCTAGTGTCAAATTTTAACCAACATTTTAACGCAATTCCCACACGGCCTAAGATTACTCAAGTTGGTATGCAAAATGCAACTCTCGCCAAAAATCCTAAAATACCAGCAGCAACATTCTGAAGAGCGTACCTACGAAGTGACAAAAAAAAAAGCTGTTTATTTCTGAATTCGAAATTAATCTATTAAGTTTTAAGAATTTTTAGTCAAGAACTTTTTTTTTAAGTTTTTTTAAGCGAAAACTATTTTTTATTTATAGATTTTGCCTTTTTCTTTCATTTTATTTTATTAAGTTATTGATAATGAAGAAAAAAATTAATGAAAATTATTTTTATATTTTAAGTGGAGCGATTGAATATTATAATTAAATTTTAAAGTTCACTGTCGTACCTGAGCGAAAGGTTTCTCAAATTGTTCGAAAAATATACAGGGTGATTCAGGAGGAAGGTGCCTTTTTGGCTAGAGCGTGTTGATTGGTTCGAGACAAGAAAAAAAATTGTTTGGGGGGGGGGGCTCTATTTCCTCTCATTTAACCGGGAAGAAGCCCGGAAGGGGCAGTTTAAAAAACAATTGACTTAATTTGAAAAAAAAAATATTTAAAATCAGGCTTTATTTTAATGTGAATTTTAATTAGTATAAAAGCAAGAAGTAAAATTAATTAAAGCTTTTTGCATTGATTTTTTTCAATGCAGAAAATTTTGTATTTGCCGTTACGTTTCTTATTAATGCAATTTATTTCTATTTCCAACAAAATTTTTTTAGTGCAAATATTTTTTCAGTTGCAATACCTAACATTTTTTTAACGCAAATTTGTTTAGGTGTGTATTTGCAAAATTTGTAGCGCAGACTAACAGTTTTTTACTAGCATTATTTTTGAGTTATTGAATTTTCCGATAAAAAAAAAGTCTGAATTAAGCTAACAAATTCTGAAATGCTTAAAATAATTTAGTTTGACTGGTATCAAAATTTATGGCTTTTTAACTGCTTTAAAACTTCTTTATAACTACAATAGTTTTAAGTTAAAAATTCCGCCAAAATTAAACTGAATTTAGAGGATGAAAACAAAAAAACTAGGTACTGTAAATATTTTGTGGTTCCAAAATAATTGTAAAAATGGAAAAATTTAAAAAAAGAATTTTTGCAATATTTTTTACCAGTGGTTCTGGCTCTTCAAAACAAACCCCAATTTGTATCAAGAACTTTTATCTCACTACTATAATAAATTTATCATTCCTTAGCACTTATAAACGGATGTCAGAGGAAACTTGTTTTCAATGGTGAGTTACAAGCTTTATACGAAAGGAATTTTTGAACTTGAATTTACTTTCTGTTTCAAGCTTTTTTTTTTTTCTTATCAAATCTTATATGCGATTCGCATTGAGAGATTCTTTTCTAAGAAATGTGGAATTTTAGCTGTTTTATGCCTTGGATACCTATAACAAGTATTAGTTTATAAAAACCACAATATTTTTGCACATAAAATGTAAAATCCTTTTAAATATTATATACGAGTGGGTACCTATTAGAGGACAGGTATACGACTTTTCCGACTTCCATTAGAAAAACTTTTTTCATGGACATATGCACTTAACAGATGTGTTATGTGTCAGCATAACACCACTATACTACATGGTGAAGACTGAACACTGGGAGATAACATGTTTTAGATACTTTGCTTTTCGTTCTATCTAATTGAACGGAAACCAACCACCCACTAGCCAACAAACAAAGTAACAAATAACCATGTTTGCAATGTAGAAAGAAAGATATAATGTTGCGCTGAGTCTCGTCTCAGTACCTATACCTACATATTCTGTTGAAATGACCCATATCCATATAAGAGGTTTCATTCTAATTTATTATGTGGCTAAATAGACTTCATTTTCTAGACATGCACTCTTAGGAATGAATTTCGAAGGATGCTTCTGTTTTGCGGTATAAACATGAGGTTTAGAGTATGGTAAAAACTAAAGAGGATATACTTTGCTGATGCTTGCAGCAAAGATTTTAATGATGTTGTTCATACCCAACCCCAGTCTCTATTTTGGGTAGGTATGTGCATAAAGTCAAAAAGAGAAACACCACATTAATTTTGTAGATATTTTGGCAAAGCGAAATGGCATCAAGATTATCAGACAGGTTCATATTTTGCGTATAAGCAACGTCATCACGTTTATATTATAAAAAAAGAGGTTGTCTGTAAAGCCGGTTTACGGACGATGATTTTACGTGATAACGTCGTAAGAAAACAGGTTGTGTGCTTTTAAAATGAGTCAATTGAAGCGTTTATTTATTTCAAACAATCATAATTTACAAGAAAAAGCTAAACAAAATTACCTTTTTTCTTTTCTGATTATATTAATTTTTTAATTAATTTTTAAATCTTACAAAAAAAATTATACCACTAAAAAGCCAAATATTTCTTTTTTCTTCTAAATAATAAAACCATTTTTAAATTTTTACAATGCGCAAAAAGTATTAAGATAATTTATTAAAAACAATCATTTCTTATGAAAAAAGTGAAAAAATCATTTCCATCACCCAAAAATTCATTTTTTTTGATATAACAACCTATAATAAATTTTATACTACCTGAAAGCTTATTGCTTCAGCTCAAAATATATATATTATATCGATCATGTCTATTAGGCATCTACAAAAAGAGCTAGAATTTATTGAACTCGATCAATTTTCTTCAAAAAAAGCAAAAAAAAACATATAATTTGATTTTTTTATTTTTTTTTTAGACAACCTATAAAAAATTTTATGTCATGTAAAAGCTTATAATTTCACCTTTCATATGACGTTTCAATCTTATTTCTGCGATGCCTAGAAAAAAAGTTAGAATTTTTGAAAGCCAATAATGTCGAAATTCCAAACATTGGTGGCTGTTCATGATCAACAGATCTCCACAGGTGTTTTGAGGTATTTCACAAGTTTTTTAATTTAACATTGTGGTGCTTGTAGTGAATGTAAGTTATATGTGATAAACCAAATTAAAGGTAACATCATCAGGTTGCTCAGTAAAGTTAAATCAAATTTGTACCTATTTTCTTTAGATCAAAAGATAGAACCTGTTGAATAATAAAACTTTATTTTACCGTTATCTCAAAATTGTGACTACAAAATTGATTGAAATTTTTCAAAGATATAATCCTGTCTATTATTATCTATCTACAATATAAATTTCATTTATTTATCTGTTGAAGAAAAAAAGATAAAAAAAAAAAAACGGTAAAAAAGGTAAAAAAAAACTGGTTTTTCCAGTTGTTCAGTCAAAAACCATTTTGAAATACCAATTTTTTGCACATATATACGCACAGTCATAGACTACAATATGTTTTATAAGCTTGAGATTTTTTGAATGCTACAAAAAATTTTAAAAAAATAAAAACTCACCCAAAAATACCCCAAAATAAGTAGGTGTTTTTCAAAAATTCATATTTCGAAACACAGAGACTTAAAAAAAAATCCGATCAGACCCCTAACTTTTTTTTATTATCTTTTGAATGACGTTTTTCAAATTGTCAAAAAAAATTCCCCTACCTATAATCACTACTTTGTCAAAGGTCTACCTCATGTTTAAGTTTTAGAAAACCATTTATAGCTTGGTTTTGAAATTTTTTTAGAATTTTTTCAATACCATTGTCAGTCTTGCAATAAATTTATCTATTGATTAAAAAAAAATTCAATTCTTAACATTGTCGCGTTTAGAAAATAGCCAATTTTTTGAAATTTTGTTTTACCCCTATTTAATTTACCCTATTAAAAGATGGAATTTTTTAAAATCCTTCATATGTATTTAAATTAAATTATTACTTAAAATTATTATCTTTCAAATAGCTATGGAAGATTTTTGTATCTCTAAAAGTTTATTTTTAATTTTGAATTGAAATTTTTGCCGCACTGCGAAAGTGCGAGAGTGAAACGCCCGAAAATGGCGTCACTTTTTTGTGGTGGCTGCCATGGTTCATCGATTTATAAAACGTTATCACGTCAAAAATATATCTATCATGGATATGGAATGGATGTAATGGTCTTCCACTACGGAGTTAAAATTTAAAAAAAAAATAAAAGCAACGTTTTTGACAGACAGCTGCCAAAGTCTGTGTACAGTGGTGCCAGATATTTTCATGGATTTCAAAAATCCCGATGTCGTTTTTTTGTGCAAAATCTATATACATAGATAAACAAAAAAACACACCTTTTATTAATTTTTAGATTTTGTGTTTCGATGTACCTACCTAGTTCATTTTTAAGTAACAATTTTGACAACATTCTTCTCAATTAAAGTCAAAATCCTTAACATTTTGGTGTTATATTCTTGATAACTAGCTATCAATTATTGAAAAAACCTAAAATTGGTAATTCAAAATTACAACTCTTGACAAAGAATATTAAGTTTTGTGTTGATTCAAATTGAATCGTAAGTTTTAAGAACGGAATAAGTACATTTTATAAAACTGTTGGAAAAACGAAAAAACCTGAATCGGGTCCTTTTTTTGCCTTTTTCAGCTCGACTTCAAATTTTGACACAATACTCTTGAAATACTATGCATTCAGATTACAAAAAAATAAAAATGCAATCAAAAACTAATACCTTTTCTCCGACTTTAAGAACAGAATAAATTTTGTACATTCACTTGCTGCACGTCATAATAATGTGCCGATGTATTTTTTTTTTTTTGAAATTGAAATTACAAAAAAGTCTAAAATACGGTTCACCCTTTTTTTTTGTTAGACTGCTTATTAAAACCATTTGAACCATTGTTTAAAGTTAAAAAAGTTGAAAAAATCATAAAAAGTCTTTAAACAAAGTTAATTAGGAAAGAACTTTAAACTTAAATCATTCCCAAAGTTAGTAATACACACCTACATACACATTACATAAGTGAATACCTACCAACCTAAAGAAAAAATTAACTCAATCAAACAATTAAAAAGAGGTCACATGTTAGAGAACAAAAAAGAAAAAGAAAATGCCTTTGAACTTACGTAAGTTTTTATTCTTCAACGCAAGCACTTGTATTTGTGAATAAATACAAAGCAGCACAACAACAGAAGTAATTAGTCTTATAAATCTTTTGGGGACAACAAAGACGGTCGCCGCCAACAACGCGACGCAAGACATTTTATCTTACGAATTTTCATTCTACATACGATTTCCATGAAATGAGAAATCTGTATATCTTGGGACTTTTTGTCCCAGGGCATCCCCAGGAGGCACTTGTTGGCTTAACTTATACTTCTTGCTGCTTCGATGGCATTTTAAAATTATGTTTATTCAATGCTCTAAATAGCTGGAGTAAGTTAGCTGTAGGAGGAAGTTCTGATTGAAATGCTTCCATCTTAAAGGGCTGTGCGACTAAGTGCAATAAATTTACACGAAATAGTCGGGACACAAATAATGTTAATGAATCTTGCGAAAAATTATAACTTTTTCTTTAAGAAATATTCAAATGAAATATTCGTAAAAGAAGATAAATTAACATAATATTCTTGTACAGTTAGGACGTACAAAATTAGAATCTCATAATAAAGGCTTAATAATACTGGACGTCAATGCCTTATTTAATTTACTCCCAAGTTTATTCTGTTTTTCCAAGTTGAAATACATACCTTCTACAACTACCCTACATATAATGCGTATTTATTCCTTAAAAGGAAAACTAAAACTACTCAATCTACCTAAATCAAGTACGTCTGTCATTTTAGACTAATTTCAATAGATTCCTAAACCTACTGCAATATAACTCCATTCTAACTGTACTTTGACCTCATGCCGTGACAGCCACCACAAAATGCTTGTGTCCATCCGATTGAAGGCATTTTTTTTTTTTGTTTTTGTTTTGTTAGAATGCATGTCTGGAAACTGAAGTCCATTCAGCCACATAATAAATTAGAGCAGGACTTCGCATATGGGTCAGGCCAACTGAGCATAACTCGTTACTCCACATACAGACCACCTAAAGCCACATGGATTGCAACTTGCAGCTGATGTAAAGGCTATTGAGAAATACAATACACTACATTCTATATGAATAAAGCCAGGTTTGCCTTTAAGTTGCGAAAAAGGTTCTTATAAATAGCCCAATATTTTCTCAATTTTTTGTTGATAAATCTTAAAGATGCATCCATTTTGCGAAAAATATTTAAACGTTTATTAAAGTCTTAAAATGGTTTATGAGCTAGATTTAAATTTTGAAAAAGGGTTATTGGTAACCCTGGTATATTATAAATAAATTCCCGATAATAATAAATGAGTTGGAAATGAAAGGACAGATAATGCATTTGATCAGTTTGCAATAACTTTTTTTATATTGTCTGCAATCAATTTGAAACTAGTTTGCAACTTATTTTGAAATGTTAAATTTCTTTTATTCTAATCCAAGTAAACCACTAAATAAGATGTAATTGTTATAAAAAAAAAACATACACAGAAAAATAATTTTACGGTTTAAAATATTTGTACTTCAACTGACCAACAATAGAAATTTTTAAACAATTTAAAATTCCGAATCAAAGGAATTAATATAAAAAATTACAAAAAAGATTTTTTTATAAATATGTGTCCTTCAATAATAAATTTTATATAAATCCCTGATATAAACCAAGTGGTATGGAGTGTATCAAAAGAGGCAACCCCAATTCCGAATCATGTAGAAAAAAAAGAACGGATAGAAAATCGAAAGGTGTCGGTTGATGTTGCTGTCCGATTAGATCGATTGAGTCAAAGCATCGCAGTGAAAGCATCCCCTTTTTGATCCAAATCGGTGACCCTGACACATTTTTTCTTGTTTGTGGTTTAAAAAAAAAAAAAAATAATTGTCTTCTATTGAATGACATCGTGTTGCTAAATTGGGAAGACTGAAATGTCTTTGAAATTTCACCACTTTTTATTTTTTTTTTCTGATAAACTTACTGACACAATAAACAAATTTACTTGAAATAAAATAAAATTTTAGGATTTCAAGTACGATAAGACTTGATTTTATTTGTAAACTAAGATACTGAGAATATTAACAAAGTAGGTACAATAAAAATAAAAAACATAAACGAACTTAAAATTGACGAATTTTATTTAGCTGCGTTCCTTTGGAAATATTATTTATCTACTGCTTAGTACCTACTTAAAACTACTTTTGCTATACTGAAAAAGTAGTTCAAAGCAGCTTTAAGTACTAAGCAGTAGATAAACATTTCCAAAGGAACGCAGCTTTTGATTGGCCTAACGAAAAATATTCAATAAAGAATGACATTCTTGCATTTTATCGGAGACTCTTCCTAGGGTTTTGGATTTCTTTAATGGTTGGTATCTTATCTCATCATTTACAAAAAAGAGGGTGTCAACGGTGCAGATGCAGGAAACGATTTTTTCTTATAAGTTTGATTTATCTCAAAGAGCCACAAAATATATAGATAGTTCTTATCATAAACAAAAAATACCAAGACTGGAAACTTTCGTACGTCTTTCCCCCCAAAACCCTTTTGTGTATAGTGCTGTCTGTGAATATATGTGAAAGCCACCACGTTGGTAAATGACGTTAACACGCACACATTTATAGATTCACGACATTCACCACACATCGGACACGAACACAACGATAGCTTCACGACATTTGCCGCACCTCGCAGCTTGTAGGCAAACGTCAGTTGACCGCCGAGTTTCCAGTCTTGGTATTTTTTGTTTATGGTTCTTATAGGACAGTTAGAGTCTTAGAATAGAACTGTAATAAGCTTTTATGCCTATTGTCACATAAATCAAAAACTCTGACAGCTTAATAAACTCATGATATCATCATATTTGTTAGTATTGAAAATCATCTATAGTAGGTACGTATACAATGAAATGTACGAGTTACAATAAAATCATACTTTCTCTTCTCTTGATTTAATATCACTTTTTTTATGCTTGAGCCAAAAACTTTTCATTTCGAAAAAAAATGTATGTATGTAAGTATTTATAGAAAAATTGAAATAAAATATATTTTTGTGTTCGCTAAATCCCAATCCCCGCATATTATCTTGCCTAAAAATCCTTGCCAAAAAAATAAAAATTTTTTTTATGTTTGGCTGCCAAAAGCAAACGTTTAAAGGGAATCAGATGAAGAAGAACAGGTATAAATAGAAAAGCAAAATAGTTCGTTGCATCTTAAGTAGATTCCCGCTTTACAAAAAGGATGTGCTTACATTTTAAAATCCAGTCAGGAGGACTTTGCCTTCCGTTGTCGCGGCAGCTTCGGCTGCCGTGTTCAATACAAAAAAAAATATTATAAGTATCCTTACGTATATATAAAAAGCAGCCATGCATCTTCCTTAATAATATGCACATGAATAAGTTTCCAATACCTTGAGCGAGGATAATACATTTTTTTTATGCTTTCTTTTACACATCTTCTACGAGTAGATTTGGTATAACGTTATGGTACCACAGGCAGAGAGACAAATCGGAATTAAATGATCTCCCATTTGAATAATTCACGCGACTTTTAGAAAATTCTAATAAATCAATTTTTCTTTTCTTTGAATTTTTTTTAAGGAAAATATAGGATTTGATTCAGTAAATTCAAAACTTTTAGGCAAAACTTTGGGCTGTAAAGCGTTCTAAATGTTTGTATTAGTTTTTTTTTTAAATATATTTGAACATATGTATGTAAGTATACCATGAAGTAGGTACATATGTATCAGTGGCGTATTGAGGGGGGGGGGGGGCCCAGGGGGCTCAATCCCCCCCCCCCAAGCCTCCAAAATCATGTTACTATTTAGCTGATTTCATCATAATCTACATGATTAACTGAAACTTCTTCGTAAATCGTAAAGATTTAGAGGCAGCTCAAATGATCGAGCCCCCTCCAAATTCTTAAATGGTTGTTTGTGTTTGTTTGAGTAAGTGCCTTAGTTGACGTTGAGGTTTGGGATTTTCAGGATTTTAGTCCAATTCAGAATTCTTCAAATAATTTGTTTGTTGTTTTGACGTCGAATAACATCACCGTTAAATTTTGCAAAGCTTCACGTCGTATTTTATTGTCTTGAGTATATTACTTTTTTTCAAAAATAATATTTTTCTCAAAGATATTGGAAATACAAATTTTTTATATCTCAATATCTTAGTGGTCAACATAACTAATGGTTTATTTAAGCAAATTCCAGTTTGTGCTTCTGATTTGTATTAAAAAAGGAACATATTATTAAAAAATATATATTTCGGATTTAACATCAAAAGAATTTCATTGAAAATTAGTTTTTGAGACTATTACGTTCTGCATTTCACTTTTTGAGCATTCACTTGCGTTGCCGATAGTGAAATTAGGTGTTCTACAATTTTTCACTCATTTCGATTTTGTGATCGAATTCAATTCGCTTTGTTTCTGCTAGTGAACTTGGTATCTTTTTCAATGAATCTCCAATTTTTTGACAAAATATTATCAAAACTTATATTTTTATTGTTTTGTAATGTTTATTTGTTGTTAATTTAATACAAAATACATAAAACACATGACGCATGAAATATCATGCTTCTGTGTTTGCAACCTCATTCGCTTTACACTTTATCTTTGAAAATTTTTCTTTGAAAATTTGCAATAATATCGCCCATGTTCTCGCATATGTCTCGCAAAATGTGACTTCTTATTTTTTCTTTTAAATTCTGCTTTTTTCCAATAACGTTGCCAATAAAATTGCATCCATGTTCAAAGTAGCAGTAATTTAACTTTAGAAACAAAATAAAAATGGATGATCCTTCAGTTTTGACAGTTCGAAGCATTTTCGAAGTTTTCGAAATCGATCGAAGATCAATTTCACGTGAAATTGAAAAGTAATGCCAGTTCACTTTCGGTCGAATTGCGGAAATATGGGCATTTATACCGAAAAAAGTGATGAGTATAGCTCAAAAACTAGACGTGATAGAAATAAATCTGTAAACAGTTTTGAATTCAGCACATGAAAAAGTTCGAACGAAAAAGTGTTTTTTTTGTTTAAGATTACTAAACACCTTGCTGTTTGTGTAAAATGTTTGGGATACAAGAACTTGGAAAAATAGCTACTTTGATTGTGAAAGGAGACAGTAGTACGAAGTTTTCGGGAGCAGTAAAATGCTACTAATGCTAAATGCTTGTAGTACATTTACCTTATCAAAAATTTTTGAAAAATTTTTCAGCCCCCCCCCCCAAATTTTTTTCTGGATACGCCACTGATATGTATGTATATTGAATCCTTAACTTTTTTGTTCGACGGGAAGTATATTGATTGAAAATATTTTATAACCTATTGACAATTCTTTTCATTTCAGATTTTCCAAATTTTCTTTTACCAAATCAATTTACTAATATGTATGTATGTACATATCAACTTTAATGAACTCAAGAAGGGCATAACCGATTAAACATCTTTAATCTTTCATTGAAAGGAACTATCAGAGATGTCCTTCAAGCAAAGAGTGAGCTTGAGCAGCACAACAAAATAAGGCGACATGGCGACATGACGACAAGGCGACATGGCGGCATCGGCAGAGCTTTTTTTTTTATTGAAATTGAAAAAAATTCAAAATGCTATATTTTGCTTCAAACCAAATTAAAGCTTAACTACTTAAACTTCAAAAATGTTCATTTTCACAAGATTTTATCAAAATCGAACTCTTTTCTTTAAAAAGTAAAAAAAAAAAAAAAAACAAATTTGATGTTCTCCCAAGTTATGTCACTATCGCTGCTGCATCTCTTGTAGGTAGGTACAAATTGGCTCAACTTTTATTTTATTGCATTCCCGGAGACATTTAAATTTTATATCTTGCGTTTTGTGTGATAATGGATAAAATAATATGAATCAGTGTGAAAGTGTGAATTTTATGATCTTTAAGAACAGGATACTGAAATATGATAATTTTAATAATCTTAATACTCTTATCTTCACCGCCCTTATGAGTAGTTTACCACAAACTTTATTTCATTAAAAACAGGGATTAGTTGTACCTTATAGATAAAGTAATGGTAGCCACGCGTGTGGCATAGCTATCCCATTTAAGGATACATAAATACGTATGTGATGGAGGGTGTTAAACAATGGGGTGATTGTGAGCTAAGTACATCCCCATCATGCCGAAATCAAGATTTTGTGGCAAAAACACGTTTGAAGTTCTCACTTTTAATCCAAATTAAGTAGAAATATAAAATTAGGGGTGAAAGAAGATTTTCGAACTAAAGCAGACACATAGCGTGCTGGTTTTTATTATACATACATATTCAAATCACCAAATGCACCATCACCCGCTGAATAAACAGGAAGAGCACGTGTCGGTAGGTTACAAAAGTGGATTAACAAAAATTAATTATTATAAGCCACATAATATTCTTTGTCAGATGGTATACCAGTAAATGTTGTAAGAAAATGAGGCAAATACGACAGGACATCAAGAGATGTACTTAATCAAACTCAGTACTGTAATAAGTCTTCAATTCTTAAAAGAATCTATAATAAAAATGCACAAATCCTGTAAAAAAGGATATCTTGACCAAGGATATATAACATGGCAATAAATATCTTAATGACAAGTTGGAGCACTTATCTCTCTTTTAAAGCTTAATGATTATTCTAGTAATTAAAAGTTGACGTGTTTTAGTTAAAAATTTTTAAATCAACTTAATCTTTTTTCAGAATACTGCACTTTATACTTATCGTATTTGTATAAGGGACTACTTAAGTAAGTATCTATTTTTATTTTAAACAAGTTAACAAACAAAGATATGTAAATCTCTCTTCCTTTGAGCAGCATCACTTTTTTTTCTGTCTTAACAAATCGCTTGAGAAAAATAATATCCTTGAAAATATTTATTGTTAAATGTAACCAAAACCGTGTTTCACCGTGATATTTTCTATGTTCAACCACATTCATCTCACGAATTTATTTTAAGTAAAAATGAGAGAAAACATTCTTAAGAAAACTTTAAAACTTTTACTTAGCTGACAAGAGTTGCAAGTTGATAGTTGAGAAGTATTGCATAGAAAATTAAAGAAAAAAAAAATCTTTGAGCTTTATGTACTCCTCCTTAGTCTTTACTCCTTGAAGTAAAGTATAAAGCGATTCATCGGTGTTAGCTTGTATCTTTCTTAGTGAATAAGGTACCTTACATACCTTTAAGGTAAATACATTAGGGTGGGTCAAAAAAATCAAAATCCTTTTTTTTTTGATTTGGTACTCTGAAAAATCGATTGCTAGACACCTCTAGAATATACACACCAAATATGAGCTCTTTTTATTAATGGGAAGGTCCTCCGCTTCGCAATTTTCCATTTTTACATCAGGCTTCTACAAAAAAAAAAATCTTTTTTTTTAAATCTACTTTTAATTTTGTAACAAATTGAAAAATTAAAATAATCAAACCTGCAATACATATTCTTGTACGAAATAGATCGTTCCACAAAATAGGTCTTATTAACTTTTTTCATTAATCTAACCATTCTAAAGATATTCGAGGTCAAATTTAAAAAATTATAAAAAACATTTTTTACTTTTCAAAATTTTCTAATTCACTGAAATTTTTTAATTTTTTACAAAATTAAGAACAAAAAACGAATTTTTAAATATTTTCTCAATTTAACGGTTAGATAAACGAAAAAAGTGTACAAGGCCTTTTTTGTACAGCGTTCAATTTCCTACAAGAATATGTAAGGAAATTTGCTAAAAAGTAGATTTAAAAAAAAAATGATTTTTTTTAGTAGAAGCTTTATGTAAAAATGGAAAATTGCGAAGCAGAGGACCTTCCCATTAATATTAAGAGCTCATATTTGGGGTGTATATTCTAGAGGTCCCTAGCAGTCGATTTTTCGGAGTACCAAATCAAAAAAAAAGAATTTTGATTTTTTTGCCCCCCCCTAATATACATACCTATAGTATAAACGTTTGTTTTAACTGCTATTATAAAAGAAGGTGAACGTTGTCACTTCTTTTTTGTTTTTAGATTAAAGGATAATAATGTCCTATTGTAGTAAGTGTTAGGTTACAACATCTTTGTTGTAAAAATAAATGTGTATTTTAAAAATGCGGTTTAATGGTAAAATAAAATTCACAGCTGGTGGCCAAAGCACTTGCTGTACCAAGTTACCAAGTTCTTTGACTTTATATTTTAAGGCAATTATTTTCCCAAACAATACAAAAAAATAACTTAAGATGTAACTTTAATATTAATTGCATTCGAAAACTGACTTAAAAGCAAAAAAAAAAAAAAAATTAAATTGCATTTTTAAACATTTCCTCTATTCTATTTGAAATAGTCCTTTTTTAATATTTTTTAAATCAATTCAATCTTTTTGTTTATATCTCTTAAGATGATAATGCACATTTTATTCTTACATCACAGAGATTTAAGAAAACTACTTCCATAATATACAACATACAAACGTGTAGGTACATTACAAAATACCATGAATTTATATAAATGAATTTATACGGAAAAAATGTTTTCGTGGAAAACTGAAACACAAGTTTAAGTAGTTAGCGAATTAGTTTACTCTCATTCTATATATCCCCTATCCTTTAGTTTTCTGTTTTCAATTTTCTATACCAGCAAAAGAAATATCTGACCATATAAAGTATTTACTAATTTTTCATCCTGTCTATTTTGTTGAGTGCTTAGTCACGTGAAATGATGCAGGAACAACCTTAATGAATGCTTCACTAGTATGCACAGCACATAAACATTGCACACTAATATACGAATAGCACCAGTCTAAAACTTATATTGCCGGAGTTTTTTTTGTTTTTGTTTTGTGGCAGGTGCATTAGTTTCCCTCAAGTGTTTTTTCCTAGAACAGAAACTTAAAATAGCGAAAATATAAAACGATGCAAAATGACGATGAAATTTACGAACAAAATTACTTTCTTGAAATTTTAATGAAAATGTTTTAATTGATTGATCCAATTAGTATCACGATATAAAACATTAAGAGTTGTTGTTTTGTTTCATTGAATCAAAACATTACAGGTTACTTCAAAGGCAGTTAAAATAAATTAGATATGTATGTATATGTAGGTTGTTGCTAAAAGCACAAATTTGGAGACCTTAGATCTTAGTTTTTATGGATTTTAGAGACGTTAAAAAACGTTTATCGCCAGTGATAAAGTTACAGAACGAGGCCTAGAAATATTTTTTTTTTGATTTCTTTGATTTTGAATAAAGCTAGAACTACATCGAAACACAAAAGCAAAAAAGTATAAAAAGTAAAAAGAAAGTACAAAATATCAAAAACAAATTTATATGTATTATGACTTTTAAGGTTTTCGCGGGCGTTAACACATGATATTTTTAAAATTTTCAGATTATAATTATTAATTATCCGCGTTATATACCTACAGAAATTTTAAGTGAGTTCACTACTGTACTCATAACGAAGCCCGAACGTTTCGCTTCAAATTGCATTGAGCGTGGTCACCGGAAAACTGCCAGGGAGATGTTAGATGCGATTTATTTGATTTAAATTTAACAGATATGAATTTTAATTTTGTAGCTTTTGTTCAAAATATTTATTTTGTGTTTGAAGCAGAGATCAAAAATAACAGTTGACTTTTATTTTCATTCGGTATCCCACTGACCGATATTTAATATACCTACTTTATTAACATGGTATAAAAAGACAAGGTATGATCATTAGAGCCGCCATCTTACAAAATGTTGTAATAAGGTTTTGACGTTTGGCATTTGGCAAAGTCAAAAGCAACAACAATTTCCAAGACAAATTTGTTTACAACAACAATTTCAATGGGCTGGGCTGTCAAAACCTTAAGTAGCCATAAGTTTTGACAGTTCTCGATACTGAGTTTTTTCTAATGATCATACCTTCTCTTTTTATACCATGCTTTATTAAGGTCTTGGTCTGACTTTTATTTTAAAAAAATATTTTTTTAGGTCTTTGGTTGAGGTTTATTTTTTTACTTTAAAAATTACTCTCATCGGTTGAATTTTTTTGTAAAAAATAAAAGTTAAAAGTCAACCTAAAACTTTTATCATTGAAAATAAACGAAAAGGAGTTAATATAATAAATAGTGCTCTTTTCTTTTGTTTTTTTTTAATAAAAAACATATACATAGGTACATAATATAATAGCAGTTATTATGAATTTAAGCATTAATAAGATATCTTAAGACAAAAATCAAATGCGTAGGTAATAAAATGCACAACTGCATCAAAGTACTTTTATGTCAGTTATCTTGAACATTCCAACAGCTGAATCATTTTAAAGAAATTTTGTTGATGTTGTCGAAGAGCCGACATTAAGGGCAAAATTTTGCTAAACGCTCGGGCAATTTTCAAAATTAATTGAACATAAGCGACTTATCAACACTGAAAGGATTCTGATGATCGGGTTGGTCCTAGTGAAATAGCTTTAACTTCACCCTATGAACTTGGTGGTAACACACACACAAGTTTTTGTTGTTCATTCAAAACCTTCTATGAATTTTTTTTTTGTAATTACTTTTTTGAGAAAAATAACAAAGCAATTGCTTTGAATATATAACGTTTGCATAGTTTAATCGTTAGAGTCGTTTTTGAGTAATTTGCTTTAATTTAAAAATTTTTATATGAGAGGCATAATTTCTAAGCGAGATATAAATAAATACTCATTTTTATCAACAAAAAAAACAAAACCGACTTCCATAGGTTTTATGGTTTTTTTCATAGTTTTATAGGCCATAACTGGACGGAATGGGACCACACTACAGGCACCAGCTATCCAATACAAAAAGAATTATCAAAATTGGTTCACTTAGTCCAAAGTTATGAGGTAACAAACATAAAAATACAGACGAAACGAATACCTCCTTCATTTTTGGAAGTCGGTAAAAAAAAACAAAAAAAAAAAAAAAACTTTCAGTATTCTATAAAAATCATCAGAACCAAATTTGAAGAAAATCTGTCCACCCGTTTAGGCTGTGGAAATGTGGACGTATACACTTTTTCGGACTTCTCTACCACCGCAATGTTGCTTTTGATAAAAACCTTAAATTTTTTTTCGACACGAAACCAATACTTGCCCAATATAGAGCAAGTAAAAATAATTGGTATCTGTAGAGGGGAATTGAAATGTGCTGAATAGAATAATCGCTGAAAATGCAGACAAAAATAACGAAATACCTACTACACGACTGAAAATTCTGTTATAGTTTTTAGGACAAGCTTTGGATTTGCCCTTTTCAATACAAATAAATTTGTTTTTCAATGTTGAATACAAAAAGCACTAAAATGTAATAAAATGTAATGAAAAAATAAGAAAACTGACTTTTTGTCTTCATCTTACGTTATTTAAAATCTGTCTCGCATTCACCTTTTAAAATTCAACATCTTGAGCAGTCGGCAAAACACCAACAATGCAGAAAAATTGAATTCAGATGACGTCAATAGGGCTGTAAAAGTAACGACAAAATGAGTACCCGCATGTATACGTTACTTTTGATAGTAGTACCCGCATCAATAATATCGTTACTCGTTACTTTCGTATGTTTCGCATTTTTCGCATATTTCGTATGTTTCGTGTGTTTTGCATGTTTCGTTACTTTCGTTACTTTCGCATGCTTCGTGTGTTTCGTACATTTCGTATATTTCATGTATTTGATACGTTTCGTATGTTTGGTATTTTAAGTATGTTTCGTACATTGGTATAAGGGTGTAAAAATTTTTGTTTTGAAAAAAAAAAAAAACAAAAACAATTTCTATAATCTAAGCTACATTTTAAGGTCATAAACATTAAAATTAGTTGCGGCATTCTCATGTAATAAGAGTTTAAAGGTAGCTATATTGAATTTTTTTCGTTTTTTTTTAATCAAACGTGGAAACTTTTTTGTATTTTTTCCAAATTTTTAGACAAAACTTTGGTATTTTTTTGTTTATATTCTTTCAGTAATCTTATCACAATTCTTTAGAGACCTTTATTTCAAAAGTGCAACGCGCATATCTCGAAATATTAACACTTCAATACAACCATGTCGAACAATTTTTCATTTATTTTTTCTATTGAGAGTGATTTTCAAACCTCGTTTTCTCTGCTGTTTTTTTGTGTTGAAAATTTTGCACCGAAAATAAACTAATTTTTTGAAAAACCAAAAAACTTTTGTACGTTCTTAAGCTAAATAAAATATCAATACCATTAACACCAAGGCCATAAACAGATTGGTTGCGTCGTGGATATACATATTTCGGCCAAATGGATAAAATAGATAATAGATAATGATTATTGAACCTTGGCACTACTGTTTTAATCGAGACAAAAGTAAACTCCAGATAATTATCCGCAGTTAGCATGCTGACTATGGTTACGATACCGACACGAGATGCGAAATGCGACAAATTGAGTGTATCACTTCATTTCGTATCTCTTACATCGGATTTAGTATTGAAACTGGAATCGCGTCGTTACTCGTATGTTTCGTATCTCGTACGTTTCGTATGTTTCGTTACTTCAGTACCCAGTAACGAAACATACGAGTAACGATACTGTTTTGAAAGTAACGTTTCGTTACTCGTTGCTGAAGTGAATACCCGCATTTTAGTAACGAATACATACGATTTGCTACAGCTCTAGACGTCAACAAATGACGGTTGTATATGACGTAAATTTGTAAATACTGATTGTTAGTAACCAAAAGACTTTTATTTTTTTCTCTCAGCGATAAAAGTCATCTGTTGACCAAAACCTAAAAAAAAAAATAAAAGTTTCCCACTGACGGAAACCAAAAAAGACCACTATGTACTCCCAGAAATGAAAAATAATTTTAAAATTTTTTTAACCATCTTAACTTGATAGAAAATATAATTTGCTATGAAAAGTGTCATTGAATCATTTCATAGTTAGGCTTGGTTTTCGAGTTAAATAAAAAAAAAACGGAAAACGGACCAGTGTTGCAGTTTTCTCAGAAATGCACCAATGGATTTAGTAGCACTTTTGGCTGGAGTATTATTTTATGCCAAGGAATCATAATCAGCAATTAAAACTCTTGAACGAATTTGTTCCATTCAAAACTGTCTATTCAATAGACTATTATACTTTATACTAGAACCAAAATTAAATACTTAAGATGGAGTTGTCTATTTAAAAGAGTGTTTTTTTTTTTTTGTAAAAAAAAACAACAAAGTTTTACTATTGTTAAAGTTTTTATTTAAGTTCTTATTCAATTATTAAATTGAAAATGTTTTTTTACAACATTTTTAAAAATCTTACGTATTCTAAGCAACTCTTACAATAAGAGCGAGGTCGTGCAATTCATTTTATTTTTATCTTTTATGTTATTCCATTCACAGTACGTGGATTTGAATTAATATTTTTTCTCTATGTAGGTACCTATTATACTTTCCAGTTACTAACTATTTCTAGATTTCTTCAATTAAAAATTCTGAATAAGTGGAAAATAGTTTAGATTATTTTTATGCTCTAGAAAAAATGAACTTGAATGTGAAATAAAAGATATGAGTGTAAAAAATATGGTCGTGATAGTTTTTCACTCTAAAATCAATTTGTAAGAGAACTACACTGTCAATTCAAATGTGAATTTGTTAATGGTTACAATCAAATAAAAGGATTCAGAAAGTAAACAAGCTTAGGTATATACATTGATGGTTTTGTTTTATATTTGTTAACGAAATACGAATAGAGACTTATGTTTCTATCTTTTGTACCTTACATAAAAAGACTTTTACATGATAAAAACGCATACATTTTTAATGTTTATGATATTTCCCTTGAGCCATCAGTTTGCTTGAACGGTCTTAAAATATACAAAAAACAATATGACAGGCCAAACATCTTCAATTTCCAAAGTTTTTGTTACATCAAGACAATTTCGATTCCTTTTTTTTTTTTAAATTTTAAAGTTCGCCTTGTCATAAAGCTCCCAACTTTTTAATAGAAAAATAAGAAAATATTTCCATTTAATACTCTCATAGAATGCAAAAGGTGACACACATATAAATGAGATTCGAATAGAAAAATGAAAGAGAAAAATCTTTCTATTGGAATCCTGACAGAATATATATCTAAAATAAGGACAACGTAATCCTTTTGGTTTGTTTTTCTTTTCAGACCTTTGTTTGCCATTTGGAAGTGTTTTGACATGGAAAACATATCATTTTAATAGTTTGGCGAAGTTTCAAGATTCTTTGTGACAGTTTGTTTGTATGAGTTGGATCTCATTGGGGGAAGCTAGGTATTTTCCGGATTATTATAGAAGAATTTAAGAAATTAAACTGTGGTAAAAATAACAAAAGGAAATGGAGCGGAAACTAGTATTTGGGCACTAACTAAGGAAGCTCATGTTTGTTATTTTCTTTCTCAAAAAGATGTTTTTTTTTTTACTTTTACTTCTAACTGACTGGCATGGTAATGAAGGGAATTTTCTAACAAAAAGTCGCCCAGGTATCATTTCAAAAGTAGAATACTTATTTTATGATTTATGAGTTCAAAGAGCCATAAGGACCACTTTATTACATTTCCAGCAACACCTCTTTTATCCTAATGTTTCTTGGCTACTTTATGTTAGTGTCTGCCTGAGTTTTTGCAGATAAGTTCACCTTTTACCAACAAAGAGTTTTTTATTTTATTTGTTTTAATTTTAAAAAATAAACAACTTGTTTTCTCTTTGTGTCTCTTCAGGGAGTGAAGGTATATAGTAATTCTATCATAATATACAGCAAGTTTCACAAAGACGTCAGTCATACCGTCTTCAGAAGACTTAAAAGGGTTAAAGAACTGAACAAACATGTTCGGTTCGTTGGGGAAAGCTTCCTTTTTGTCTTTGAACAGAGAGCAACCTCAGAAGTTAAATCTGCCTTAAGTGTTTTAAAAACTTTTGTGTTTTGTTTATTCTTTTGGTGAATGTTACACCCTTAGGTATAATGTTTGTGTATTTATTTAACAGAATTTAATGCAAGAAAAATGTCTAAAAGTTAATTTTATGTTGAATTTTTTGCTATCCATTTACAACTTAAGCATACCGGAATTTAGAAAAGTAGATATATTATACATAAATATGTAGGTACTTATGTTTAATTGTTTCCGCTTTTGAAATATAACGAGTGCCTTTATTAGAAGTAAAATATACAGCTGAGTGGCGCTTTTAGTGACTAAAGTAAAAATATTTTGATGAAATGGCTTAGAGTGTAAATCTGCTAACTCCACTTTTGGGCGAATTTGAGTTAGGTATGCAGAAAGGTCTAAGGAAGGCGCATCGTATGATATCAAAACTTTCGTTCAATTCCACTTATAAGTTAGCCAAATTGCGTGATGAGTAAAACAGCTAACTCCATTATTCCCAAAGAATTCCTGCTTGATGGATATTCATCAAAACTTCTTAAATCAACAGTTATCTCAAATTTCATTAATAAATAAGAAATAAGGGTACCTATTCTCCTAACTTGTAAGAACAATTGCATTTTTGATTACATGTTGGAACTTCAAATACTGTCCAAAAAAAAAAATTAATAACAAAATAAAATTTAATTTTTAAAAATTATTGACGGCACCTCCCATACTTGAAGATTTTTCATAACCGAGTAGGGATTGAACAAGCAAAATAGAGATTGGAAGGCAGTAGCACTACTTGGGTATAGAAGTTCTTCAAGTAAATTGAACATTAAGCGACCACTAAAAGTCTGATGATCGGCTTGGATCCCGTGAAATAGCTTCAACTTCAGCCAATGAACACACTCAAAAGTTGTTGTTGTTCATTCAAAACCTTCAAACATTTATATTTGCTTATATTTTATTTATTTATTTTTTGAAGTGATAACGTCTTATAAATCGATGAACCATGGCAGCCACTACAAAAAAGTGACGCCATTTTCTAACGTTACACTTTCGCAGTGGGGCAAAAAATTTAAATTCAAAATTAAAAATAAACTATTAGAGATACAAAAATCTTCTATAGCTTATTTAAAAGATAATAACCTAAAGCTTAATCTAAATGAATTATTTTTAAAAATTCCGTCATTTAATAAGGTAAACAGGGGTAAAACGGAAAGATGAAATTCGGGCTAAAATCTAAACGCGAAGTCGTAGAGAACTGATTTTTTTTGCTATAGATAGATGAGATTAATTTAAGAATAACTGCATTTAAGAAAAAATTCTAAAAAATGTTTAAACTGAGCTAGAACGTTTTGTTGGCACGTTGTACACGTGTTGGGGCTATGACAAAATGTAGATTTTGGGTAAATTTGGGTAAAGGAAATTTTTTTTGACAATTCTAAAGATGCCAGGTGAAAGATTAGGGAAAACAAAATTAGGCGTCTGATGCGGATTTTTTTCCAACACTCGTTTCGAAATATGAATTTTTGAAAAAAAACCTTGTTTTTTAGGGGTATTTTTGGGTAATTTTTTATTTTTAGTATTTTTTTGGAACGTTCAAAAAATCTCAAACTTATAGCACATGTAGGTTTTGGCATACATGTGGAATCGTTTAGTGAGTTTTTAATGAATAACGGAAGAAACAAGTTTTTAAAAAACACGTTTTTTGACCGTTTTTAAACTATTTTCATCGTTTTTTATTTTTATCTTTTTTTCTTTAATAGATACAGGAATAAAGTATATGGTGTAATGATAGACCATGACAACGACTATACATAATGTGTGCGAAGTTTCAATCATTTTCGTAAACACAATTTTGAGATAACAGTAAAATAAAATTTTAGAATTCAACAGGCTATAACTTTTGACCAAGAGCAGATAGATATTAAACTTTTATGAGCATCCTGATACAATTATCTTTAATTTGGTATATCACACATAACGGTAGACTAACTACAAGCTACACAATGTTAAATCAAGAAACTTGCGAAAAACCTCAAAACACCAGTGGAGATCTGTTGATCATGAACAGCCACCAGTGTGGGAAGTAGCGTAATCTCAGTCTGGAAATTCGACATGGTTGACTTTACAAAATTCTAACTTATCTTGTAGGCATCTTTGAAATGAGATTGATACGTCATATGAAAGGTGAAATAATAAAAACATGGTATATATTTTTTATAGGTTGTCAAACAAAAAAATTGATTCCATAGCGGGAGAACATAAAACTAAATGCTTTTTTTGCTTTTTATATTTTTTAATGAAATTTGATCGAGTTCAAAAAATTCTAGCTCTTTTTGTAGATGTCTCATAGACCTGATCGATATATATATTTTGAGCTAAGACAATAAGCTTTTAGATGGTATAACATTTTTTATAGGTTGTTAGGGGAAAAAATGGAATGGAATTAATGACGTGAGAAGATAAAAATTCATGTTTTTTTTTTGCTTTTTTTGATGAAAATGATTGTTTTCAATAACTTATTTTTCGACTTTTTGCGCATTGTAAAAATTTAAAAATGGTTTTATTCTTAAGAAGAAATACTTGGCTTTTAAATTGCATAACTTTTTTTGTAAGCTTTTAAAATAAAAAAATTAATATAATGAGAAAATAAAAAAGGTATTTTTTTTAGCTTTTTCTTGTAAATTGATTGTTTGAAAAAAGTAAACGCTTCAATTGACTCATTTTAAACAAAAGCACACAACCTGTTTTCTGACGACGTTATCACGTAAAATCATAGTCCGTAAACCGGCTTTACAGACAACCTCTTTTTTTTTTAATTGGATTACCTTTTAGTCCTTAACGAAATTTCTCATAATGTATGTAAATAGCTGTCTACCAAAATCGGGATAGCACAGGAAGTTTTGTTTTTGAGTTATTAAATACCAATCGATTGAGGAACAACCATTTTTTTAATAACTGCTGCGGATTTCCATTCGGTTTCAACAAATATTTTGATATTGTATCGTTTTTATTATTTTTATAAAATACATTTTTAGGTATATTGGAGGCAAAACAAAATACCAACAATTATTACATTAATTCATTATTAAACGCTCATAAGTTTAAATGGTATTTATGTAATTACAATGAGTTAGTTAAGGGAAACTATTTGTATTATTAATTTTATTGGTGACTTTCAGCTGTATTGGGGTTCAAACCCACAATTTTTTCCCAACCGCATTTACGAAATTTCGTTGAACAATCTTTAAAACTATTTTTTTTAGAACTAAAAGTAAAAAAAGTAAACTACCTACTACCGATTTATTTGAAACAGGGGAGTGCTCTGCTATGAATCAATTTCTCTTGGGGTGTCTGTTAGTTCCGGCAACAAATGAAAAGAATTTTCAAAATTTATTTAATTTTCAATGCATTTGTTTTTTTTTTTATTGCAATTTATGAGAAACAAATGTTTTTTTTTTTATGAAAATGAACTCCTATGGGAAATAATATTAATTTATTAATTTTTTTGCTTTTAAGTCACCGCAAAGGATGTAGCTAGCTGTTAAACATTAACATTATAAGGAAGTTTCATTAAATGATCCGTTTGATGGGAATTCAACATTGTTTATTTTTAAACACGAAATCATAAAAGAGACAAAATTACATATTGGGTCTCACGAATGAGTGTTTTTTAAAATAAATTTGAAATCCAGTTTTTATTACAATCACGAATTTTATTGCATGTTTGTGTCATTTTAATGGGAAAACAGATGTTTTACAATATTGTATTATTCATAGATAATAATAGAATCATTAAATAAATTATAAAGGGTGAGTGGTTTAAAATATTTTGTATTGAAATTTTTTAACTTAAAAATAGGTTAAGGGGGGAAATCCCTCTGGAATTTTTTATTTTTGCACAATTTTTTTTTTGCGTGATTAATTTATTTATCAACCGAAGAAACTATTTTCAGTGGTCTTAGCCTTAAATGAAGCCTCAAAAGTGCCTAGATAGTCCCAAAACCAATGCGCTCCGGACCTACCATAGTACGAAAACGAAAACTTTAAACGCATTTTTTTCGAAACTAGTTTTTTTCCGCGCCGTGCAATGTAACTCAAAAACTAATGAAGCTATCAACTTGAAATTTGAAGCAAATTACTCCTTAACTTATTGGCCACCACATGAACCTAAAAGTTGAATAAAATTTGTACAGTAAATATTTTTTTTAACTACTTCTTTGTAAAAAAAACATGTTTTTTTTCGTTTTTTTGATTTCTAATTTTTATTTTTCATTAAAAAAAAAATAAATTTAGGTTCATGCAATGCGTACTAATATCATCTAACGGAAAAAATTTCCTTTTTGATTTAAGATGATTTCCTGGACCTGTGCATTGCACGGCGTAAACTAGAGGCGTCAACTTTGAAAGGCTCCAGAGCCGCCATTTTGTTATTTTTTCATTTCAAAAATTTTTTTCAATACTTAATAATGTCAGTAATATCTTGTCTTTTTCCAAATTTCAATAAGTGCTTTCAGTTTTTTATAAAAAAAATATTGAAAAAGGTGTCGTCCAGAGGGATTTCCCCCCTTAAAAAATAGATCACATTTTTGTGTGTCTATTTTATTATAAACATTGTAATAGTTGAAGTACAAGTAGTTTTTGAAAAGATACTTTACTTTTCTATGGTTATAAATTAAAGATAAATTTAATTTTTTTCAATGTCTAGTAAATCAATTGTAAAATAAAAAATTCAATTAGGGACTACTCATTTCCACTCGAATAGAAATAATCCAACTTGGAACACTTAGATTCGGAAAAATACAATGAGTTTTCCAGTTCATCTCGCGGTCCGAAGATCTGGACTAAGTTTTGAAAGTGATGTACGACTTTTAACAACTTAGTTGAGTAAAAAATTTAAGTTTAAATACAAATCTACTACCTAATAAAAAACAAGGAGATTTTATGAAATGATCGTATTTATTTTTAGAGTAAGGAACTAAAAAAAAAAAATACATCTTAACCAAAAGTCATAAAAGAAAAAAGACATTTTAAATTTTTTTAGTCATTAAAATATCAACAAGAAAAAAGACAAAAAAAAAAAAAACAAATCGTGCCACATGGGCTATGACACCTTGAGACAACATCCCTCATCTGCTTTAGTGCGTGTCAGATTATGGCAGCCGTAAAATTTATCACCATAGCAAGATGTACAACTTGTGAACACGAAATTCCATTTGACAGTTGTAGGATATTTTATGTTTTGTTAATTGATACGTGTGAATAGTGAATTTAAGGGCAATCTTCATTCTGTCACATAACCAAATGGGATTTAAGAGTAATGAAAATGTAAGTAGGTGTAGTTAAGGTAAGGAATAAGGAACGTGCTTTTGATGTTAATGACAGATTAAAATGTGTTTTGCCTACAGAGAAATTTTGAGAAAACTAATTTTATTTTAATATCTTCTTTAAAGTTGAACATTAAATTTTCTTGCTTTCTGTCACTATTTCCGTAAAGAAAAAAAAAATATATTTTGTGAGATTCTTATTTGTATTTAGAGAAACTTATTTCTCCATAAGAAGTTTATGGCTATTTGGATACGAAAGTGTTTTATATGTTCATATTTCTTGGAAACAGGTGGAAATCTTTTCTACTCTATCAATATAGATTTGAATATCACTTTGAATTAATATTTTCAAAAAAAAAACGATTATTTTTGAAATTTCCTCAAACTTTAGTTTAGCTTAGGTCACTTTTCATACAGCTCAAATTTGAGTTTTTGGTTGAGCTGAGCTATCAGATGAGCCGAGCTAAACTGACTCCAACAATGGATCTTCTAATACAGATTGTTAATTTGTTTAAGATAATTGATTATATTTGACGGGAGAAGTTTCGTATTTTTGCTGAATCCGTTCGTTTTCTGCATTTAGCCCTGTACGCTGCTGATGCGTTGTAAACAAAATTAAACCGCGTACTTTTCTTGGCGCTCAGTTTGATTTAAGATGTTTTTTTTTTCATTTGAATAACGAATTTTATGTTTTTTAAAAATTTTTTTTGAAGTGAAAACTTCTTTAGTATTCTAGTGATTTGAAACAAGATGAAACGAAAAAGCGACACGAATAATCAATTGATCATAACTTTTTTGTTTTAATGGAATTTCTGTGCCTGGGTTGAAATCGTAAATTTTTTTAATTGAATCACATGTTTTATACATTTTTAAAAAGGTATAAATATCTTCTATCAGAAACATATACATTAGGGTGGACCAAAAAAAATCATTTTTTCATTATTTTAATTTGCTCTACCGATAACTTGTTTTCTCGACACAAAATAATGGTACCCTAATTTTTTCAGAATTTTTCGATGATGTTTAGGGGTTGCGCGCACCCCTTTATTAAAAAAAATAAGCTCTTTTAGTTTTTAATTTTTTTAAAGCTTAAATAATTTTTTAATCGAAAAGCTGTTTGAGTAAAAAGTATTGAGTTTCAATAGGTCTAGTTGCTTCAATTTTTCTTTTTTCAAAAAAAAAAATATTTTTGACTGATTCCCAGGGGGAGGGTATACTATATCTTGGGCTCTTTTTTATCAGACCTACTCGAGATCTTACTTCTGGTTCCACGAAATTTTATTTTGTAAACTATCCATATTTTTTATTGATGTTGTTGTTGATGAAGCGCCTCATTATATTGAATATCGGATATGTTTTTTGATGGTGGCAAAAATATCGAAAACAGCCATAAAAATTATAATCTGATAAAAAAGATTTTTCTTTATTTTTCAATTTTCTCAAAAACTAGAAAGCATTAAAACATATGGACTTCAGTATTTGATAAGGAATCAATTGTGACACTTTATTTTATCAGCCATTTTTTGTATTGTAATCCGCAACCTTGACAAAAATAGTATTTAATGTGGTTTTTTAAACTTTTATCCCCAATTTTTTACTTTGAAATCGATTATTTCAAAAACAATTGATTAAAATAACCTAACTTTAAAATTAGAATGAAGTGTACAGTTCTAGCTTTTGAAAAAGGTATCGTTCATAATTGTAAGTGTTGCCATTGTTTTTTAATATTTTTTTTATTATTTAAAGTCATTTTTTAGAAAATTGCAATTCCCGCCTAAACGAAGCCAGATAGACCACCGCTCCCATAGTAAAAAATGATCGTATTTAACTCCTCTACAAACTACCGTTATCAAATCTCGGCGCCCAAGATATAGTACCCTCCCCCATTTTTCCTTCACTTGTTTTGGTACGATATAAAAGCACGTTTTTTATAGTAAATTTGATGAGGAATACGATAAAAATAATTTTAGCCGTTTTAAAAAACAGTAAAGCATAGTTTTAAGGCTTTTTTGCCAGCATTTATCAGTAATTTCGACTTCTAAAACCTGGGAATCAGTCAAAAATATTTTTTTTTGAAAAAAGAAAAATTGAAGCAAGTAGACCTATTGAAACTCAATACTTTTTATTCAAACAGCTTTTCGATTAAAAAATTATCTAAGCTTTAAAAAAATTAAAAACTAAAAGAGCTTATTTTTTTTAATAAAGGGGTGCGCGCAACCCCTAAACATCATCGAAAAATTCTGAAAAAATTAGGGTAGCATTATTTTGTGTCGAGAAAACAAGTTATCGGTAGAGCAAATCAAAATAATGAAAAATATTTTTTTTGGTCCACCCTAATATACATATATATATAAAATCAAAAATGGGTAAAAATTTTACGAAGCTAGAATTTTTTCAATGGGTGAAGGTAAAAAAAAACGTTTTTTGCCACTAACTCCATATTTTGGGGGTGTTTTTAAATACCGTTTCGTAATCAGTGCGACTAGCTCTACAAAACGTGATAGGTCTCCGCCCGCGTATATTCTTAAAAAAGTTTAGGACAAACAATACGAGGCGCGCTCGTAATGTAAAAATGTAAAATAGAAAAAATTTGGGGAGCCTTTGCGAAAGTAAAAATATGTAAATAAAACATCGATTGGAAAGACTTCGTAATTTATATAACTTTTGTAAAAGTTCGGGGCGCCTGTGGCGCCCCTCAATTCTTACACCCTGGGCGACGACCCAGGCTGCCCCCCCGTAAAGCTGGCCCTGCATTTAACCACTATTAGTTAGTTTTGTCGATCTTTTACAACTTACACAAGAATTTTTAAATACTCTTGTGTTCTTACATAAAACATAATTTTAGAAATTGCAGATAATGTTCTTTTAACGACAAAAAAAAATATCATCTTATTAGATTCTCTTTATAAAGTTTAAACTGAATTAAGCGTACACGATTACCAAAATATTTTGTTCAGAATAACTGCTGTTTTTAAGTACATATTAAGCTTTTTATTACTATTCTGCAAAGACTTCACCACTTATAAAGGGAACGAAAAATATTACTGCATAAACCTTTGTGGTATTTTCAATATAACCATATTCTAACCTGCAAATTTTATCTTTGATAAATTAAATTATCCAAATTAGGATGCACACAGGTACGAATATAAGTTTAAACCTTATTTCCGTTGAAACTTTATCCGAGTACATTAAACGCATATACGCATCATGCATTATTATTTAGTAGATATTGTAGCAACGTCTACTTTCGTCTCTTTTATTTAGCTTAAAATTGGAACATTAAACTTTGCCTTTTATGCCTGTGCGCATAGAGGAAAATTTCTCGAACATCGATGTTTTAATGCAATCATTTAGAAAATTACTATAAAGGAAGTTATTCCGCAGCGGATATAAGCAAGTTCTAACGAAAATGATGTTACTTGTTATAGAGTTGCGGCAAGATGAGTAGATATTTAAATTTATATTAATTTTGGCAAAAATGCAAAAGTATATTTTCTAACTGTGAAGTTGAAATTATGTCACATGGACCAATTGAATTTTAAATTGAAGAACACGAGTAAGTAGAGTACCAACTAAATTAGTAAAACTATTGGATTAAAAGGAAATAAAAATAAGTCTACTTAAACAATAATTTTAAACAGAAATCAAAATACCTTATTCCACTAAATTAATTTCAGTCACATGTGATTTTTGAAAAAGCTCCTCAAACGCAGGATAAATCCTAAATCCACTACCCATGCCAGCAAGAAATGCTATTTGACGTATCTTTTTTTTACATTTTATTAACATAATCACTATGACTAAGACGATGGAAACATATATTGAATATTCAAGGAAAACGTTGTGTCTGTCTGATGGTTCAGCCAAAGCAATTTCCGTAAAGTTGTCTGCTTACACCATCATCTTCTTCTTCATTTTCAAAGTGAGAATTTATATTTAGAACATTATAAAATGTACTCTATACTTATGTACATACATAATAATCAAATAAAAACATACATATTTAGGTTATGGCTTATGAGAAACATACTGCCTGTTACCTTTATAGGATGTGTAAAATTTCCTCATTTTTATTGAATAACATGTGTTTTCTATCGATGCACTTTTCACGTTATAAAACATTTTTTTTTTTTTCTGATGGGAGAGAATTTTCATTATAAAACTCATTCGATGTAGGTATACCTATTTACGGTTGCCTGTGAAATATTGATTAAAAGGTTGTTCAACATTAGCTACTTTTGATTTATTTTTCTTGGTGTACAAAGAGTGATAACGTAAACATAGAAGATGTTGGTGTTTGACGATGAAGAAATCACAACAAAAACATTACTGTTAAAAAAAGAGCCAAGTTCTCCTATGTTGAAATTATGCTGGCACAAAAAGTACTGAGATGTAAAAGTGTACCAAGTTCTAAAGTTTGGGTTCAACTTCGTATCAATAAAATTTTGATTGTTCTCTTGACAATTTTTCTTAATTATCGATTTTTAAAGTTATTTCAAAAATTGCCAAGTAAACAATCAAAATTTTATTGATACGAATTTGAACCCAAACTTTAGAACTTGGTACACTTTTATATCTCAGTACTTTTTGTGCCAGCATAATTTCAACATAGGAGAACTTGGCTCTTTTTTTAACAGTAATGTTTTTGTTGTGATTTCACTACTTTTTGCAAGGTATGGCTGTAGAATATAAAATCTCTATATTTGATGAAAATTCAGTGAAAATGGGTGGTTGCCACGCCCCCTGTCTGAAATTCTCAAAATTTAAATTTTTTCCTTTGTGTAAACTACCACCTCCACCATTCTACCAAAGGAGAATGGGCATTTTGGACGTTGAGCGGCCATCAATAAAATTGGTATCAAATGAAAGAATTATAGCCCAGGAAAAACTTTTACTGGACGTTTCGCTGTATTGCGTTAAGAATGCAAGATAATGCAGTATTAGTATTGTTAATGCATTGTTCAATGTATGAAGGACAAACTGATTTATATTTTTATATGGAATATAAAATATGATGCTCTGTCATTTTCCCTGAGCATGAAGACATTAATCTTGAAAATCCGACCAATAGAACTCATAATATAAGATTTTTAAGACAACCATTTCAGGTTCGAAAGTTTTCAAACAATTCAAAGTAACAAAAAATTGAACAACAAAACTCTAAAAATAGGCTTGAATTTGTTGTTTTAAAATGCTTATAGTTTGGGTTCTAGTGGTTGGATATTCAAGATAAAGGTCTTCAGACTCAGGGAAAATGACAGAAAATAATATTTTGCACTTAAAATACACAATTGAGTTATAACATTGAGACATATATAAAGTGTTAAATGCAAAAATGCATTTTATGCGTTATTGAAATACGTCACAGGGATAAAACTTCTGCACAATATATTTAAACCTTAATTACATCAAAAAATAACAAATTCATTCCTGGCCGCGTAACGTCCACGTTTCATACAAACTTGCCCATTCTCCTTTCAAGATTCTACGACAATCAGAAGTGCTCTATAATATTTGATGAAAATTCAGCGGGAATGCCGGTTGCCACACCCCCTGGCTGAAATTCTCAAATTTAAAATTTTTTCCTTTGTATAAACTACCAGCTCTACCATTCTACCAAATTTCAAGATTCTACGACAATCAGAAGTGCTCTATAATAATTTATGAAAATTCAGCGGAAATGGGCGGTTGCCACGCCCCCTGGCTGAAATTCTCAAATTTTAAATTTTTTCCTTTGTATGAACTACCAGCTCTACTATTCTACCAAATTTCAAGATTCTACGAATATCAGAAGTGCTCTATAATAATTTATGAAAATTCAGCGGAAATGGGCGGTTGCCACGCCCCCTGGCTGAAATTCTCAAATTTTAAATTTTTTCCTTTGTATAAACTACCAGCTCTACCATTCTACCAAATTTCAAGATTCTACGACAATCAGAAGTGCTCTATAATAATTTATGAAAACTCAGCGGAAATGGGCGGTTGCCACGCCCCCTGGCTGAAATTCTCAAGTTTTAAATTTTTTTCTTTGTATGAACTACCAGCTCTACTATTCTACCAAATTTCAAGATTCTACGACAATCAGAAGTGCTCTATAATAATTTATGAAAATTCAGCGGAAATGGGCGGTTGCCACGCCCCCTGGCTGAAATTCTCAAGTTTTAAATTTTTTCCTTTGTATAAACTACTAGCTCTACTATTCTACCAAATTTCAAGAAAGTGATTTTCTTCAAACTTGGTAGTTAGCAGTTTTTGGTGATCCCCTAGAGGGGAAATTGAAATTTTTTTTTTATGACCAAAACTAACGGTACCTGCCATATAACGGAAATAGAAAAGTTAATTTTTTTCAAAAACGGCTCTAACGATTTTGATTAAAATTTTTGTGTGTAGTACTACACATAAGAGCCAACTTTTGAAATAAAAAAAATATTTTTTGTACCGTTATTAACGGTACCTGTCATAGAACGGTTTTTTTCGTTTCTGAATATCTCGTACAACATTAACTCGATTTAAATGAAAATTTTTATACAAAAGTGTGTAAGTAAAGATAATATTAAAATTTTAGAAAATTTTCAAAAAACGCATTTTTGGGTTTTTTAAAAATATTTCAAAATTTTTTTTAGAAAAATCAATTTTTTGAAAACGGATCAATGAAAAATTTTGAAATTTAGTTTTTATGTGTAAATTAATTATTTCTTCAAAATGGCATAGGGGAGAGTGGGGCCAAATGTAACACTTTTTTCTAAAATCGATGGTTCTCCTACAAATTTGAAAGTGGGTCAACCAGACCTTTTTTAAATTATAGACCCATGTTTTAGCTCCAAGATCCATCATAAAAATTTAGCAAAACATAACGGTAATGTTGAAAAATAAAGCTTCCAAAAAAAAAATCGTGTTGTTTCAACTTACCCCACATACGGGGCAAAGTGTAACACATACCGGGGTAGGTTGTACCAAGAAATAAAAATAAGAGAAAAATACCTTTATTTGATGTTTATATTTATTTATTTTTAATTAATAACAATAAAAACAAACCTCAGTCATGAAATTTTGGTGCAAATTTGTTAAAAGTGGAGCAAATCCAAGATTTCCACAGAAAATTTGACAGTAGTCTTAAATAAAAGTTATTCGAATTCATAAATTGTTTTATAAGCTTTATGAATTCAAGTGGTGGTTCAAAAATGTGTTTCCAATTTCAAAATAAATACAAATTCAATTACAAGCATTCATATCCAGGGTTGTTTATTATATTATTTAAACAATTTTTCAGTATAGGTAGGTTTTTACATGGTACAACTTGCCCCGGAAAAATGTTACAACTAGCCCCAGCATGAAATTTGGCACATAAAATCAATTTAAAAAAAAAAGCGAAACTGATATAGACATAACATATACACGCAATTTGAGCCAAAACACAGTTGCATATAACAAAAAAACACTTAGCACTCTATCTTTTTCGGGTAAAGAGGTAGACCAAAAATAAAATTTAAAAAAAAAGTTACAAACATGCATTTTTTGGGCACCACTAGTGTAACTTCTCACCCTGTAGTCTAATCTTCATCTGAAGAAAATGTGCCGGTAGATATGCAAAAATTGAGCATTTTTCTCCTTTACGCGTTTCTTAATATTGAAAGGAACATCGCTTTTTTTAGCTGTTAATTCTTACCCCTGTTACATTTAGCCCCACTCTCCCCTACCAACTTTTTTTTTCAAAAATGTTAAAAATTTTTTATATATAAAAAAATTTTTTGTTAAAAAACGGCTCCTAAAATTTTCGAAAATTTTTTTCTAAAAATACCTTTTTATACAAGAAATAAAATGGCATACATATTTGTTTTTTTTTTAAGATAATTTAAAACGGAGTTTAATTAATTATAAAAACAGATTTAATTTTTTTATGCTATGAAATTTCTTCAAAATATCAAATTTTAAATTTCTTGAATAAAAAGCTTTAACATTATAGTTACTTTAAGCATAAGAGCAAGTACGTGCGACCCCAGTCGTGCAATTTATTTCCTTTGTATTAACTACCAGCTCTACTATTCTACCAAATTTCAAGATTCTACGATAATCAGAAGTGCTCTATAATATATGATGAAAATTCAGCGGAAATGGGCGGATGCCACTCCCCCTGAATTGAAAATCTCAAATTTTCGATTTTTTCCTTTGTATACACCACAAGTCCTATCACCGTGTAAAATTTCAAGTTTCTACGATATCGGGAAGTTCTCCATAATTTTGATGATCTGTCAGTGAGTCAGTGAGTCAGTTACGGTTTTTGCAATTTTTGAAGCCCTATATTTCAGAAACTACTCATCGTAGGAGGCTGAAATTGTAGTGCCAAAGTTGCTAGAGAACTTGGCTGGGCACTACCGTGCCCCTTGATTGTGGTAAGATTTGATTTTCTTGGAAAGAAGACAGGATTTTTCTTGGAATCTATTTGAGGCATATTATTGGAGAGTATCTAGGTACTGTTAGACAGTTCGAGTAATACTCAATGCAAACAAAAAATGTACTCGTAGATATTCGTATCTATATAGCCAAGTCATTAACGTTGAATTAACATTTTTTAGGTCCCTATATTTTTTATACTTTCTATGAGTTACATTTAAGAAGATAACTATATACTTTCCATTTATGAACTTTTAAAATAATACCCAGCCAGTAGTCAAGCACTACTAATTATGTTATGTTTTTTCATTACCTAATAACATGCTTTTTGCCCTTACACTCGTTCACATTATACGCACTTACATTACATTTCCAGGACGACACAAAAAAGTAAATCTCCTTTGAGCTTGTAACACGAACTATCCTGAGGGATAAACAAGATAAAAGCACCAGTTTTTTTTTTCATTATTGCTGTTGTCCTTTAGTACAAAAAAAATTATTACTATTTTTTAAATTTTAGAATTTCTAGAATTATGTTGGATTAAAATAACTTATCCTTAGTTTAATATTTTATTTTACCACGTGAAGGCTTTATTCTGAATGAAAAAGAATTAACTCACTGAAAGGTTTACAAAAATAAGAAAAATTAGTCAGTAAAGTAAATTGAAATAAAATGATAACATTTCTTATTACACTCCTGCATTAGTGTTCTGTGAAAATAACACTGGTCGGCAACGAAAATAGAGCTTGCACCAAACCCTACGTTCCTAAAGGATTTTTGAGTGCTGAGTCCGAATCCGAAGTTGAAATTTCACTATCACCTCACGTTTTTGAAATACTTCAATATTAACAGGTCAAAAACGCCTGGTAGGTAGGTACATTTAATGTCGAATTTAATCACCATTACATTTATTTTTGAGAAACTACTATACTTATGCAATCTCAAAATGCCATTTTAAATCGTCCTAAAGGTGTTTATTTTTCAAAGATTTTGAAAAAAGATATTTTTGATACATATCTCAAAATCTTGATTATTATTTTTTTTTTTTCTTCAAAGTATAAATGGTTTTTTTGAACCAAATTCCAGTTTGCGACTTCTGATTTGGACTTAAAAAAAGTAACAGATTGCGGAAAAATAAATTTTTTTTGACTAAACATCAAAAAGAACTTAATTGAAAATGAGTTTTTGAGACTTTATAGCGAAAATAGTGATGAGTAGATCTCAAAAACTAGACGTGATAGAATAAATCTGTTAGTTTCGAACTCAACACAAAAAAATTAAATAAACTCACCTAACAAAGTTCTTGCTCCCACCTTTTTTTTTTTTGTTTTTTGAGGACCAGTGCAATTGTCAATTTGCTTTAGAATTAAAATAGGTATAAACTAAACATGGTTTTTTCTATAACGTCTGTCTGTCACGTCTTATTCGTGGTCGATACATCATAATGCATTGATTGATTTCATTGCTTTACTTCTTAATCCAACACACCATTAATATTTTATGTAATTTTCTCACATGTTTGATTGTTTGTGCTAACATTAAATGTTTCGTTGTGCGTTGTCCTTGTTATACTTTTATTTGTTAAAAAGGCCAATTGATCAATTCAACTGAAATTTATTATCTTTTCTTCCTTGAGTCCAGACCAAATTAAATCCCAATACACAAAACAATATTCGGATGTTATAAAAGCTGGGTCCTTTTTTCGGTATGGAATAAAAAAAAATAAAATATATATAGCTTTGTGAAAAATCACTAAACATTTTTTGCTAACCTAATTGGTTGTATTGTTATTTTTTTTTTTTTAACTTTATCTATATCTATACATAGTCTTGGATAAATAAAATAAGTTAATAACTTCAAAATTGACCAAAATAAATTGCACGAATGGATTGCATATAGACTTGGTCTTTGAGATTACATAAGAAGTTTTGCAAAAAAATAACTTAACGGTGATGTAATTGGACATCAAATGTACCAACAAAAAAACGCGTTTTTGACCTGTTAATATTCAAGTATTTCAAAAACGTGACGTGCCAGTGAAATTTTGACTACGGATTCGGACTCAGGACACAAAACTCCTTTAGAAAAGTAGGGTTTGGTTCATGCTCTATTTTCGTTGACGACCAGTGTAATTTTTAAAATAAGCGTAGAATAGCGAAAATAAAAGCTGGATTATAGTGAGCTGACGTTAGGCAAACGAGTAAAAAATAAGTCATGTGTGCAATTTACATGTGGTAGAAGTGAAACCTTAAAAAAAATTTACCTATTTTTTATTCTATCTCCTTTAAATACATGTTTTTTATATTTTTTATATGTCATACCTATATTAAGTTTGTATCATCTGAAAGCTTATTGTTTCAGCTCAAAATATTTATATCGTCCATGTCTATACAACATCTACAAAAAGAGCTTATTTTTTTCAAACCAAATCCCTTTTCATCAAAAAAGCAAAAAAATCAATCTTTTTTCTCTTTTAACACCATTAAATATATTTTTTTTAAATGACAACCTATAGTAAATTTTATATCATCTGAAAGGTTATTTCACCTTTTATATGACGTATGAATCATATTTCTACCATGCCTAGAAAAAAAATAAGAATTTTTTAAAGCCAATTATGTCGAAATTTCAAGCTGAGATTACGGTACTTCCTACACTGGTCATCGTCAACAGGTCTCCACAGGTGTTTTGAGGTATTTTTTAAGTTTTTCAATTCAGTTAATTGTGATATATCAAATGATAGGTGATGTTATCAACATGCGTACAAATTTGTATGTGCACTAGATTAAAAGATATAACGTGTGTAGAAAAAGAACATCTTTTTACCGTTATCTCAGAATTTTAAATATGAAATTAATTGAAATTTTGTATATTTATAATTTATTTAATTACCTATCTACAGTACAAATTTTATTTATCTACCTATCAAAACAAAAAAGTTATAACAAGTTGAATGTTCGTGTCGCGTTTTCGTTTCATCTTGTTTCAAATCACTACGATACTAAAAAAGTTTTCACTTCAAAAATATTTTTTTTCTGATTTTTGAGGTGAAAAAAAAAAAAATTATTCATATAATTTTAGAAATAAGCGTTAGCTAACGAAAAAATCTAAGGCTATCCTGGGCTAACTTTGGGTAAATGAACCAGAGAGGTTTGAAAAAAAATTAGCATTAAGGCAGGGGCGTACACACCATTGGGGCAAGTGGGGCCGTGCCCCGGGGCCCCCAACACGCCAGGGCCCCGTAAGGAGGCAATGCAGAGAAGGCAACAATTTAAAAGTATCGAAGCAAAAAGATAAGATATTTGACATGAATCACTTCGGACACAAGAGAGACAAATTATATTTTTCAGTGAATTTGTAGCCAGAGACATAATATTTCATCTAAAAAAAAGTATTACCTCAGGGGTCCCAAAAAAATAAATTGCTTTTTTGAAAGAAAAATTACATATTATCTTGAGGCCCCAAAAAATATTACTTACATAATTTTAGCGACCAACAAGTGATAGGTACATCAGGGGCCCCAAAAAAAAATAAGTGGGTGTATACGAACTTTTTTATTTGTTCTTATTTTCTATATCAAAGGGGTCCCAAAAATTTAGTCTTGCCCCGGGGCCCCGACAACTCAACGTACGCCTCTGCATTTGGGGGTGCCAACTTCACATAGTCGAAAATAGGTCATTAAAATAATATCGAACAAATGAAATTTTGCTTCAAATAAAATTGAAGCTTACTTGAAACATAAAAAAAGGGGCATTTCCAAAACAAAATTTAATCAAAACAAAAACCAAAAAAAAAAGAGTGTGTGTACACATGTACACGCGACTGAAGTTATACTTCTCATTGTAAATGAATTTCATTTGATATTTTTAATTTCTATTATGAAGTAATTAATCCACACTTAGTTTTTTTTTACATTTTTATCAAGTGAACAATAAATTAATTCTTTCATCCTCCTTGCGTCCATGTAGTTTTCAATTTATTCTGTGAAATTTACTCATGTTGTGCGGTTCATAACGTACGGTATATGGTTAACGAAAGTAAATGAATTGCGCATAAAATGTGCGATATGGTAATTTTATGAGAATTGTGTGTGCTTCAGCACTAGTAGTAGCAATATGGAACTTGCAGGGTTGCTACAAAGCTCAAAAGCTAGCTGAGCTCAGCTCACAGCTCAGCTCAAATTTTGAGCTAGCTCACTTTTGAGCTATGTACCATAGCTCAGCTCATTTGAGATGAGCTGAAAGTGAGCTGAGCTGATGGTTGAGCTGAGCTGATGGTTGAGTTGAGCTGTCGGGTGAGCTGAGCTGTCGGTGAGCTGAGCTGTTGGGTGAGCTAAAGTAAAGTGAGCTGAGCTGAGCTGAGCTGTGATGGGTGAGGGGATACATTGATTTTTATTTGGAAAGTATAATAAAATATGAGGATATTTTAAACTTTTATAAAACACTATAGCTTAAGATGTTTGGTTCTAGTTATTAATGAAATTATTTTAACACATGGATATTTTTATAAATAAAACAGATAATTTTTCGTGATCTTTTTTCTTGTTTTTTTTAATAGTAAATATATTTCTATTTTTTTAGTAAAATATTTCTTTTTTTATCATAAAAAAAAAATTACGGTACAATCCGGTTTTTCGATTTTTTTCAAAATTCCGAGAAAATCGCCTTTGAAAGTTGGGGTAAAATATTTTTTCGAAAAATCCCCGAATCTTTGAACGCTCCTAGAAGCTAAACCGCTTGAGATCAATTTTTGGGAATGATGCCAAATGATAGCTTGTGTCATGGGCCTACGCTTTGCACATTATCAGATTTTTAAAAAATCGCCTTCCATGTTTAACTGCCACATCATGCCTATTTTATCAGAATCGTGCCTAATTTGTCTTTACTTTTAAGTTCTCCCGGTTTGAGAACGCGTGGACCTACAGGGATGGGAGTTGTACCCAAATATAGGTTAGAGTCCCCGCTTCCTTTTGGCATTAAACATTTTATTTTCATTTTCTTCAAAATTTCGCGATATAGGCGTTCGAACGCTTTGATCTAGAGACATTGGAGTGGTGCCATATGAAAGCTTATATTCTCAGCTACCCGATAGTGGTATAATCCGGTTTTTCAATTTTTTTCAAAATTCCGAGAAAATCGCCTTTGAAAGTTGGGGTAAAATTTTTTTTCGAAAAATTCCCGAATCTTTGAACGCTCCTAGAAGCTAAACCACTTGAGAGCAATTTTTGGGAATGATGCCAAATGATAGCTTGTGTCATGGGCCTACGCTTTGCACATTGTCAGATTTTTAAAAAATTGCCTTCCATGTTAAACCGCCACATCATGCCTATTTTTTCAGAATCGTGCCTATTTTTTTTTTTACTTTTAAGCTCTCCCGGTTTGAGAACACGTGGACCTACATGAATGAGAGTTGTACCCAAATGTACTTTAGAGTCCCCGCTATCTTTTGGCATCAAACATTTTTTTTTCATTTTCTTCAAAATTCCTAGATATAGGCGTTGGAAGTTGGGGGCGCTCACTTTCAGCTCAGCTCATATGAGCTGAGCTATGGTACCTAGCTCAAAAGTGAGCTAGCTCAAATTTGAGCTGAGCTGTGAACTGAGCTGAAATGTGAGCTTTTTGCAACCCTGGCAATTTGCCACATGGAAATTACCACATGCAACTTGTCACATGCAACTTGCCACATGCAGCTTGCCACATGCAACTTGCCACATGAAACATGTAACTTGCAACGTGTTGTGTGTTTTATGTTTGCCGTACTGCGGCGTACTGCATTTTTAAATACTAAAGTACTGCCTACTCTTAAGGTGAAACGACAGCCCTGCTACCCAGGGTGATCGTGATCGCGTCATAATCCCTTTGACATTCTTGTCAAAAAGTAAATTTTCATACTCACCCTCCCATAAGAAGTATAACTTCAAAAATTATTTTTTTTTATACTTTTTTTTTCATTTTTTTTTTTTAGGTTTGAGGGAAATCGTTCAAAATTCCGTTTTTCAATCCCGCCCCCCTTTTTTTCCTTTTTCATTCCACTTTTTTTCATCTGCTGGGGTCAGAAGCTTACATTGAGCAACAAGTATCTTTGAGCTTTGGTTGCTGAGTTATTTATTTAAATTTTTTTTTTTTACATTCGGAGGCCGATTACGGCAGACCAAAGTGGGTTTACAGTGTAAACTTTACAGTTATGAGTTCATAGTGAACGATTCTTTTGAATTTTCGAAAAAAAAAATTCAAAAAAACTCTTTTTTTTTTTTAATTTACTGCAAATCCATCTAATGAAAAGTCAAAGGAAAGGTCCATAACTAAGATCTAAAAATTTCTTGGAGGTCTGGTTCTTGAGATATTTCCGACCAAGAACTTTAAATATATATTTCTTGGTTTACGAAGTACCTTTCTACTCATATTGGATTTGAATAAAGGATATGTGTTTGAATTCAACAGGCCTATGCATTGAAGGTAGGTTAGGTTAGGTAGAAATGGCTGTCAGGAAAACAACTGACACACTTAGACCATTTATTGGTCCGTTGTGATACCATGATTTTGTAAGGATTCCTCACTAATTAAACCAGTTGGAGCTTTTAATGAAGCGGTGAAGGTTGAAGATGTCAGTATTGATTAGTTAACTAGTATCTTCTAAGAAATATTTTTCCAAGTATTTTTTACGTCTACTGGAAAGGGCAAGACATGAGCAGAGAAGATGTTGGATTGTTTCTTCTTCTTCCTCATCAAGGCAACTTCTACAGAAGTCGTTAGAGATTACTCCAAGTCTTATGGCGTGTCTACCTATGAGACAGTGTCCTGTTAAGACACCTATTACAGAGCTGATATGCAATCTGCTTAAAGACAGTAAATTTTTTCAACGTTTTGGATCTAGCCTAGGCCAGAAATATTGCATTGCAGGTAAAATAATTATAAATCTATTCTTGTTTTTTTTTTTTGAACACATTCTTAAGTGACCTATCAAAAATTTGGCCACACTTAGCCTTTTTCACGAATGAAATCCAAGAGTTTATTTGAAATCTAAGTTTTATTTTATTTACAGGTTTCCTTAATTATACATACTTCAAAATTTCTCATGGGGCATCCGTTGGAGGTCTCGGGGCAGTCCCTCCGCTGCTTCAATGGTATGTACGTACGCCCCAGTTCAATAGTTAAAGAGTGTTAAAATGTATGTTTCTATTATACTCGTAAATAGAAAATGAAAAATAAGTAGTGAAGGAATTGTTTTAAATCGCCACACCGCTATTATACATATGAGTTAATTAAACTTTTACCCTTTAAAATTGAATGCGCTTATGAAAAAATAAACTTATTTTATTTGACACGACACAATGGCAAACTTTTTCTATTTTAATACAGACAGAACATAAAACGGAAATGGTTACTATACTTTTCTACTAGTGAGTAGGTGTAGTAGGTACATATAAGCGCTTAACTTCTGATTGTGGTGATGGCGGCTGCTGCTGCTGCTATGGACCATACGATATAACTATGGTTGCAAATGTTAAAAAGTCAGTGTAGGTGGTAGTGGGGCAATCTAGGAAACAAACCGCATGGTCTGGTTTTGTTTAACTTTTCACACTATGCAACCACATCATCAACTGGCACCTTGATTGTTCACACAGAGAGCTGATTGAAAAGTTTTCCCATTTTCCTAGCCTCAACGCCCTTTGAAATCATCAATGCACTTTTAGCCTGCATATCCTGTCTGGCTTTGTTTTTTTTTTTTTTTTTATTATTACAGTTGGAAGGTAGTTTTATAAATATTTTTTTTTTTTATAAATTAAATCAAAGTTTGCAATGGAAAACCTGAGGAAAAAAAAACAATGTAATCAGAAACAGAAATTGAGTTTAGTCGCGGTTTGAGGTGGGAATTTGTAATAGGCGAAACAAATTGTTGGAGCTTTGAACTTCTTTCCTTATTTTATTTCTGCATTTTTTTTTAACAGAATAAAAACGCTGAGATACATATTCCTAAAATGTTGTTGTTTTTGAAAATTTTGAAAAATTGGATATATCCAAGTTTTTTACAATGACAAAACAAAAAGCAATCAACAACAACAAATTGTGACAACAACATGCACATTGCGATTGCACATTTATACTTATACCTACATATTGCGTGTCTATGTCTGTCTACCAAAACACCGCAATGTCATAATTTAATTTCACAAAAATACTTCCAAAACGAACAAAGAAAATGCAAAGTACGTTCAACAAGACAGGAAGACAACAACCGATACAAACCACCATGTCTGGCTACTAACTAGTCAGGAGTCAAGACTGTGGCATATTTAAGGACAGTACTGTCTGGTTTTATTATTATATAGCCTAATGGCAAGTTGTGTATCCTATAAAATTTTGGTTGGAGAGTATTTATATATTTCGTTTGGTTACTAGATAATTTGTTTGGAATGCCAGAAGCGGTTAGAAATAATGTAAATACTAACAACAATGTAAGAATAATGTAGGTTCATATTCTTGAAATTGAAAGCCATGTGTAAACGAAATTAAAATTATGTTAAACTTTAATTCATTTAATTACGAACTTTATATTTGTATGGACATTCGGTAAACGCATAAGAATGTAAGAAAAATAAATTGCACGACTGGGGTCGCACGTACTTGCTCTTATGCTTAAAGTAACTATAATGTTAAAGCTTTTCATTCAAGAAATTTAAAATTTGATATTTTGAAGAAATTTCATAAGTAGTATAAAAAAATTAAATCTGTTTTTATAATTAATTAAACTCCGTTTTAAATTATCTTAAAAAAAATAAAAAATATGCCATTTTATTTCTTGTATAAAAAGGTATTTTTAGAAAAAAATTTTCGAAAATTGTAGGAGCCGTTTTTTAAAAAAATAATTTTTTATATATAAAAATTTTTTAACATTTTTCAAAAAAAAAATTGGTATGCCATTTTGAAGAAATAATTAATTTACACATAAAACTAAATTTCAAAATTTTTCATTGATTCGTTTTCAAAAAATTGATTTTTCAAAAAAAAATTTTGAAATATTTTTAAAAAAACCAAAAATGCGTTTTTTGAAAATTTTCTAAAATTTTAATATTATCTTTACTTACACACTTTTGTATAAAAATTTTCATTTAAATCGGGTTAATGTTGTACGAGATATTCAGAAACGAAAAAAACCGTTCTATGACAGGTACCGTTAATAACGGTACAAAAAATATTTTTTTTATTTAAAAAGTTGACTATTATGTGTAGTACTACACACAAAAATTTTAATCAAAATCGTTAGAGCCGTTTTTGAAAAAAATTAACTTTTCTATTACCGTTATATGGCAGGTACCGTTAGTTTTGGTCATAAAAAAAAAATTTCAATTTCCCCTCTAGGGAATCACCAAAAACTGCTAACCACCAAGTTTGAAGAAAATCACTTCACTCGTTTAGGCTGCAGCTCCAGATAGAGACAGACACACAGACAGACAGACAGACAGACAGACAGACAGAATTGCCGGACCCACTTTTTTGGCATTCTCCATCATCGTAATGTCATGTAAAATTGTTATCTCGAGTTCGATTTTTTTTACGAATCCTAAACTTGCCCTATAGTACCTATATCGCAAGTAAAAATAATCATGTGTGCAATTCACACGTGGTAGAAGTGAAACCTTAAAAATTATTTTTCTTGCATAAAATAAAAATTGAAAAAATTTACCTTTTTTTTGTTCCATTACCTTTAAATCCATATCTTTTATATGACAAGTTAATAAATTAAAAAATAATAAGTTTTTAATCATCTGAAAGCTTATTATTTCACCTTTTATTTGACTTTTCAATCATGTTTCTACCATGCCTACAAAAAAAGTAAGAATTTTTTAAAGTCAACCATCTCGAAATTTAAAACTGAGATTACGGTACTTGCTACTCTGGTGGCTGGTCATCGGCAACAGATCTCCATACGTGTTTTGAGGTATTTTCACGTTTTTGATATATCAAATGAAAGTTAATATTATCAACATGCGTATTAAATTTAAATAAAATTGTCATGTGCCCTAGACCAAAATATATAAAGTGTTTAGAAAAAGAACATCCTTTTATCGTTATCTCAGGATTTTGAATATTAAATTAAATGAAATTTTGCACAAATTTCATTCATCTATCTATTAAAACAAAAAAGTTATAACAAGTTGAATGTTCGTGTTGCATTTTCGTTTCATCTTGTTTCAAATCACTACGATACTAAAGAAGTTTTCACTAAACAAAAAAAATAAAAATACCTCAAATTTCGTTTTTGAAATTAGACAAACACAAAAAACCAAAATTTCAAAAGAATTCAATTTTACTTCTTTGAAATTTGTGCTAAGAACGTGTCCCGAATGTGTCCCAAACGTGGCCGAACGTGCTATGCACGTGTCCCGAATGTGTACCAAATCTGTCCCGAACGTGTCCCAAACGTGTCCCAAACGTGTCCCAAACGTGTCCCGAACGTGTCCCGAATGTATCAAGAATGTGTCCTGAACGAGTGTACGTTCACATTTATATTTCAATCGGATGATACGGTTACCAATAAATATTATTAAAACTACATACTTTGTTCAATATAAATTATAACCTAAGAATTTGCTTACCTAGCTAATTATAATTCATTTCGCAAGATGTAGCTAAATAAAGATAGAAAATGCTTAATTATCAACTTTCAAAAATCTGTTTTGCCAGTGCAATTAAAATGTGTTGTCTTACCTAAAATGAAGGTGCATCCTTAAATGAATATATAAATCTATTTGACACCTTGACAAGATATAAATTAGAACAATCTATTAAAACATTTCATTTAGAATGCGAAATGTAATTTTCCTTCTAAAATCCATAGTCATTATACGTCGTTTTATAATTTAAGTTTTCACAAAAAGAAAAAAAAAAAAAAGAAAACAAAATTGCTCTTGTAGGAAACTAGTGCACCTCACTTAGAAAATAACCCCAGGTGTTGAAGTAAATGTGTTAAGAGTAATGGAATGGTGGGTGTAGCAAAACGCTCATTAAATTTTTGTTCCTGTATCATTTTACTTTTAAAAGAGAGAAAGGATGAACCTTCAAGAAGATAAGACAGGATGAAATATAATATTTAATAATTTAATGTGACCGCAGCTATGAATTTTAAAGTTTTAAAAAATCATTTCAATTTAATGAAGGCAAGGCAGAAAACAAATTGAGATATAACTTTTGGGTTTTTGGATGAAATTAACTTTATAAACATTTCGTTTAAAAACCTTTTCAGGGAAATAATATCGTATCGCATCGCACACATCAAAGACTTTATATTGTGAGAGAATGTTTAGTTAGACACTACTTAAAAAAAAAGAACATATACCATGAATGTACACTGTGGCGTATGAGTATTTTTTTTTAACAGGATTAAAAGACAAGCTTTGTATACTATAGTATAAACTTGTCACATTTAAATGATCGCAAAAATTCTGTTTTATGAAAGTAACAGACTTAAGTCTTGCGATAGTAAGAAAATAAAAATTATAAATGTCAATATTAGCTTAAAGTTTTCACTACAACAAATATACTGATGATAAGGCTCTGAAGGCCTTTGAAATAATATAATTAGGGCCCGGCCGAATAGCTCCGATTTTGATGATCTTTTTTTTTTTCAAAAGTGTCGGTAATTAAAAATACTTTAACCTCAAATTTCATAAAATAAATGATAATAAAAGATTTTCTTGGTAGTTTAAGAAAAAAAAAAAAAAATATATGAGAGTAAGGGACAATCTTCCATCGTTTAAGCGAATAATGCAATATTCTCACAAACTGACTTCAAACAAAAGAAAAATATTTTAAACACAACGGCAACACCTACAATATTTACATACACGTTTTTAAAAAGACAGAATCTAATTTCTATCTGTAAAATTTAAACCCACTAAATTTAATTAAGAGTTTTTGAAAGAATGGTTCTCAACTCAAAATTTTGGAAAAAAGAGGTTGTCTGTGAAGCCGGTTTACGGACAATGATTTTACGTGATAACGTCGTCAGAAAACAGGTTGTGTGCTTTTGTTTAAAATGAGTCAATTGAAGCGTTTACTTTTTTCAAACAATCATAATTTACAAGAGAAAGCTAAAAAAAAAATACCTTTTTTATTTTCTCATTATATTAATTTTTTTTATTTTAAAAGCTTCCAAAAAATATTATGCAGTTTAAAAGCCAAGTATTTCTTCTTAAGAATGAAACTACTTTTAAATTTTTACAATGCGCAAAAAGTATAAAAATAATTTAAAACAGTCATTTTCATCAAAAAAAGCAAACAAAATACGAATTTTTATCTTCTCACGTCATAAATTCCATTTTTTTCCCTAACAACCTATACAAAATTTTATACCATCTGAAATCTTATTGTCTTAGCTCAAAATATATATATCGATCAGGTCTATGAGACATCTACAAAAAGAGCTAGAATTTTTTGAACTCGATCAAATTTCATTAAAAAAAAAGCAAAAAAAGCATTTAGTTTTATGTTCTCCCGCTATGGAATCAATTTTTTTGTTTGACAACCTATAAAAAATATATACCATGTTTTTATTATTTCACCTTTCATATGACGTATCAATCTCATTTCAAAGATGCCTACAAGAGAAGTTAGAATTTTTTAAAGTCAACCATGTCGAATTTCCAGACTGAGATTACGGTACTTCCCACACTGGTGGCTGTTCGAGGGGCAACAGATCTCCACTGGTGTTTTGAGGTTTTTCGCAAGTTTCTTGATTTAAGATTGTGTAGCTTGTAGTAAGTCTACCGTTATGTGTGATATACCAAATTAAAGATAATTGTATCAGGATGCTCATAAAAGTTTAATAAAATTTTTATTTGCTCTTGGTCAAAAGTTATAACCTGTTGAATTCTAAAATTTTATTTTACCGTTATCTCAAAATTGTGTTTACGAAAATGATTGAAATTTTGCACACATATAGTCGTAGTCATGGTCTATCATTACACCATATACTTTGTTCCTATATATATTAAAGAAAAAAAGATAAAAATAAAAAACGATGAAAATCGGTTAAAAACGGTCAAAAACGTTTTTTTTAAACTTGTTTCTTCCGTTATTCAGTCAAAACTCACAAAACGTTTCCAAAACCTACATGTCCTATAAGTTTGAGATTTTGAACGCTTCAAAAATAAGCTAAAAATCTGAAATTACCCAAAAATACCCCTAAAAAACAAGGTGTTTTTTAAAAATTCATATTTCGAAACGCAGAGTGTTGGAAAAAAATCCGTATCAGACCCTTAATTTTTTTTCCCTCATCTTTCACCTGGCGTCAAAAAAAATTTCCTTTATCCAAAATCATCATTTTGTCATAGTCCCAACACGAGTACAACGTTCAAACAAAACGTTATTGCTTAGTTTCAAAATATTTTAGAATTTTTTCTTAAACGCAGTTATTCTTAAATTAATTTCATCTATCTATAGCAAAAAAAATCAATTCTCTACGACTTCGCGTTTAGATTTTAGCCCAAATTTCATCTTTCCGTTTTACCCCTGTTTACCCTATTAAATGACGAAATTTTTAAAAATCCTTCATTTGGATTAAGCTTTAGGTTATTATCTTTCAAATAAGCTATAGAAGATTTTTGTATCTCTAATATAGTTTAGTTTTAATTCTGAATTTAAATTTTTTGCAGCACTGCGAAAGTGCGAAAGTGTAACGTTAGAAAATGGCGTCACTTTTTTGTGGTGGCTGCCATGGTTCATCGATTTATAAGACGTTATCACGTCAAAAAAACCTTACCTATTAAAAATTTTTAAATAGCTTTTTTCAAACTTTTTCGTAGTAAAAGTAAAGTATTTAAAAAAAAAAAATGTTTGGTCATAAATATTTATCAGTATAAGTAGTTATTCTTAAAAATGTTTGAATCAAGATATGGGTTGGGTATATTAACATTACATATACGGAGCACTTACACTTATCCTCATTTAAAGTTTCCAAAAATAAATTAAAAAAATGCTCCCGCCCTCAAGTACTTACTCTAAAAAGGAACTTTATATTATCTACCTTACATTCGTTTGGTACCTTTACTTTTTTTTTATTTCAAGAAGATTCTTCCTTATTCCATTGAGGTTAAAAGTATGTACTTAAATACTCTATTATCCTGGGGGCGTTACATGTTTATTTATATAACCTGGAATCAATTGCATGTTTGTATTTCTCATACCTAGAGATTTGAAAATTCAACTAACCATTTTGTTTCATTTGTTGTTATGTTTACTTTTAAAATCAAATATTTTTCATTAAATAAAAAACCTAAACTGTATGGTATTTTTTTTATTAAAAGTACTTCCATAAGTCAGTATTTAATAAGTTCGTGTTTTCATTTCTATCGAATTTAATTTTTTAACATACTGATGACTCCGTCAGAATAAATTTAACTTTTATGACTGGGAGGATAATGTGTCTTGTTAAATAATAATCCTTAACTATTTTGTCTCTTGAGCTTATAATTTTCTCATTGAAAATCGATGGTTACCAAGCCCCTTAAAAGAAAATCTCAAATTGTTTTATTTTTATAATAACTATCAGCTCTCTTCCACTCAACACTACAAGGCTAAATTTTAAGTTTTAACGATAACATGAAGCAATCCCTTAATTTTTATGCATTTTTACTGAAGTCACGGTAACTCAGAAAATGCACGTGCAATTTTTGAATAAATCAACAAGAGAATGTTGAATCCTGTTAATAAATATGTTGTGCCAAGGTTGCAAGAGAACTTGGCTAAACACTTCTATGTTCTTTACCAATTAAAAGTAAAACAAACAAAAAAAAATGTTCCACATACGCCCCAGTGACCGAATCGATATACTAAATAATTTCATGATTTTGGCGAATTTATGTACCTATGACCAATCTGATTAACTCAGTTGGGAAGGTGGCGTTCGGCATACATTTTTGTTTGTGATCTCTCAAGAGACGTAGAAATGAACAGTTTTGTATTTTATTTTTATTTCACCTTCATTTTGATAAATTCGACAAAATTTTCTAAAAAATAACTGAAGAAAAATATTTTTTTGTTTGTGTTCCAATTAAACCAGCCTATGGCATTGCTATAGGATTTTTGTTTCATTGTCAATACTGTGGTCTACCTAAATAAACGGAACTCAGTTGCCTAAAGAAAATATTTTCTAGCCAATGTTGGTGTTTATACAGTCTGAGTCACTTAAATTAGGTCAATTAACTATCTCAAAAAATTCAGAATTTACTTACAAATTAATAAATTATGTTGTCTTAAAAATTCAATAATATTCTCAGCTCATTTAATGAGCATTTTTTTTTCGATCACAATTTAGATATTTTGTTTTTCAGTTCAGGATGAACAACAGTTCCAACTAACAAGTGATTTATTTAAAATTTTTGAAGGACTACAGTATTTTTTAACAAAATCTTTAAATAAAACAATATAATTGTTTATACACCGAAAAAAAAAAAACCAATATCAATTTAACTTTTTTTTAAATATCAAATTAACATTTTTTAAATATCAGCCAAAAATGCTCTATAAAATGTGTTTATGATATTTAAAATGTTAAAACAATATTTTTTTATTATCAGGATGATATTTAAATGTCACATTTTGGAAATGTTTTTTTGATATTTTATTATCATTTTTTCATATATCAATTTCTCATTGCAAATTCTTGAAAAATATTAAATAAAAAATTCTTAATGTGTACTAAATTTAAGGCGCTTTGTGTTTTTTCGAAGTAAAATGTATGATTTACTGAGAAAATTTGATCGGCAATAAGATTTTACTTCACATAGTTTGGGAGAAAATAACAAAACAATTATATCACCTAAAATAGAAAAAAAAGTATCACCACTATTTTGTAAAGAATATTAACTTTCAGTAATGTTTTGAAAAAAAGAAAGAAAATAGTTATAAGGCCTAAACTACATCAAAACACAAAGTCAAAAAAGTACAAAAAAAGTAAACACGATGTTTTTTCTTTTCCCCCTAGTAGCTTGTTTGTATATCTCTCTTCCATTTTAAAAAAAGTATTCTATTCAAAAACCTTTAACAAGACCAAGCTTTCAATTTTCACAAAGTTTTAAAAACGAATACACTCAAACAATATTTTATATACTTTCCGTAAGGTAGCTCTTCGATCACATAGTTCCTGTCATTTTGCGAAAAAAAGCTCATCTGACAAACAATTGAAATTTCAAATACAGTCGATTCCCTATAAGTCGTACTTCCTTTAGGTTAAATTTTCCACTAACTCAAATTTTTTTTACGTTTTTAATGAAACCGCCTGCAGCAAAAAGGTTAAATAGATTCCTCTTAGTCGAATTTCTTCCTAACTCGAACCAATTTTCGTGTCCTGTGAGAATTCGACTTAGATGGAGTTGACTGTAATTTGTTTACTTTTTCAATTTTTTTTTATTTGAAATTTCAAAACTTCAAAAACAAAAGAGCTTTTTTAGTTATTTTTTTTCCAATAGATGTCAGGTAAATATGCATGTGATTTTTATATTTTGGGCTTTGTTTACTTTTTCGTACTTTTTTGACTTTGTGTTTTGATGTAGTTCAGGCTTAATAATAAAAATAATAAAAAAGGAAGAATTTCATTATAATAAACTTAAACGTAAAATTTAGTCAACATTGATATTTTAATATTTAAAGTGAAATTTTCACTATCCACCTAAAATTAAAAAAATGTCAAAATGATATGATAAATATAAAAATTGATATTTTAATTGTTGGACGACTTTTGTCAGTCACTCAAAAATGTTAATTTGATAGCTGTTATTATTTTTTTTTTCGGCGTATGTTTACATTTTTGATTAAAATTTAATGTCAATTGTATCTAAAATGTAATAAAAATTGTGACCAAATTCGAGAGCCCCAGTGTTTTATTAGAGAAAATAAACTATTTTTCCTTAAGCTTCCGCTCTGTATGTTTTCCAGGTATGTGTGATTTGTGTGCCTTTTATATTTGCAATGCAATATGAAAACAAGAATAAATTGTGTCCTTGGGCTAGCAGCGAATCCCCAATTGATGTGGATTAAAAAAGAAAAAAGAAAAATGATTCTGATTGAATTCATGAGTGCATATCATACGAAAGGCATCACCTATACTAAATTGAAGTTGATATGAGTTTAACTATGTGATTGGTCAAAACCAATGTTCCGAATGAATGATTCAATGATTGTTAAATGGTTAAGTTAGCAATAAAGCGTGTGTGTATTTTGGCCCGGCTCAATATATAAACTTCTCAATACTAATATTTTGCTACCCACGGGATGATTGAATATAAATAAATGATTAGAGAGTCAATTCAATAAGAAAAAGAAAATAAAAAAAAATAGAGATGGGATTTATGATTTGGAAAAAGGTTTCGAGAAATCAATAAAATGCACGACTTTGTAAATGATTTTATCCTTTGAAGTATATTCCTAGAAATCGTTTCTGCTACCGATAGAGAATTTTGGCTATTACAAGCAGTATTTTCTATCAAAATAGTTTGCCAACAATAAAAAGCGAGGTGATTGCTGCAAGAAGACCGTTGTTTGTATATCAATTGTTGATTGACACCCCAAATGTGCTTCCTTGAATACCACCATGTCATCGAAAAATTAATACAAAATCTGCATTGCAATGTTCTCCAAATATAAAATTTTGAAATAAATCTTTAACAAGTACCTAAAAGTATGCAACATTTTATACACACTTTTAATTTATGTACACTACAATAAATTTACTGCAGAATATGCAACCAACCCAATAATCTGCATGGTTTTTGGAGTAGGTATACAACAAAAAAAAAATCAACATTTAATTTCCTAAATGTTCGCTTTCCTATTAATTATCAATTTACGAGAAATTACCCTGTTCTTATTTCCCATTGCTTCAAGACTCAAAACACACTACCTATTAGTTAAATGAAGAAAGTAGAGTTGTAGAGATTTATACCACTAAGAAGGCAAAACTGAAAGCAGGGTGACGTTATGAAGATCTGAGCGTCAAATTTGTATATACACTCCTGCTCAAAATTAACGCACACTTTTTTCTTCTTTAGTCATACCCCTACATCTTATTTAAAATGGCTTTTAAATTATTTGTTGTATTTTTTTGTGTTTGGTTGTTATTAAGCAAGTCAGAAAAATGCTAAACTGCAACAGTATTATCAACCAAAAAAAAGATGAACCAAATTTAGCAATTTAAGGTCTGAAAACTGATATTAAAATAATTTTTGTTTTTTAAGAAAAAAAATTTTTAAAAATGGAAGCACGTGACAGTTCTTTCCAATAATTTTATTCAATACTTGGCATTGTCTCGTCTAGCGCTTATGACAACTTGGAGTCATCTATTCATTCCACGAATTAACATTTGAAGGTTTTATTGTAACTTTTCTTTCACTCCAATTTTCTGTGGATCAAGAATGCTTGGAGGTGGATTTCGGAGCAAATGCACTTTTTTCAACATTTCCTAGACATGTTCTATTGAACTCAAATCCGAATATCTGTGTGGTCAATTCAAGGGTGGCATATTTTAATCTTGAAGATATTTTCAAACCACTCTAGCATGCATTATCGTGAATCAGACTGAACTGTGGACCAAATCTAGGGGTGATTGGAACCGCATGGTGTTCGAGGATATCAGTCAAGTATTTTTGGGTATTTAAAGTAGGTCTAGGAGAGCTCACTAACTCCGTAGGTGTTGTTAAGCAGAGTTTACTTCATGAAAATTTATGACTCATCTCTAAAAGGTTAGCGGGTTGACAGATAGACTTCAGCATATCTCTCCAAATCTTCCCCACAAACATTTTACTCCATACCTTCAATTTAAGATCACTCCTGTCTTATTTGAGAAAATAACGACGATACTGTGAGACAAAGTAATAGTAGGAATTTTCTGTAAAATAAATATGATGTGCGTTAAATTTGAGCAGGAGTGTATGTGCTTAGTAGACTTTTAGTAACTCCGGCGTCGAAATTTCCTACCTCGATGATTTTATTTTTCTAAGTTATGCTCAATTTTTTAGCAGTTTGAGTCATGCAAACGACTAAAAATTCTTACGGCTCATTTAAAGCCTAGTACGCAGCTGAATTGAAACCAAAACTGTTTATGCCTCCAAAGTTGACAACGAAAATACTAACGAAAAACATCGAGTTTTCTGTCAAAATCAATATAAAAAAAAATATTCAAATTAATTTAAAAACAAGAAAAAGCAACAGAAAATAATTTTTAACATAAGAAATAAATGAATTAAAAGTGAAAAAAAAACGTTAACACTGCTCTTGGAGTCAAGAAAAATGCACAGGACAGTAAAAAGTAAGTGACAAATGAGTGAAAACTCTCCAAACTGAAAAACGAAAAGCTAAACGAAATTTTTTGTTCAAGATTTCGTTATCCTATTTTTTTTTATAGAAAATTTCGTTTCGGTTCAGCTGCGTACTAGGCTTAAGAACCGTTTGCTCAAACGAAAAGCCTAGTAAGCAGCTGAAGCCAACCGAAATTTTGCATACAAAATTTCGTTGACGAAATCTTGAACGAAATTAAATTTGTTTTGTTTTGTTTTTAATTTATTTATTTATGTTTTTCTTGAATTTTTTGATTTGTATTTTTATTTTATTATTTTTACTTTTCTATAATATCCGATGGTATTTTTTCGTCTACATGTTCGCTGCTGACTTTGGAGACTTAAAAATTTTTCGTTTCGCTTCAGCTGCGCACTAGGCCTTAGGGATATAAGCCCCAATTAATCACTCTTCATTATAAATATTTGAAGTCAATATTCAAATTAAAAAAAATTGTCAAACCGCATACAAAAAGACTTTAAAATTAATAGAATGTGAAAAAATGGGCTTTAAAAACTTTCAAAATAACTTATTTTTGGTTTTTGGTTTTCCTATAAAATTAAATTTGAAGTTAAAGCTGAATTTTACGTAAAAGTTTTGTCCCTATATGCTTTTTTTACCGACTTCCAAAAAGGAGGAGGTATTCAATTCGTCTGTATTTTTTTTTTTTTTTTTTTTTTATGTTTTTTACCGCATAACTTTGGACTGAGTGAACCAATTTTGATAATTTTGTATTAGAAAGCTGGTGGCTGCAGTGTGGTCCCATTTCAATTTCGTTCACTTTTAGCCATAGGAACTATTTTAAAAACCATAAAACCCAGTTTTGATCCATGGAAGTCGGTTTTGTTTTTTGCTAAAAATGATTATTAAGTTAGTCAGTGCACAGATAGATTATATTGATTATACAGAGAATAACTTTTTTGTGAATTACTTTATTTGCAAGCATTTTTATTCATTTTCCATTTCCAAACATATTGCAATGAGAAGAATATTTGGATTGGATGTGACAGAATAAAGATTATTTCTTAATCTTTTTTCTTTTTTGCTTATCAATTATTCAAACATTTTCAGCTGCTATCTTCCAAATTAAATGTCGTACTATGAAGATGAGCACCTTGTTCTTCTTGTTATTATTATTATTATTTTTTTTTTTTTTTAATTTGACAGACACTCAGGAACAGATTATGTTTATGGTAAAGCCTTACATCATAATAATTATATGGCGGATTTCAATGTTTTTTTTTATTCTTTGTGTTTATCCCCTTTGTCAAATTTTGAGTAGCGAAACAGAAAAGAATAAAAGCGTATGAATATGATGTATGTACATATGCATGTATGGCGCACATTTTCTTTATTTTGTATTTATGTACTTACATACATATGTACATAGCTTGAAAATAAATATAATGTACAAAAAAATATAAGCAAAACCTTTACAGTGACATTTGTGATTTGTTAAGGAACCATTTTTAAGCAAATTTAATATTGATAAAAATAAAAACAAATTTTTCTTCCCGCATCATTTGACAACTCTGACAGTTTTGGAAAATTCAACAACTGATGTTGTTTCATTTGAATAGAGTGCTTGGGTATTTTCATTCTTTTAAAATTGACTGTAATGGAAGAAAATTAAGAATTTGACTTTTTAAAGATCTATCTGATATGATTTCTCTGCCAGACAAAAATTAATGTGCATTTAAGATGTAAGCAAATCCTTAAGAACAATCTCCATGGGGGCCAAATTTAAATCATTATACTGATTTGTTTACACGTCTCAGCAATGACATACTTTGTCATTGCTTATTTATTATTATATTTGTTATAATTAAGGAAGTATTTTATAATATTTACAAGAAGAGAGGTTTAAGCGTTCGAAGAACTTTTACAAAATTTTTCTACCTGGGTTCCTATTAAAGAAATATTTAAAGGAGATGGCACATTTTTGGGCCCAGTGTGTACACTAACGAAATTGGTATCAAATGAAAGGTGATGATAAGCACATTATTACGTGGGTAAAATATGCTCAAAATCGTTAGTGGGGTTTTGGAGATATTGGAGTTTGAAGTTTCGGATTTCAAAACCGAGAATTCAGGTATTTTTACAAACAATTAATCGTAGAATGCGTAATAATGGATGTACAAAAATAATATTGGTATCAAATGAAAGGTATTTCTCTCGTCTATAAATCTGTATTAAAAATATTTTTCTATGTTAAAGAAAAATTATACATATTAGGTATTTACTTCTCAAAAGGTGATTTTTTTAAGCGAGGCCTTTGGAACATTGAAATATCAAAGTATTTTTTGTAATTATTACATAGCTTAATGTGCTATCTTTTATTCTACATAAATAAAAACTGTTCTATAAATCATAGAAAAACCTTATAAAATACACAAAAACGCGCTGAAATATGCCTATTAACTAATAAGAAAAGAAACTAGGGTAATCGAGTTATTCGTTTATACCCGAATACAGTATTTTTGTGTACCCGAATTCATACTAATGTATGTATGCATGTATCTGTTTATGAATGTTTGCATTCATAATAATTTATTCCATCATAACTTCCAAAATAATTATCGTGATTTGACAAATCATTTATCACCTGATAGCCCAGGAAAAATAGGAGAACAGGAGAAGTAAATACTTAATATGTATAATTTTTCTTTAACATAGAAAAATATTTTTAATACAGATTTATAGACAAGAGAAATACCTTTCATTTGATACAAATATTATTTTTGTACATCCATTATTACGCATTCTACGATTAATTGTTTGAAAAATACCTGAATTCTCTGTTTTGAAATCCGAAACTTCAAACTCCAATATCTCCAAAACCCCACTAACGATTTTGAAAATATTTCAACCACGTAATTTGCTTATCATCACCTTTCATTTGATACCAATTTCGATGGTGTACACACTGGGCCCAAGCTCCATAGAAAAATGTGCCATCTCCTTTAAAGCAAAAGAGCACTTTTTATTTTCAAGATCAATAAAATGTTTGTATTGCTTTTCTGCATCGGGCTCGATACACTTTTTATATTATTATTTCTTTAGCGGGTCACTGTGGTGTATGCGTACTTATTTCTAATTGTAATTTTTTTTTTAAGTTAAATCGAATTTTCTCTTCTTTTCTTGAAGAGTTCTATTAAAAGAGTTGAGCTTTGTTGAACTTTCAAATGGTTTAATTAGTCAGGCAAGTTTGTGTATATAGCAGGATGCAGCAATAAAAGGTTAGCTTAGAACTTGCAAACATTAATTTCATACAATCTAAGGCAATTACTCTCAGAGATCTACATTTTTGATTTTAGACTTTTTCAGATATTAGATTTTTTTTTTTCGAACACCCGAACTTGGGGTTATATTTTCAGTTTCTTCAGTTAAACTTTCACATCTACAGATTTAACAGTGAACACATACTGACCATTGGTCAATTCAATCAATTCTTTTTCTCATTAACTTTCTAAATTTGATTCGCAATTTTAATACAAAAACAAAAAACTCAATTTGATTTTAAAGTCCTTAGTCCTCTACCGATATAACGAGGCACAACGATATACAATTCTCCTTCAGTATTATCTTTCCAAATCAACAACATTGTGCTACCATATCACCACAAATAAATGCGTGCAGTTAGTTCCAGCAACCGTCTCATAATTATACCCAAGAAATACTCAATACAGTTACCCTGCAGGATTGTAAATAAACGGGTCATATAATTTCGTGTGTAATTGAGGTCGCATTGAAGCTGAATTACATTGCCTTAACCGAAAACTGCCTTTTAGTGTTGTGTCGTTCCTGATGCCACTTGGCCGAACGTATAATGAAACAGTGGTCAACGTGTTGTATAGAAGAGGTACATTTATTATCTACAAAAAGGAACCAAAAAGGTGCTTGTGTGTCGAAGGACAATCAGAATGTGAGAGCATGTATTATACGTTTTCCATTTCAACCGCAGTATATGTCATGTAAATTAGACTTTTCGTAGGATGGAAATATTTTTACACTCTGTTTCCGCATTAGGATTGCCACTGAAATTGTAATAAAGGGCCCAAAAAGAAACTAACACAACCAAGTGTCATTATTTTTAATTGAAATTCTGCTTTATGACTGACTGAGATTTGCATAAAGTGTTGAAATAATGAGAGATGAGAAAAATTTTGACGTGATGTCAAGCGAAACAAAATACCTAGTCAAAAAGACGATGCTGATTTATTGGTTCATGCGTTCTATTACTGAATTCGGTATCTGCCGGATGGTTTTCACTAAATGACATTATGTTAACTAATGGAGATTAAATTAATTTTAAAGATAAAACTGTTGAATGTGGTTTCAAAGCTTATATTTTTCGTTATAATATTTATGAGCTTTTACTATAATTAGCTCACCTCATGCAGATTATAAATTCATAATTTAATTGGAAATTATTGGCGCCTACTGATTAAAAGAGATTCAATTACAAAGAGCGGAAAAAATGATATATATATTTTTTTGTATTTAACAATGATATTTCTGTGTAATGAACTGCGGTTATTATTATTGTTTTAATTTTTTTTTTTTATTTCTTACATTAATTGTAGCCTAGCAGGTAATGATATATGTATTGTGTTATAACAACCTGTTGTGGTGGATATTTTGTATCAATTCTTTTATTTAAATAATAAATAAAGCTACCGTTTTATTAGTAGTTTTTCTGGTTGTTTTTTTGTGGCTTTAATGACTTAATAAATTAATAATATGTAATAATTAATGACTCTGGCAAAAAAAAAACATATTAAGATAATCAAAAAGTCAAATTAATACCGGATAGGTTTTAAAGGTAAGGTAATGAAATAAAAGTATTTTATCGTGAATTTCAAATTTTATGTTTAAATACGAAACAGTTGTTGTGTCTCACAGGTTTATTAGTGTAAAAATTAGTCACTAGAAGCGTTATCCATTAAATAATAAATTCTTAATAATCTCATGGACTCATACATATTTGCTAGGATTTGATTAAAATCATTTAAAAAATTCCAACTCACTTATAAATCCATGATGAGATTTAATACGTAAATAAAACATGCATAGGAGCTAATTAATAGGCAGCACCAAGGCTGCGTCAATTATACGAATTTAAATAAAATATAAAAGACACCTAACAAGGCCTGAGCAAAGTATGTATCCTCTCAAATCTACAACTTCTCATTTCTCCTTACGGCTCATGATGTAAATTTATGCAAATATTCTGGACAATAGAACATTGTTGCTTTCTTCTTATTTCAATAATTAAACTATTATCTACATACATTCAAGAATAGATATACCTTCATTGTATGCAATGCTATATTTCGTTCTTATAATACAGTATTTCAGAGAGGTGTTCCCGCATGAAGATAATTCCTTTGACTGTCTATACTGCAAGATATAGGTAAGTTCATCAAAAGTGAATCAGAGGTATTTTATGTAGAAGAAGAACTCAAGCGAATGAAAATTGCGCATTTAAAAACCCTGTTCTATATAAATCTGTGAAGTGTGTTCTTTTTATATGAATCTAAAATCCTTAAAAAAAAATATTTATGGTCTTAAAAGTGTTAAAGATTCACCTGACAACACTAATCTGTGAGGGAAATACCTTAATCTCAGTTTTAATTTTGATATGGTTGTCTTTAAAAAGGTGTCTTTGTAGGTGTCGTACAGATATGGTTGATGCGTATTTTTAAAGGTTAAATGATAAAAATTTATTATAATTTGTCATATAAAAATATTGACAATATGATGTGTTAGGAAAAAAAAAATAATTTTTTTCGCATTTTTTTATGAAAAGTGTATGATTTCAAGAAATAATTTGAATTCTTTTTACAAAACATTATAGGCTTTAAGTTATGGTTTAATTCCTTAGAAGAAATATAAGGCTTATTAAAGGTATATTTTTTTTATACTTTTGCATATAAAATAAAATGCACGACTTGGGTCGCACGTACTTGCTCTTATGCTTAAAGTCACTCTAATGTTAAAGCTTTTTATTCAAGAAAATTAGGAAAAATTTGATATTTTCAAGAAATTTCATAGGGAGTGTAAAAAAATTAAATCTGTTTTTATAATTAATTAAACTCCGTTTTAAATGATGTTTTGAAAAAAAACCAAGTAAGCCATTTTATTACTTGTATAAAAAGGTATTTTTATAAAAATTTTTTCAAAAATTGCCTTTTTTTTAAAATAATTTTTTATATATAAAAAATTTTCTAACATTTTTCAAAAAAAATAGTTGGTACGCCATTTTGAAGAAACAATTAATTTACACATAAAAACTAAATTTCAAAATTTTTCATTAATCCGTTTTCAAAAAATTGATTTTCAAAAAAAAAATTTTGAAATATTTTTTAAAAATGCAAAAATGCGTTTTTTTTTAATTTTCAAAAATTTTAATATTACCTTTACCTAAACACTTTTGTATTAAAATTTTCATTCAAATCGGGTTAATGTTGTACGAGATATTCAGAAACGAAAAAAAACGTTATATGACAGGTACCGTTAATAACGGTACAAAAAATATTTTTTTTATTTTAAAAGTTGGCTCTTATGTGTAATACTACAAAAAAAAATTTAAATCAAAATCGTTAGAGCCGTTTTTGAAAAAAATTAACTTTATATGGCAGGTACCGTTAGTTTTGGTCATAAAAAAATTTCAATTTCCCCTCTAGGGAATCACCAAAAACTGCTAACTACCAAGTTTGAAGAAAATCACTTCACTTGTTTAGGCTGCAGCTCCAGATAGAGACAGACCCACTTTTTTGGCATTCTCCAACATCGTAATGTCATGTAAAATTGTTATCTCGAGTTCGATTTTTTTTACGAATCCTAAACTTGCCCTATAGTACCTATGTATATCGCAAGTAAAAAAATTGACACAGTGAGAAATGCTAATTTTAATTTAATTAATTTTAATTAATTTTTTTCGCTTTTTTATAATATTGAGCGTAAAAAATTATAAATTATGAAGTTATCACGTTTGGTAATAATAATTGTAACTTGAATTAATCAAAGAAAAAACTTGAATTAATATCAAAGAAAAAAATACTGCATAAATAAAAAATAAATAAATAATTATAATTGCATACGTTGATAAAAAATAATATGCAATAGATTTAATTTTTTTTGAAAAATTATTGTTAATACCTTGCGTTGAAGGAAGATTCCATGTTGCTAATTTTATATTAGGTTTTTGAAAATGGATTCTTTATTCCATTGAAACACCGTTTTGATTGTCTTTTGTGTCGAGCTTGAGCTTATCGAAATTTTTCACAAATAAAAAAAAGTTCTTTCGGAACAAAAAAAAAAAATAATAAACAATTGAATGTGCTACTTTGAAGCGTATTAGATTTTTTTGATCTTCTTTTTATTTGTATTATTTTTGTATTATCTTTGTGAACATGTTTTTGAAACAATCATTTTCCACATTCATTTCTAAACCTCTTCTATTCCTAACGCCAGATAAAATATTTCATAGAATTTTCCTTATCACGAACTAGTTAGTCAGATTCTCATTATGAACGCGATTTTTTTTTAATTTCAGAAATCTGGTCTGAGAACCTTCACTTTCCTAATGAAGATGAATTTTTGTATTCTATAAATCTATATTTACTTGTAATTAAGGAATTATTGTAGACATGTCTATTTTTCCTTCTTTATTTATGCAATTAAAATGTACGTCCAAATCAGAATAATAATTCAGAACAGATAAAACTAAATTAACTAACAAATAACTTCATATAGGGAAGGATTTCCCTTCATTAATGAATTTATTTAATCTTCGAGGAACTTTGTATATGTCAACAACTTGTTAATATAAATTACTTTGGTCAATCATATACAGAACAGTTATGTGTGTATATTCTTTCTAAATTAAGTTAACTCCCTAAGGTGAGCAATATTTTGGAATCCAATTATGTTAGATCAATAATATAATACTAACAAATACAAGAGGCACATAAATATTTGTAGGCATCAATTGATTGAATAAATAAATGTCAAATAGAAGTCAACTACTAAAATGTACAATAATGTAATGGATGTGTGTTCATTGTTCATTCTCCTCCATACCATACATCTGTTTCAAAATTACGAGCTGGCTAAGTTTTGTTTGTTATTTAATGTTAGTTATGTACTTCTAATAGAGATGGAGAACTGATATTAGGTAGTATTGATAAGTAAGGAATTTGTATTCCTTCAATCGAAACCTAATTCAACATGCAATAATAATGCTCATGGATTTGGTCAAGTGGTGTGTGGAGGTACTTGCTATTGAAGCCAATGTTAACCAAGCTTATAAAATTAAAATTTTTAAAGAAGGAGAATAAGAAAAAGTAAAATTTCACAATTTGGTATTGCAATTATTTCTCTTTTTCATCTCTCGTAAGTTTCCATAGTTGCAGTTAGGTACGCTGCTGTTTTCCGTCAATTTAAGTATAATCTATTTAAACAACAACAAAATGCTAAGAATATTTCTCTTTTAGTTAACGAAAATTTTAGTTTTTTTGCAAACGATGAACGTACTTAATTTATCTCTCCAAGAAGTTATGCCACCGTTCTTTTTCAAATAAGTTCAAATAACAGTGCTTTCTATGCACTTTTGTATGTCTTTTCGATTCGTGGGACTTTCAAGATCGTTTGATCAAATATATCACGTTGATTCGTAGGAAAAACTCTTTAGTTATTTATTAAAGGTACAGAAAGGCTCATGAAATATCGGCTGTAAAAATGCACCAAAATTGGACCTACAACGGTGCTTTGAGGTACACCACCTATTACACGGGTCAACAAGGTTTTTGCCACAAGAACCAAAATATACTTTTCTATAGGTTTTAGATGTGCTGAACTCGAATTTGAAGCCAGAAAATTTGTATTGCCGTCCATTTTTGAAATATTACCGGTATAAAATGCCAAAAACGTCATTTTGGCTGTTTTCAAGGTTATGTTATTGTGTGGTGTAAATCATTATGAATAAATTTGTAACTGTGCCTATAAGAACTGGTTTTATTCTTCCAAAAAATGTTTAAATCTTTCAGATATCTCTTTTACTGCCCGAGATATTTAAAATTTAAGTAGCGGTATTTGACTCAGAAACAGCACTGCACAACCAAATTAAACTTTTCTTTACCACAAGAACCAAAATAAACTTTTCTGGAGGTTTTTGGGTTGTTGAACTCGAATGCGCAATCAGAAAAATTCTATTAGCCTTCTTTCTTGAAATATTATCGTTATAAAATGCAAAAAATATATTTTTGTTCTTGTGGCAAAAATTCTGTGACCTAAACTTATAACCCCGAAATTAGTTTAAACCCTTTAACCGGACTTCTAATTTCGTACCTAATGGTTGGGGAACAATAAAATTTCTGAGCCATTTCCACCAACAGCTCGTCTACAGTCACCATGACCGCAAAGTTATCAGTTGACGGGTCTTCAAATTTAACCGCACGTTTGGCAATAAGAATGTAAACTGATATAATATTTATGACTTCGATTGACATTTGAAAATTGTATTTTGGTTTCTTCAACAAATTACTTGTTAACCAGTGTCATATTTTTTATACAACATATATTATAAAAAATGAATAAACTATCAAAGAAATTTTTAAAGGGGAGAAACTAAACCTCTTAATTGGGTTCCCATATTCCACTGGTTTTGAGGTCTCCGGTATGATGGTCATCAGCACTTTAGATTTCAGAAAACGAATTCAATTAAGCTTTAATGAGTAAAAGTCTTGAAGCCGATCAAAGTTCAATTATAATTCTAATGAGATTTTTAAAGAAACTAAAAAGAAATCTTTTAAAGCTCATAACCTTGCTGGACAAATCTGCTGGAAATACTAAAAAAAAAACTACCAACTTAAATGAAGTTGTTATTCTGCCGGATATTGTTCATCTCCATCCATCCATGCAAATGGTGAAAAGACTTTTATTTGATTTTATTCCTCTATAAGGATTATTAAAGTGCATTTTGTCCTTCTGCAAGACCAGGAAGACACACTGTGTCATAAAAAAAATAACAAGGAAACTCTACACTATCTTTTGAGCATAAAGACGGTTAAGATACTCTTGTGCAAATCTTGAAGGCAAATGCTTTCAAACTTCACACACAGTCATGTGCTTGTGTGTATAGTTTAGGAAAAATGAACGCCTAGTTGCTACGGTTGCCGTATAATATAGAAGGTATAGGTATCATACACTTCTTGTTAAAGGATGAGCGGCACCACACCATCATCATATCCTATCAAAATCGTTTTCCAGGTTCTACAAATGCACATGCCAGCCTTTAAAATAACAATTCAGTGAACTTAAGACTAAAAGCTGACGGCTTTTGACTTTTTGTTCCAGTTCAATGAATTCCTTCAACAGTTGGTATATATTATATAGTAGTAAAATGTTGAATGCCTTTTTGATAAATCGTTAAAATGTATTATTCTCTTTTCTAAAATCGTAAAGCAAATAAAAGTTACGGATGTTTGAGGCAAAAAGGACTTGAATATAGAATATGCGAAGTTCAGAGATTGCCTTTGCCTTGAGGATTCTTACAACACAAAGGGTATTCAATAGAAAAGAATCCTTTTAAATTATGGAATCATGTTCTTGAATCAGGATCATGGTGATAACCTTAAAGATGAGACTTTAATTATATTTATTTTATAAGACTACTGTCATTCATTTTCTTTTATTCTTTATTGACCTATAAATATGCAATCCAGGTTGAATAGGGAAGATTAAAATAAAAAGGAAAAACTTAAAAAAAAAAAATTATAATAGTTTTAAACATAAACGAATTTTATGCAATATTGTATATTGAAATATTGAAAAAGGTTTACTTTCCTCAATTATTAAAAAAAAAAATATATAAATAACATACTTTTACTGTCGGTGACGCCAATTACATACGTTAAACGGTGAAACTCTGAGTAACTAATGATGTAATTGAAATGATTGGTCAATTAGATTTAACGAGTTGATATATTTGGTCATTGACAACAATATTTTTATAATTATATAAAATCGTTGAAAAGAGGTTGTCTGTAAGGCCGGTTTAAGGACGATGATTTTACGTGATAACGTCGTAAGAAAACAGGTTGTGTGCTTTTGTTTAAAATAAGTCAATTGAAGGGTTTTTTTTTATTTCAAACAATCATAATTTTAAAGAAAAATCTAAAAAAAATTACCTTTTTTCTTTTCTCATTATATTAATTTTTTTATTTTAAAAGCTTACAAAAAAAATTAATTTAAACGCCAAATATTTTTACAATGCGCAAAAAGTATTAAAATAATTTATTAAAAACAATCATTTCTTATGAAAAAAGTGAAAAAAAAATCATTTCCATCACCCAAAAATTCATTTTTTTGATATAACAACCTATAATAAATTTTATACCACCTGAAAGCTTATTGCTTCAGCTCAAAATATATATATATCGATCATGTCTATTAGGCATCTACAAAAAGAGCTAGAATTTTTCGAACTTGATCAATTTTCATCAAAAAAAGCAAAAAAAACGTATAATTTTATGTTCTCAAGCTATTGAATCAACTTTTTTTAGACAACCTTTAAAAAATTGTATATCATGTAAAAGCTTATAATTTCACCTTTCATATGACAATCTTATTTCTGTGATGCCTAGAAAAAAAGTTAGAATTTTTTAAAGCCAACCATGTCGAAATTCCAAACTGAGATTACGGTACTTTCCACACCGGTGGCTGTTCATGATCAACAGATCTCCACAGGTGTTTTGAGGTATTTCGCAAGTTTTTTAATTAAACATTTTTAGCGAATGTATAGTTATGTGCGATATACCAAATGAAAGGTAACATCATCAGGATGCTCAATAAAGTTAAATCAAATTTGTATTTGCTTTAGATCAAAAGATAGAACCTGTTGAATAATAAAATTTTATTTTACCGTTATCTCAAAATTGTGACTACAAAATTGATTTCAATTTTGCACAGATATAGTCCTGTCTTTTATCTATCTACAATATAAATTTCATTAATTTATGTGTTGAAGAAAAAAAAAGATAAAATTAAAAAACGGTTAAAAAGGTAAAAAACTTGGGACAAAAAACTTGTTTTTCCCGTTATTCGGTCAAAAACCATTTTGAAATACCAATTTTTTGCACATGTATACGCACAGTTATAGACTACATGTTCTATAAGCTTGAATTTTTCAAAAATTCATATTTCGAAATGCAGAGACTAAAAAAAATCCGTATCAGACCCCTAACTTTTTTTTTATTATCTTCCGAATGACGTTTTTCAAATTGTCAAAAAAAAAAAATTCCCCTACCAATAATCACTTACCCCTATTTACCCTATTAAAAGATGGAATTTTTAAAAAATCCTTCAAATGTATTTAACTTTCAAATAAGCTATATAGAAGATTTTTGTACCTCTAATAGCTTATTTTTACTTTTGAATTGAAATTTTTGCCGCACTGCGAAAGTGCGAGAGTGGAATGCTAGAAAATGGCGTCACTTTTTTGTGGTGGCTGCCATGGTTCATCGATTTATAAGACGTTATCGCGTCAATAAAATAATACGCATACACCGCAGTGACCCATTAAAATAAAATAATATTATTTTATGGAAATATATATTTGATAGTTCTCATCGTATATTCACTACTAAAAGCAATTAGTAAAAATATATTTTCGGAGAAGAAATGTATAAAATTCCAGTTTTTTTTTTTATTGTTTTGCAAGAATTCTACAGCACAGTAATGAGAATTCATCAGCTTTGATAAAATAAAACACCTCCAAACATAATTTTTGACAAATTCTTAATCATTTATGTCCACCCAAATAATTTTCATTCTTCTTGATCCTTTTTTTTTTGTTGATAAAAAGACAAGAAACTTCTCTTGAGTATAGTTCCGGATAATAGCAACTGGCAGCAAAGCATTAAACGGTTTACTTCTTTCCTCTGCCATTTCCCACAAAAAGAAAAAGTGTAAAAAATAATGAGAAAATATTTTTTTTTTTATTTTTGAGTCAATAAAAGATTTGAAGACTATGCATAAACAAACAAACAAACAAACTCTATTGATGTTGGCATTAACCATAATGAGGTACTTTTAAACAAAAAAGCGAAAAACATTTATGGTCTCCAGGTGTTTTAAGTTAATTAAAAATAATTGAATTGTCCGCTGTCAGTTTCACAGTTGTCGAATGTCCTGTGGCATAATATTGGCTATGAAATTAGCATAGGATGAAAATGTATTTGTTAAGTGTTATGGCAAGCGCAATTAAAATTGTTTGGCAATTAATTAATAATATCAAAGAATTTGATATTGTAACTAAATGAGATATTTTATGTCATGTACATAAATGCAAAAAATATTTGGAGAAAAATTGTTTGCGTATGTTTTTATAAAATAAGAACGAAATCGAAAAATTTCAATTTCAATATTTATTTTTTAGGTACTGGACATAAAGTAAAATAAAATAAAATAAAATAAAATAAAATAAAATAAAATAAAATAAAATAAAATAAAATAAATAAAATAAAATAAAATAAAATAAAATAAAATAAAATAAAATAAAATAAAATAAAATAAAATAAAATAAAATAAAATAAAATAAAATAAAATAAAATAAAATAAAATAAAATAAAATAAAATGAAATAAAATAAAATAAAATAAAATAACATAAAATAAAATAAAATAAAATAAAATAAAATAAAATAAAATAAAATAAAATAAAATAAAATAAAATAAAATAAAATAAAATAAAATAAAATAAAATAAGAGTCAGAATGCATTTGCTTCACCTAATAAACAAAACAAATCAATGCGATTACTTTTTTCGTCACAAACAGACCACACTTATTTTTCTATGTATGTTTAATTCATTAAAAATATCTTGTTTAAATTTTGAATTTCAATAAGATATATGCCGGAAATATCCATTTGCATAACAAAATTTCAACAAGTTAGTCTTAAATCCTCTAAGGCAAAATGATTGAGATACGTTCAGAAACTTATTCCACTGACAACCGCACGACTATAATAATACATCCATTTTTCTTTCATATCCCTTGAAAGCCAACTTTGAACTTTGTAATAACCGTCGTCATATACATTCTATACGTTATACTAATAAAAAGAGGTTATAATGTTCATCAGTACTAACGGGAAGAAAATTCATCTTTTGTATTCTTCTTGTATCTCTTCTACTACCTAGAATATAACGTATACCCACGTCATTCATGTTTTATTATCCTGGATAATTTCTTCTTATGCTTTAGTTCGCATTGGGGACGATTTTACCTTACCTAAGGTTCACAGTTCATTTCCTGGATGTCGATTATGGTGGGTGTATAGTGTAAAGGTAAGGTATATTACTAACTTATATGCAGCTTATTTTCTAGCAACTCAACTGAAAGGATACAAAATATAGGACGAACAACTAATGAAGTTTGAGCTTTATATAGAAAATTTGTGCAGCTGTTAGTTGTTGATTTAACTTGAGTATTTGATTATTTTAAATATTTAAAACATGTAAAAGAATAAAAATTTAAATAAATCACGAAATTAAATAGATACATTAATGATAAGAACGAACAAAAATGAAGCCGAAATGAATTTCTTTTTCTATTAAGCCTGTGAGTATGTATATTAGGGTGTTGCAAAATGCTAAAGTATGGAATTTTTAAATGTAATAGCTTTTAAAAGTTGCATTGCTTATCAAAATGAAATCCTGCCTTTACAATTTTCATTTTAATTAATATCTTTGGCTAGCTCAAAATATAGGAAGAAATCGAAGAAATTTGGATTTTTAGAATTATTAAATTATTGAAATATATGTTTGGATACAAAAACAAGTATATAAAATATTTTTAGGCTTTTTTTAGGCTATATTTGTTGGAATTGAACACTTAGTTCAATTAGTAAGCAAGCTGCGAAAAATAAGCGAAGGAAAAAAAATCCTTTTTTCATATAAATTCGTTTTTTTCTCAACAACTTCAACCGATTTGAGCGAGCCAAAGACGAACGATATTATAATTTTTTTTTTTTACAAATTATGAAACCTTAGACCCTAATAAAACTTTTGACCACTATTACATTGCAAAATTAGAGTGCTTTTTTCGGCTATACAAAAGTGACACACCCTAATGTATATGTCCAATAAGTTGTTTTCCTTTAATGATAAATATAGATACATATAAGTAAGACTACCAAAATCAATTCTCCAACAAATGCAAATCTTTCCAATCGATAGTCAAAGAAGAGAGATGACCGATTCATCATGACTATGAGACTATGTACGAGTATGTGAAATATCAAAATAAATTCGTAGGTATATAATAAAACTTCAATCAAAAAGGCTTACAGACGTATCAGAGGCAAAGTTCACGTAAAATATGAACATAAACATTAAATGAAATATTATCTTAACTCGTAGGTCAAATTGATTTCTTTGACTTCCTGGAAAATTAGGAGTTTAGTAAAATAGTAATAAACTCACCATCAATTCTTGTCATGGGAAGTATTAATGATGGATAAAAATCCAATTTTTACATGTTAGGACTTAGGAGGATTATGGTATTCGTATACACTTGATTCTCTTGTAAAATATCATACCATTTTTACCAATGAATACCTTAAATAAATGGAGCCTAGGTTTTGTGGCAAAATAGCTAGTTAATGAAGAATCTCGTTGAGCTGCAGGGGCCTCTCGGGGAAAAATATTTGTTTTCTCTTAATCAAGTCAGATATCAAATGAAAGGTCTTTTTAAGCTCAAGTCATTACTAAAAAAAAATTCTTGAAGGCCTGGTTAATGAGTTGCTCGCATCGAAACATTTTTTTTTTACATTCGGATGCACATATCTGCGGACCAAAGTTTAGAAACAAGTCAAGGTTTACAGATATAAGTTTAAAGTGAACACGCCTATGCATTTAGGCTAAAAAAATTATATGTATTTTTTTTTTTCAACATAATTTATTTTTAAAGCCATGTTTCACTGGGTTGTGATAAATAAAAAAAAAAACAAGTAGGTACTTGACTTTTTAATATATTAAAAAAAAAATAGTATGTACCTATTACGAAAAGTCACAATACACATAATAAGGTAATGGGCAGGTTCAGAAACGTTAGGGACTAAATATTTAGGTAATTTCTCGTTCTCTGATTGGTCAACTGTCAAAAAAATCCTTCCAATTTAGGTAATTTTGTTGGAAAGCTGACTGGAAAGTTAGGCAAAAAAATTCTCCCTAAAAATTTAGGAAAGTTTTTTTTGTCAACATGACAGCTGATTGTTTTTAATTATAGAATTATGTTAGCAAAATTAAATCTATTTATGTGAAAAACGAGTAAAAAGTGCACTATCGGTTATAATTAATATTATTTATTTATTAAAGTTAAGTGAAATTTGGTTTCTGCCCCATGCGATCTGTAAAATTATTCAATAATTTTAGAAGTTTGACAATAACATCAGATCCAAACAAATTTAGTCAATTTACTCAAATCTCCGTTCAGAAGATGACGTTACCTAATTATCTAGTCCCTAATATTTCCTGAACGTGCCCAATATCTTCCGAACGTTGTCAAAATTTGTTTGTCAAAAATGGGCACCAATCTGTCAGGTCGCCCTTTAATTTTTATTTTTCAATCGCAGTAAATTTGTTTTGTTTTAATTTTTAAAATGTCATTTGAAAAAATTATAAATTGAAAAATAACAAATTTTCTTCGTGTTTCAAGGCGGAAAATGGTCAATATTTGTTTAAAAATTAGTGGTGTGCGTTTATCGGTTTTTGTGCGTTTTTCGTCGGTAATTTAAACAATTAAGAATTCGGTAGCTGACATTGCACAGTGCGGCGAGTGTATGGAGATAGTGGACAAAAATCAATTTTCCAAAAAGGAATTGATTTTGCAACGAAAAACTCTTGTAGATGTAATAAAGAGAAATTCTAAAAAATTTGACAAAATTTTCACGCCCCCTGCCACGCCCACTTTTGTAAATGATAATTTATATCTAAAAAACGGCGTGCACCATTTGATAAAAATTTAGGAAATTTGATTATCTAGATGAGTGTAAAAATAAAAAAATAGTTTCGACCCTTTCCGCCCCTTGCCACGCCTACTTTTGTATATGATTGTTTATACCTTAAAAACGGTTTGCACCATTTGCACCAAATTTAGGAAATTTGATTACCTAGATGAGTTAAAAAAATATAAAATAGTTTTGACCCTCTCCGCCATCTGCCACGCCCACTTTAGTGGCTAAACGCTTGCAAATTTTCCTTTTTCGTCTTTGACGACGCTTCTAAATGTAGTGTTTGTGTCTTCCACGACTAGTTCCCCTTCATCAAGAGGGGATACATTATGCAGATATGTTAAAATGCTAACAGGAAGTGTAAGTCTATTTTTAAGATTAGCTTCATGATGCTTCTCGACGAAAGCATGAACATTGTTCCCATCCTCGAGGTTTGAGTCAATTGATACAGAACAATTATTTACATATTCAATTCGTGATTTTTTTATAAAAAAATCCATTTTTATAAATTTTTAAATTTTTGACCTTGTCCTAGAAATGTTGAAAATTTTTCAGGTTAGCAAAAATTAGCATGAAAACTTTACATTTCCGCAAAGTTAAATATTAATACAGTGTAACGACACTAAAAATGTTACTATACTTTGCTAAAATTAATTTATAAACATAACCAAAATGGAAAAGAGCGTTAAAAAGCTGTTTTGTATGCATTGCTTCTCCCTCGGATCAAGATTTATGTCGAAATTTATCAATTTTTTTCTTAAAACACTTTATGTGGCAGTTGCTAGTACTTAACTAATTCAAAATAAAGTCAATATCTTCATCTTCTCCCCTGTTTTTGCCAAAACAAATCCACCTTTCAAAAAGTCGTTCATTTTTTCTGGTCCGACTTTGGCCTACAAAAAGTCAAATATTTTGAAGGTTAGCAAAAGTTAGCAATGAAACTAAACGTGTTCTCAAAGAACAATAACAACACAAGATAATTCCATAAATCATTGTGCTACAATTTGATACTACAACTTTGTGGGCTTAATTTAGATGAAATTTTATGCCTTAAAAAGGAACTTTTTTCGATAATTCACTAGAATTCAAATTTGTTTAAAAAATTAAATACAACTCATACAAGTTCTCAATATATCCATGATTATTATTCACAAATAAAAAAAATAAAACGTTGGTACTTTTCTTACACGAACCAAACGAAAATGCACAAAAATAAAATCTCGAGCTATCACAATGACTAAAATTTTTTTCAGTGCTTTTGAAAGTCCCGTTAATCCCCCAAAATGAGCAAAACAAAATTGAATCATTTATTTGCAAAACATGATAAGTCCATGATTTTTAATTTTTCAGGAGAAGAAAAAAACGTTCTATTTTCTTTTGATATGCGTAGCAAAATTTATAAAAAATATATTCTGTAGGACTCTTGCCTAGCTACAAAATACCGTTTCGTTTTTAATTTTTGGAGCAATAGTTCAAAAGATAAAAAATAAAAACGCTTTTGGACTTATCATACTTTGAAAATAAACGGATGTGAAATTAGTTTTAAAATGGATATACAATTTTGCTTTTAGCCCCAGTCTATCAAACAATTGTATTAGAGATTAAAATACAATGTCCGGACTACTTATTTAACTTTAAAGTAGCTCTAAACTTAAGATTTTCAATCATTAGTCGAATATAGCATTTACACAAAAAGAAGCTGTTGTTTATTTTCAAAAGATGATAAGTCCGGGACTTATTCTGTTTTTGATACTAAAAAAATATTTCGCGTAGCTGTAAAATCGGATATAGATGGAGTAGATACTTCATATTTTAAAGACAGACGTGGTTATCCCTGGAGTACAAATTTAGTCAAAAAAACGAATTTTGAAAAAAAGTGGACTTATCATGTTTTGAAAATAAATGATTCAATTAAAAACAGCCAAAAACAGTAATTTTACATATGCTTGACCAGCTCCATAGCTTAGAAGATCAATATTGCATATTTGTTTTTTTTATTTTTGTCCACTAGTCAACGCACTGTGCATTGGTCGCCAATTTGTCATGTTTTGACAATTTGGCGACCAATGTCAGCTCGGAATATATTACCCTTTTATGTGTACTGTGACGAAAAGTATGAACATCGAAATTTAAGATTTCTAGAAGTGGACAAGGGCGGATCCAGGATTTTTTTCTGGGGGGGGGCACAAGGGACGGATTGGCAAAAAAATCAGCGATAACAGTTAGAAATAAAGTGAAGTATCATACGACTGACTGACAAGCAACGAATTTTAACGACGCACAGTGCTGTTTTTTAGTCAAATAGGTACCAAATGACAAAAAAGTTATTCGGAAGGAAAAATTTTCATTTTCTTGGTAAAGTAAAAGCCACTTAAGTGCTTACCCATTTACCTCCCGATTAGCCCGTAGAAAAAAAAAAATATTAAAAATCATAAAATGCACGTACAACCCTGTGCTTTAACTTTTCTTATAGTTAGTTATTTATTTTATTTTTTGAGTCAAGTTGTTTCATTAAATAGTTTTTGAGAAATTAAGTTTTAAAGATGAAATGTAGAAAAAAAATGTTTTCGTTTTTAATTGATTTTGTATAAAATTTTGCAATATTATGGACATATTTATACCATTTTTTAATGACCTAGTTTTTAATCAAATACTAAAGACTTCATTCTAATAAAAAATATTAAAGTTCCTAAGAGTAAAAAAAAATGAAACATAGGTACTTTTTTCCTGGGTTTTTATTTGCAATAAAATTTTTTATATCTCAAGAATATTGTGTTCAAATTGTAGGTCTATTGGAGCCAAATTGACCAAGTTATGAGTATTTTAATACTTCGCTTACGAACGTTTTAGTCCAGGGTTAAAAATTTTAAATCGTTCTCCCCACAACTAATGTTTTCAAGCCGGTGCCCCTCATAACTTCAAAACTACTGCACCGATTCTTTTGAAATTTGGAACACTATTTCTTTACATATAAGGATAAAGGTATCCCTGGAGAAATTTTCTCAATAACATAATATTTATAAAAGTCTATAAGTAAGGGTCGCTTTTTTCAAGGGGTCTTTATTTTCAGGGGTGCAAACTTGGGCAAATTCTTGAAATGCAAGATTGTTTTACATATCCAGCAGTTCAATAATATCAAGGTTATGCAATGTTGTGGCGGGTTGCGCTATTTTAAAAACACTAATGTAAAAAAAATTTTTTAAGTGTGTAGGCTGTAGGGTAGAGTTGCCTAGTTCCCTCTCCAGTAGCCGGCCACCTTTTAGAAAAATCGTTATAACCAGTGATTTAGTAGGATTTATTCCAAATTTTTGCTCTTATGCTGTTCTTTGAAATGTCTCTCCTAAAATTACATTATTCTTATTATTCTTGTTATTCAGTTTTCCTAGAAAAAATAACTTTTTGTGAAGTGATCCAATCGGGTATGGTTTTTTTGTAATTTTACTGCCGAAACCTACTATCGTAATTAGTGTTTTGTGGAAACAATTTCAGAGCTAATGCTTTGAAATATTGTTTTTCTTATTAAATATATATTATTCTTTAAATAAAATAGGTTTTAAATAGGAAAAAATGTGAATTTTGTGGGGGCCGGTGATAGAACACAAAAAAAAGCTTTGAAATTCAAGAGTTTCCTGTATTCGGCCCCCTTTTATTGATAAAAGTTTAAAAAATGGGGGAATTTTTGAATCATTCGATGTTATAACTTATTAACAATCAAAAAATTTTTTTCTAAATTCTTAAAACACAAAAATTTTAAAGAAAAACATTAAATTTATTTGAGCTTGACCTAATAAAGTGGCCGGAAATGGGATACTAGATGGCCGAAAATAGGAAACAAAGGACGGATTTAGGAGAATCGGACTTTTTTTATACAAAAACTTAAATAAAATATTTTTGGGAACTATTATTAACTTTTTGTTTTTAACCATACCGAAAAATTAACAAATAAAGTACATTTTATTTCAAGAATTATTCGAAAATGTTGATATTTGACGTTTCTGTGCTTGATTTTATGAGACAAAATCCTTAAGGGGCCGGCTACTAGCAACTCTACCCTATTTCAACCCCTTCGTATGAAAAAATAGAGTTGCATATACAATTAAATTTTTTTTTAGAATACAATTCATACCTTAATTGTCGGTGTCCATATCAAAATTTTTCACCAAAATCACTTTGAAGTTAAAAAAAAACACTTAGAAAATTTATTATTTCTTTAAATCGAAAAAAAAAATAATGATTTATTTATTTGTGAGGTGGAGCAACAAACAATAAAATTCGCATTTTCAGCCAGAAATAGACAAGAGTTTCACTCAAGTTCTTTCTGTTATAATTCATATATTTTAACAACTCGTATAATTTGATTTGCTTTAAGTATGAACCAGTTCTGGGGGGGGCACGTGCCCCCGTGCCCCCCCCCTGGATCCGCCGGTGGAAGTGGAGAATATGTTTTAGATGATTCAAGTCCCCTTTTTGGAAGGGGAAGGGGTATTATAAAATGAAATTATTTAAAAATTTTAAGCATTACGTTTTGTTCGTTTATGAAGGATTCAACTTTTTATTACTATGCGAATTTGAAAATAAAAAATAAAATTAAAATCGATCCACCCTACTATGCAATGCTTTAAGGTTCAAAATTTTTGAAAAAAAAAATTGGTTTAAAATAACTTCCTCCAAATGCATTGAGTGAGATATCCAAAGAAAGGTCTCTCTAAAAAACTTTATTTATAATGAAATCCCAGTTTCTTTAAGATCTGAGTTGTATTTTATTTATATATAGGATTTCTTTACTGCATAGTGTAATTTCTCTTGGAGCCGTGGCACTGCCTCGGCTGCCCCAATCTTATGAACTTTCTCACTTAAATAAGGCTTATTCTGCCGTACTAAGCAAAAAGGCCGTGTGAGCCAAAAATCCAAAAATGAGTTAAGGGTATATTTGACATCCTAAAACAATGCCTTATTTATATATTTACTAAAAACATAGCATTTCCAATTCAAAGTGGCTCAAAATAGTCAACGAAGATGAGCACAACGATATTACTCCGCTGTATTCCCTAACAGAAAAATGCATGTTTTTCTAACACTTTTGAATATTATATTAATATTGTGTGAAATAATATATATATATTTCCTACCACAAGTTGCTTAAAATCACTTTTGAAGTTGAGAACATACATATACAATTCTCAACTATTTACTTTTTCAATAAAATGCATTTATCTCAAAACTACAAAAATGGATATGCGCCCTTTTTGCTTAGCACGGCAGTATAGCTTTTGTATTATGTACATAATCCAGTTAAATAAGGGTTTAACCTCGGAATGAATGTTAGTAGAAATTTTTTTTGGTCAATATCTTCCTTTTGCCATTCTATAACATATCTCAAAAGTCTAGAAAAATCTCATGTCCGCTTGTCGCGATTTCAAGGTCAAATCGCGAAATGGAGATTTTCAAAATTAGCAAAAATAGGCTATGGTATTATTTACACATATGATACATGATTTCAAGGTATTTTTTAATGCTGATTCCAAAAAATCTAAAATCAAGACAATCTGACGTCTCTGGAAAAAGTTATACCTGTTTTTCATCTGTCAACTCATATTATTATAACAGTTGCAAACTTACTGCCGAAAAACCCTTAAAAGTTATGGTAGATGAACCAAATTTTGCATGAAGATTTAAGAATCCATCATTATTAAAAATCAAAACAATCCCTTACAAAAAATATATATACCTACGAAATAATGGTATTTTTTGATGGAGGGGCAAATTTTAGGATATGCACTAAAGAAGATTCTTGTTCATCTTAGGAATAAGTGCAAATAGGCTATTTTTTTCATTTTAATCTTTGTTTGGATATTCTTTAACTACCCTCAAAAATCTAAAAAAATCTCATGTCCGCAAGTCCTAATTTTCTTGGTTTGAAAATAAGGTGCAGATTTTAAAAAATTGGAAAACTACACTTCAGATATTTGTGTCAGATCAACATGAATAAGGTGCATTACTTTTCAGGGATGGTCAGGTTGACTTGTTTGTGAGTTTTGTTGGAATTAGTGTTAAAAAATACCTTTAAATCATGTCGCTTATGTTGGTATACATATAAAAATTTAAACTTTTCTTATTAATTTTTTATAATCTGCACCTTATTTTCAAACCAAGAAAATTAGGACTTGCGGACATGAGATTTTTTTAGATTTTTGAGGGTAGTTAAAGAATATCCAAACAAAGATTAAAATGAAAAAAATAGCCTATTTGCACTTATTCCTAAGATGAACAAGAATCTTCTTTAGTGCATATCCTAAAATTTGCCCCTCCATCAAAAAATACCATTATTTCGTAGGTATATATATTTTTTGTAAGGGATTGTTTTGATTTTTAATAATGATGGATTCTTAAATCTTCATGCAAAATTCGGTTCATCTACCATAACTTTTAAGGGTTTTTCGGCAGTAAGTTTGCAACTGTTATAATAATATGAGTTGACAGATGAAAAACAGGTATAACTTTTTCCAGAGACGTCAGATTGTCTTGATTTTAGATTTTTTGGAATCAGCATTAAAAAATACCTTGAAATCATGTATCATATGTGTAAATAATACCATAGCCTATTTTTGCTAATTTTGAAAATCTCCATTTCGCGATTTGACCTTGAAATCGCGACAAGCGGACATGAGATTTTTCTAGACTTTTGAGATATGTTATAGAATGGCAAAAGGAAGATATTGACCAAAAAAAATTTCTACTAACATTCATTCCGAGATTTACCCCTTTTTTCTCCTTATTTTACTGTATTAACAGGTTTTTTAAGGATTTAATTAAGAATAAGGTTTCAGTTGATAATCTACTCCAAAATTCATCTAGTCATGATTTCCCAAAGAGTAAAAAGAGTAAGCCATATAATACTATATTTTTGTTAATTTTTACCTTTATTATAAAATTTCAATTTTTAATAACTCTACACTAAATTAATTGATTGTTTCGGACCCAATATAACCATAAAAATTAATATTGAAATTCAATGACATACCAGTAAATAGAGACAAACTACTTGTTGATTCATTTTGTTTTCTTAGATGCATAAATTAAGCGCAAGGCAACTCCAATCACATGAAAGGATAACCTAGAAAAAGTGTTAAACCTTCTGAATTTTTTCCATTAATATTACTATGATATTATATTCTTTCTTACATAGTAAGAAAACTTAAGTAAATAATTATTTCTGCAATAATTTTAACTGTAAAAGAAGAAAATTAAAACATCCTTTAAAGGAAAACTAAATAGAACTGAATCTCAGCTGTTTATGTTTTGATATATTGAGTAAAAAATTTAGCAAAACAAGAAAAAAAAACATTTAGAAAAAGATACTCATACGCCACACTCAACCTGCGCACTATCCAGTTAAATATGGGAATCCTTCATGTGGACAGTAGAAGAACCAAAATTGTTGCTAGGCATTATTGAGTAGATAATAATTTATATAACCGAAACAAAAAAACAGAAGAAATAGCTGAATGAATTTTGTCTTGTTGGGATATTTTTGTGACAAAAGTTTGTTTTCAAAATTTATTCTAAGTATTAAAAATACTGTTATGGGAAAAAGTTTGTTCATAAACACTTCTCTCCCTCTTTTAGTGCATAATATTTGGTTTTATTTTTTTTTTTTGAGTCTTGTGTTTATGATTGTCCTTATTATTTTGTCCAGAATTTCTATGGCTTGAAAGCAAAACTTAATAGTTCAAAATTTTGGGAAAAAACGCGAAGTTTTACCTTCTAAGCAAAACCGAAAAAAAAAACGTTCAAAGAAGCTCATTTTTCTTTTCATAACAAAAAATAGAAAGTTTGGCTGATATACAGGGTGTCCCAAAAGCTAACGTCGAAACGAAAACGGTAGATAGGGTAGGTGGTGACAGTTATCAGAAAAATAATTAAAAAAATCGCAGCCATATATTTTGGGAGTTATGGGCATTTGAAAAAAAGTCGAATTTAAAAATTTTTTTTGAAAAATAAAATTTTCGAAAACGGGACATTGTATTTTTTTGAAATTTTGTTTTTAGATGTGGATTAGTGATTTCTATAAAATGGCATACCAATTTTAATTTAAACATTTTTTTTAAGAAAATCTGTTTTCGGCCGATGATTCCTAAACACCCTGTAAAACAATTTTCTTGAAATTAATTGGTGTATCAGCCCTGGAAATTTGTACCGCTACCTTAATCCGTTCAAAAGTTATGATTTTTGCAACGAGATAAGTCATTTTGGACAACAGTGCGACGTGCCATCCATTTATTTTAAGAACAAACTACCATCATGAATGCAAGACTCACGGTTGTCAAAGCACTTATGTTTGAATTTGAATGCAATGATATAAAATTTTGAAATCACTTTTTTAGTCAATTAATTCAAAATAAATTCAGAAAATAATGTTCGCACTATCTTCTCTACTCGTTGAATTTATTTATTTATCAATGGTAGACAAGCTACAAGAAGGACTTCCAAAATAAATTGACGATGCAAAAAAAAAATTTGCATCTTATAATGTGCAAATTTCAAACCCTTTGCAAATTGCGTCTTATCAAAAATTACTTGTCTGAGTGTAGTGTAAGACAATCGGTATCTCAGTAAGTTATCTATCTAGAATATTTTATTCGATTCAGTAGAAGTGATGTTATAATTTGGATGCTGATAAATTCTGTAACTGACTTTGATTATATATCTTACAAATCGTCACAAAAGCAGAAAAGCGAAATCCTTATCTATAATCTATAGTATCACTCGCGTTAAAGTTTTTCTTCTTCGAAATCCAAAATTTGAGAAAAAAGTTTAAATGTACTTTTTCACTGGTAATAAATTTGACAAACAATAGTTTTAATTTAATTGTACATTAACATTAATATCGTTTAATAATGAACACGATAAACAGAAAATCAAACGAATACCGCATTAATTAGGCGGCAGTTTGCTCAAATCAGTCAAATTTCTTTGTTACTTACTCTATTTTTTAGTATTTCATTATTTAGCTATGGTCAATGGAACCTTCGCTGTAAAATTCATAGTCCAGTTAATTTAGGAAATTTGTACCTCTATGGGTTACCTAGCAGTTTGTATCAAGCCGCAAAATTTTCTTTTCACATCCGATTGTTTTCACCCTCGAAATTCTCCTTTTGGCCGCCATCTTAGATTTCAGTTAAAATCCTAAGCATAAACTAATTTTTCGATAAAATCAATATTAATAAAAGTTGAAAATTATTAATTTTTCAAGTATTTTTGAAAATTTTTTCATAAAACGCTCAAATTTATTTTATAGGTTCGTCAATCGTCATATTTAGTTTAGTTTTTATTTCGATTAAGATTTAAATTAGCAAACATGTATAAATGTATATATAGCTAACATGTTTTCCTATCTCAATAAATAAAACAGTTTTGAATATTTTTTTTATGAAAACAACACCTTTTTGGAGTATAGGCACCTGAGTTTAGATAAAAATAAAATGCACGACTGGGGTCGCACGAACTTGCTCTTAGAGTTAAAGTTGTTTAAATTTTTAAGACTTTTTATATAGAAATTTGGAAAAAAAAATAAAATTCGTTTTTTAAAAAAAATAAAATAAAATCTGAAATTAAATTGCCCTCCAAAACAAGTATGCAGTTTTGATTGATATATTAACATGCATTTTTAGAAAAAAAATTTTCAAAATCGTTTGAGCCGTTTTTTAAAAAACTAATTTTTTATAAATAACACGGTGTAACACTCAAAATATACGCGGGCGGAGACCTATCAGGTTTTGTAGAGCTAGTCGCAGTGAATACGAAACGGTATTTGAAAATCCCCTAACACCCCCAAAATCTGGAGTTACGGGCAAAAAACGGTTTTTTGGACCTTCACCCATTGAAAAAATTCTAGCTTCGACAATTTTGTACCCATTTTCGATTTTTTTACAGTTTCTGATAGAAGATAAATATACCTTTATAACAATGTGTAAAACATGTAACTCGGTTAAACCACTTAGAATTTATAAGATGTCAAAGTTCAAAAATTCAATTTTTTTTGTCATTTGCCCAACTTCGGCATCAATTTAAAGTATATCTTTTCAAAACAACATGCTATTTAAAAAATATATTCTAAAACTATATCTATTTTCCAATCGATCAAGGTATTTTTTATGAAAATCACTTCAAAATTGGCTTAGAAAAAAAAATTTTTCGATTTCAACCCAGATACAGAAATTGGAACTTTTAGGTATAGAACAAAAATGTTGTTTCGGCACGTAGTAGGATAACCTGGGCGCCAGGATTTGATAACGGGTTATTGTAGAGGAGCTCAATATAAACATCTTTTTCTTTGGAATGGGGGTCTATCTCCCCCCGTTTAGGTGGGAGGGGCAGTTTTCTAAAAAAAAATTATCAAAATAAAAAAAAAATATTAAAAAACAACGGCAGCACTTACAGTAATAAATGATACCATTTCCAAAAGGTAAAATTGTGCATTTGATTCTTATTTTTAAATCAATATAATATTCCCAATAGTTTTTGAAATAATCGATTTCAAAGTTAAAAATAGGGGAAAAATTTTTTTTTAAAACTCATTTTTTACTATTTTTGGCCAGACTGTGAATTTTAGTAAATAAATTACTTAAACAGAAAACTGCATCAATTGATTCCTTATCGAACCGTGAAAACTATATGTTTCTATGTCTTCTAAATCCACCAAAATCCATCCCATACACGTAAAATTATTTTATCAGATTTTTCTTTTTTCAAAATATTTTTTGTTTTTATTTGTTTTTATTTTTCAATTTTCTCAAAAACTAGAAGACATAGAAACATATAGTTTTCACTGTTCGATAAGGAATCAATTGAGGCAGTTTTCTGTTAAAGTAATTTATTTACTAAAATTCACAGTCTGGCCAAAAATAGTATAAAATGAGTTTTAAAAAAAATTTGTTCCCCTATTTTTAACTTTGAAATCGATTATTTCAAAAACTATTGGGAATATTATATTGATTTAAAAATTAGAATCAAATGCACAATTTTGCCTTTTGGAAATGGTATCATTTATTACTGTAAGTGTTGCCGTTGTTTTTTAATAATTTTTTTTTATTTTGATAATTTTTTTTTAGAAAACTGCCCCTCCCACCTAAACGGGGGGAGATAGACCCCCATTCCAAAGAAAAAGATGTTTATATTGAGCTCCTCTACAATAACCCGTTATCAAATCCTGGCGCCCAGGTTATCCTACTACGTGCCGAAACAACATTTTTGTTCTATACCTAAAAGTTCCAATTTCTGTATCTGGGTTGAAATCGACAAATTTTTTTTCTAAGCCAATTTTGAAGTGATTTTCATAAAAAATACCTTGATCGATTGGAAAATAGATATAGTTTTAGAATATATTTTTTAAATAGCATGTTATTTTGAAAAGATATACTTTAAATTGATGCCGAAGTTGGGCAAATGACAAAAAAAATTGAATTTTTGAACTTTGACATCTTATAAATTCTAAGTGGTTTAACCGAGTTACATGTTTTACACATTGTTATAAAGGTATATTTATCTTCTATCAGAAACTGTAAAAAAATCGAAAATGGGTACAAAATTGTCGAAGCTAGAATTTTTTCAATGGGTGAAGGTCCAAAAAACCGTTTTTTGCCCGTAACTCCAGATTTTGGGGGTGTTAGGGGATTTTCAAATACCGTTTCGTATTCACTGCGACTAGCTCTACAAAACCTGATAGGTCTCCGCCCGCGTATATTTTAAAACCTCATTTTTGTAACACCGTGTAATTTTTTGGAAAAAAAGTTTAAAAATAAAATTGGTATGCCATTTTGTAGAAATCACTAATCAACATCTAAAAACAAAATTTCATAAGAATTAAATGTACCGTTTTCGAAAATTTGATTTTTCAAAAAAAAAATTTTCAAAATTTTTTTAAAAATCCAAAAATTATTTTTTCCAAAATTTTATTATATAAATGCTTCTTCACAAAAAGTTTCGTTGAAATCGAATAAGCAGTTTTGGAGATAATCAGATTTGAAAAAAAACGGTTCTATGGCAGGTACCGTTAATAATGATTTTCAAAAAAAAATTTTTTCATTAGAAGATAGACCTAAACTTTAAACTAACACTTGAAGATTTTAAACAAAATCGTTGGAGCCGTTTTCGAGATATTTCAATTTTACTAAAATCGGTATATGACAAGTACCGTTATTTTTGGTCCAAAAAAATTAATTCCAAAAACCCCTCTGGAGAGTCGCCAAATAACGCTGCATACCAGGTTTGACATCAATCGGTCCATCCGTTTAGGCTGTAGCTCCTTATACAGACAGACTGACAGACTGACAGACTGACAGACTGACAGACTGACAGACTGACAGACTGACAGACTGACAGACTGACAGACTGACAGACTGACAGACTGACAGACTGACAGACTGACAGACTGACAGACTAACAGACTGACAGACTGACAGACTGACAGACTGACAGACTGACAGACTGACAGACTGACAGACTGACAGACTGACAGACTGACAGACTGACAGACTGACAGACTGACAGACTGACAGACTGACAGACTGACAGACTGACAGACTGACAGACTGACAGACTGACAGACTGACAGACTGACAGACTGACAGACTGACAGACTGACAGACTGACAGACTGACAGACTGACAGACTGACAGACAGACAGACGGACTTCCGGGACCCACTTTTTTGGCATTGTCTACCATCGTAATGTCATGGAAAAATGTTATCTCAACTTTTTTTTTTTGTACGAATGCATAACTTGATATATAGTACCTATATCGCAAGTAAAAAACCATAATCAAGGATGAATATATTTTTTTTAGTAAACAATTACCTTAGCAGACAAATTAAGCTTGAAAATGAAAGGCAATTAAAGGTGGAGGTCAAAAAGTAGATTTCGGTTAATAGCATCATCAACAGTGGAGATATATACCTATGCGTCATATAAAACTTAGAACAAATATAAATTTTGTATTTGTATATTCATTATTCATACACCACATTTGCGAAATATAGATATGGTTCTTCTTTGTTCTATATTTTTTGTAAACAAAAACATATATATAGTTCAAGACTTGAATATGTTAATAGGTTAAAGGACAATGGCTAGGAGAAAGTGAATTTGTTTTAATAATGTAACTGCAGATGAATGATTCTGAAAATGAAGGGTTTTCTGTTTACCCACTTTCTTATTCCTTATACATATACAAAACATACATACCTTATTTCAGAGCTCTCAGTACTTCCGACTAATTTTCTGCATCAACCAGAATCTGGCATTTTGTTTATAATTGTTACAGTATTAGATACATGTTCCAGTTTTTTTGTTTTCTTAATTTAGGTCATTTATTCATACATTTGAAATGAAATTGAAATTAATGCAAAATCTTCTGGGCATATCTGTTGGAAACATGAACACTTTATGTTTTTGAAGTTATGTATTATTGCAGGGCATTGGAGCAACAGGAATAATAAAGTTTATATGTATTATGTGAAGGTGAACTCCTTTTTTACAACTCAAGCAAGGAATGTATGTATTTCTATTGTAAAATTAGATGTTTCCTTCTTGGATGAGATCCTTTAGAGTTTGGACACCAGTTTATAATCTTGGCTAAATTTCTAATCAAGCATCAAGGTACGTTCTCGTAGAGAGAGGGCTCCTCGGCCCACTTTAAGCTAGGTTACCCTATATATTTCGCTCTTTCTCTTCGAGCACTATAGTTTAGTACTAGTTGCAGCCATTTATTCGATTGGATATGTCATTGAAATCGTGACCTGCTTCAAACGTTTTCGACTTTAGATATGACAGTTGCCTATCAGATTTTAAAATAAAAAGGTCTGAAGCAAGCCTTGTTGAATTTTCTTTCTCTAGATTGGGTCTAGTGACTAGGTGGGTCGCTAGCCATTGTAGCGAAATTACGCGAAACAGCGCAACCTACTTGGTTCGGTTGCCCAAGGTTAGCCGAAGATTACTTTTCGCTAGCCCACCCGTAGTTCTAAAATTATAACGGAATTATTTTTTTCACCTCAAAAATCACAAAAAATAAATTTTTTTATTCAATGTAAAAATTGTTGGATTTGCACTGTACTTCGTTTGCCCAAAGCACGTTAGCCCAAGTTACCCTACTTACTACAATAAAAATAATATAATAAAAAATTTTGACTGTGGGCTCAGAGCTGCATTATTTGTTTTCTTCTTTTGAAAAAAAAAAATAAAATAAAAAAAAAAATATTTTTTTGGGCTTTTAGAGGATTTTGAAATTTTCAGTACATACACTGATTTTTTGTTCGTGTAAATTTCTCGAGGTGAACAAACCTTATTGCCGTTTGATATTTTGTATGATATTTGCTATGAAAAAAATTGATTTTTGAATAACTTTTAAACGGAGGGGATTTTAAGAAATTATCAGGAGCTCGAGCTACACTGAAAAAATTTATTTGGATTATTAAGAGCTTGATAAATTGAAAAAAAGGTTGGGCTAACTAAAAATGGACAAAATGGACACTGAAAAAAAAAACAAATTTTGATTTTAAAGAGGTTGGTAATGTGAACAAAATTGTTGTCATATTTTAAGTAAGGGTGGGCAAACAAAAAAAGGGTTGTAATTTGTTGGAATTACAATTGGTTAGTTCAGAAAGGTCTAAAATTTTCTGTTCGTGTACCTACTGAAAAAAAAATCACTTCACACCATTTAATATTTATTGTTACTTTTGAAACATGTTTGGATAGATTTTACTAAGCTTGTAGCATTTTTACTTGATTATATGGAAAACCACAAAAACAATGATTTTTACACTTGAAAAAATTGGTGAAATGAAACAAATCAACTTAACAGGAATGTTATATGGACTACATTCAATCAAGTAAAAATTCTAGGTCAAATAAATAATTTTGAGCCGCAATACAAACACCAGTGGATTTAATTTCTATTAATATTATAAATTAAGAAATTGTCACTGTGGTGTATGCGTATTTTTTTTTGTCTGATGAATAAAAACTAATTCTTGTACAATTTTTAAACTAAGCGCAGAGTAGCGAAACCAAACAAACGATTTTCTTACAAGGAATTTTTTCCGTTTCTGGTAAATATTTAAAAAAAATTTTTTGTTGCATCTTTTGAAAAAATAGTGAAATAAAGAAAAACCACAGTGCAAAATCAATTGAATGAAAACAAATTATTTTTTGTTGATTTTTGAGGTGAAAAAAAAAAAATTCCGTTATAATTTTGGAACTAAGGGTGGGCCAACGAAAAGAAGTCTTGGGCTATCTTGGGCTAACCTTGGGCAATCGAACCAGGTAGGTTTGAAAAAAATTAGCATTTGGGGGTGCCAACTTCACATAGCCTAACAGAAGCGACGAAGCGATACAATGCGACACAACGCGTATTAGTAATACATTTACGCTGCCCTTTCATGTTTAGGTAGTGCTATTAGATATTATTATTCATACTTAAATAAAATACTTTTTCAAATAGCTTCTTCATTTAAATAATTCAAGTAATTTTATGGAAGTGGAAACAAATAAATCAGTTTGTCTTCTCAATTGGAAAATGCATTTCCCTAAAATCAAAGTTTCAAAGTAAAATTAGAACTTTCAACATTTTTTTCATTCTACTTTTTCGTTCATATGCAACTGACATGGATTTTATAGATTCTCTTTTTCGGTTCAATCGAAATTTTATTTTTCCACCTCATTGGTTAAGTGTAAACTCATTTAAAAAAAAAAAAGTTCTATCCATCGACTTTTTAACTTTCAAAGAGAACGAGATGGTCCTCTGTCTTGTAAACAATGGCTAAGAATGCATTTTCCGTAAACTTAAAAGTTTATTTAAAATAATTTATACTTTGTGTATAGCCAAAGCAAAGACTATCTACTCTCACTAGAGTAGTTAAAGTAAACTTTTAAAGGACTTTCCTTTATCCATCAGAGGACTTTTGAGTGATGCTTTAGTTTTAGTTTCTTTTTTTGTTTTTTTTTGAAGGACAAAAGAAAAAAAAAAACAAAAAGAACTGTGCAGCTTGTTCGTTAATCTGTTTGCTGGTTTCAAGGAGTTTTAAAAGTTTCAATAACAAGTCTTCAAAAAAAAAAAATAAATAAGTTTTTTAATGGACTTAAAATAGTTAGAGATTTTGAGATCATGTTACCTATTTTGGGTTCAAGAGCAAAAAAAAAAAAAATTTAATGAATCGGAAAGCTAAATATTTTTTCAATGCTATCATGTTTGTTAATGAAATACATTAAATTTGCATATTTAACAACAGAAATAAGTGCAGTTTTCCTTGTACTGTCAAACATGGCGAAAATTCCTTCCAAGCACTTCTCTTTCCCTGCCTCTATTCTATACAGGGTGTCCCGAAATGAGATAAAAAGATTTTGAGGGAAAAAATTGTTCTACAGTAACTCTCTATCTGCAAAGTTAATACTTTTTAGCGATGATTTAAGAAAACGCTTACTTTGGTATGCCTTTACTCATTTTAATGTTAATAACTCCGTTAATACTTCATTAATGTCTTGATTTTTAGAAAAAATGCTATTCCTTGTACCTGCATTTAAAAAATGTTAATATCATTTTTTATTGCTCAGATATTAATTTTTAAATGGAATTATTTTTTTCTTACCCATGATAATTTTTGACTTTGGGACCGATTTTCTTTGATAAATGTATTACATATAAACATATTGTTTATAAATTTATTCTTATAAAAAAAAAACAGTAAGAAAACTCATAGATTTTACGATATTTAGGAAAACCTGCACCAGGTAAAATCTCTAAAAAGTGTTTTTTTTTGCTTTAGTCAAAAATGGGTACGAATTAAAAATTTTATTTTTGTAAAGTCGCCATTAAAAAAGGGAAATTTTAAAATTTGTATGCGATTTGACAGTTTTATAATTTTTAATGGAGCCTTTAAAAATAATGGAGAGTGAATAAATTGGGCCTAAGACCTACTAACAACAATTATTTAAAAAGTTCTTCTTGATTTTGTGTGCTTGATAGAGCCCGTTTTTTTGGATTTTATTGCTAATATTAAAATCTAAGAAATAAAGACATTAATTAAGCTTTTATCATAAGTATTAACGGAATTATTAACATTAACATGTTTAAAGGCATACCAAAGTAAGCGTTTTCTCAAATCATCGCTAAAGGGTATCAACTTTGCCAGAGGCGGGTTTACAAATTGTCATGGTATAGGCTTTTCAGTTTTTGCAGCCCTTGCCCCTTCATTTTTGTTATTTATATCTCGCTTAGAAAGCGTACCTTTCATACAAATTTTTCACGTTATAGCAAATTACTCGAAAACGGCTCTAACGATTTTGATTTAACTTTGAAGACGTAATACTCAAAGCAATCTCAAAAAAGTCAAATAACAAAAATAAAATTTTCATTTTATAAAATTTTACCCTAAATGTCGGCTCTTCCCCAACATCAAATTTTTTTTTTTTAATTTATGGGCCAAAATACTATTTAGTGCCTTAAAAAATGTCCCTTTTTTTAATTTCATTTTTCTATAACTACAAATTAGTAGAAAAACTATATGGATATTGAGTTATAAAATTATCATTATTTACTACAAGTTTATAACCCAAATTTGGATCGAATTGTTTACAAATCACGGTAACATTGTGGTTTATCTTGGTAACGCAGTGGTTTTTTAATTTTTCTGGGATTTCATAGGAGACTTACGTTGTTCCTATAGTTTAAAATAGAAATATCAGAGAGCTTAATTATATGATTTTACAGGTAAAACTGAAATTTTCAGTAAAGTAACGCAGTTGTTTGGTTTTGATCACTTTGTGTTTAAACTGTCTGCCACTGTCATAAATATAGAAAAATCATTCCAAACATATCGGTGCAAATGTTATTTTTTAATAGATTAAAGTATATAACTAAACTATTCTGTGCCAACTAAAATATATGAAAATATATTGATAAAAATGTCCATATATTTTTTCAAAATTCACTGTCCAAAGGGACAACTTTTTAGGCACTAAATAGTATTTTGGCCCTTATATAGAGCCAGCTCTTAAAATCTACAAGTAAACTAACATACACATTTAAAAACTCTGGAGTATTTTTTAATACTTTTCGGGTAACATACATACACCAAAAATGTATTGAAATTTATTACATGACAAATAATACAATTTTTTAGATAATACAAAATCAATTAAAACTTAATATAGTAGATTAAAAAATAATTCAGTTTATATTAGAATTTAATACTGAATGCATTAAATTTCAAGTATTGCATATTTAAATTTAATGTTTTTATATTATTATCGAATAAGAATCATATAATTAAACGGCGAGCATAGTTTTTGTGGTACAAATTACCGGGCCCCCAAAAACCGAAGGGGCATAAATTATACACGGAACGAAAGAGAATGACGCGTAGATGTGCAGAATCACATTTTTTTTTACTTTTTATTTACCGAAATAACGAAATTAAACAAATTAAAATTCGATACAAAATAAAAAAAAACAAAAACAAAAACAACTGGAATTCTATTGGAAAATTTCCAATCGACTGGAATGAAATGTCATTCATGACTGAATGAATGAATGAAAGCATTCAGCGAAAATCAAAAAACATTAAGGTGGGTTCACATTGGTGCGTTGTTTTAAGATCGCACGTAAGCTATGGTTAACTTTCATTGTTTTAGTTATCTAAGTTTAGAAAGTAAGATGTTTGTTTTCAGGGGCGTACACTCCCTTGGGGCAAGCGGGGCGACGCCCCGGGGCCCCCGACCGACCTCAGGGCCCCCACTGGAGACAATGCAGAGAAGGAAACTGTTAGCATAAATTGAGTTACGAAGTAAATTGAAATGTATTTAAATCACTTCGGATACAAGGGAGACAAATTATATCGTTCAGTGTAATGTATAATGCATTGGTAGCCACACAATATACATATGTATTTGTATATTGATCTGATAAAAAATTATAATTTTATCTAAGGGCCCCAAAAAATATTACTTGAAAAATCTTTGCAAACATTAAGGGCCCCAAAAAAGCAAAAAACAACTTCAAGTCAGGGCCATGCAGGGGCCCCAAATGCTTTTACTTCAGGACTTAAAAAAAAATTAAAAAATTTTTTTTTAATTAAATTACATTTGTTGATGGATTACTAAATATGACTTTATAAGGCCCCAAAAAATATGACTTCGGGGATCCAAAAATATTATATGAAAAATAATTTTTCAGGAACCCTTTAGTTGAGAGGCAAACAAATATTAATTTGTGGGCCCCAAAATCTTTTAGATACTAAGGAGAACAATTCATCAAATTTTCTGATGACATCACAAATATTATTTGAGGATCCTCAAAAGCTATTACTTCAATGGTTCAAAACAACCAAATGGAAAATTAAATATCAATTTAGGGGCCTCTAAGCACTTAATTTTGAGGCCCCAAAAACAATTTCTCAGGGGCCCCAAAAGAAATAAACTATGTTTGATGATAGAAAATTAAATGTGAACACATTACTTCAGAACAGAGGCCCCAAGAACTATCAATTCTAAGCTTCAAAAATTTTTATTTTAGGGGCCGCTAAATATTTAATTTTGGGGGCCCCTAGAACAAGTATTTACTACTTTTATGATAGAAATTTTAAGTAAGTATAGCAAAGTGCGTTACGAACATATTAATACATTAAAATAAACCTAAAAATAAATAAGCCATACAAAAAAAATGTATGGCGTATACGTACTTTTTTTGTATCTAAGGGGCCCCCAAATATCAAAGGGGCCCCAAAATTAAGTCTTGTCCCGGGGCCTCCACAACTCAACGTACGTCGCTGTTTGTTTTATTACCATGAATTTTTTTTGTTAAAATCGAATTCTATTAAAATCAAGTCTATTACTTTTGTAAACACTTTTGATACCAATGAAATCTATTTTCGTCCTTTTCTCTCTTGAAAGAACATAAGAATTTGTCAGCAATTACATGAAGCCTCAAGAGGCGCGACTCTTTTTAAACATAATGAGTGCAAAAGCTGATGTCACACACCATGAAGATCGTTGAGCGAGTCTTGGGTAGCCGACTGCGAAAAATAATAAGGCTATCTGATGACCAGTGCGGGTTTGTTGCGGGTAAATCAACCACAGATGCAATCCAGAGTATAAGAATCATTATGGAAAAACATCGAGATTCCTTGGAGGATTTGCATGTGGTATTGGTTGATTTTGAAAAAGCATTCGATCGACAACCACGAGATCTGATATGGGTGGCCCTCAGACAACGAGGAGTTCCGGAAACCTATGTGCGGATAATTATGGACATGTATGATGGAGCAGTAACTAAAGTAAGATGTGCAGCTGGAGTCACCGAAGAATTCGAAATCACAGTAGGTGTACACCAGGGAAGCGTCTTGAGTCCTCTGCTCTTTATTACCGTTCTTGATTACCTGCTTGAAGGCAAAGTGACGGACCCAAAAGTGCATCAGTTATTCTTTGCTGACGATGGAGCCATCATAAGTGAAGACCCGATATCCCTGCAACGAGCACTTGATGTATGGGTGGATGTTCTAGAAGGTAGTGGGTACCGCATAAGCGCGAAAAAGACAGAATACCTATGCTGCCCATTTTCTGATCCACACAGGCCTATTCCTGACATTTATTTGAATGGTGTAGTGCTTCCCAAGTGTGAAAAGTTTAAATATCTGGGGTCTATGATAAATAACGAAGGTACTTGTGATGACGATATCAATCATCGCGTAAGCGTAGGGTGGATGAAGTGGCGGGAAAATTCTGCCATCTTCTGTGATCGAAAAATGCCCCCTAAGCTGAAAGGAAGACTCTACACCGCAGTTGTGCACTCCAGCACTCACATACGGTTCACAATGTTGGACAATGTACAAAAAGTATGAGAGTAAGTTAACGGCAGCTGAGATGAAGATGCTTCGTATGACAGCAGGAGTAACAAAGCTTGATAGAATTAGAAGTACGAAGATCCGAGGAAGCCTTCATGTTAAAAACACCATCTCCCAAAAAATTGAACACGACCGACTCAGTTGGTATTGCCATGTTCAAAGGAGAGATCCTGAGAACCCCGTCAAAAAAGCAATATCATACAACGTTCCAACACGAAATAGAAAGAAAGGTAGGCCTAAAAACTCCTGGTACAAGCAAATGCAAAACCACCAGCATTCAGTTGGCCTTAGAAACAATGCCGTCTTTACCATAAGGGCACACGGGGCCCGTGCCCAGGGCCCCCATTCTCAGGGGGGCCCCCAAGGAACGAATATTATATTCTCAAAACATTTTTGTCGGTCAGACCATCTACCAAAAAATTTTAGTTTTTATATGGCAACCAAACAATCAAATAAATTTTTTTCTACACCTATACGGAAAATATTTTTTTCTACACCAAAAAGAAAACAAACTATGTGGCGTACAAAATTTTAAATCCAAACCACCAAACCCAAATTCAATTTTCAAAAAAAAAAATAAGACAACAATATTTTCAAAAAACAAGAAAAATACCTTTTTTTCCACTGTAGGTAAGATTATTTATTATTTATTAATAAAAACAACGAATTCTCTTCCATTACCTTTTTCCTTAAATAATAATTTCGTTTGAAGTTTGCAAAACTGTCAAATTTGTAGTTTAAAAATATGAGTAATTCGTATTAAAAGACGAAAAAGAATCAATTCGTCGGCAAAAAACATCCATACTTTTTCCGTTGGAAAACGTTTGAGAAAAAACTATTGCCGGCTCGTCGACGGTACATCAATGTTTTGGTTCAATGGAAAACGCCATGGTACAATGGTTTTAATTTGAATTGCGAATTGATCTCGTATTTAAAGATTGACACATAAAATTCATTAAATAACTTTTAAGAAAATTGTTTTTCAAAAAAAAAAAAAATATATTTTTTAAATCCAGAAATACACCGGCACAGAAAAAAAAGTGTCATGTACCAGGAACATTTTGTATGCATTTTTCTCAAAACTGGAGGGTGACCGGGAAATACGGACTTGAAATTCGGATTCAGCGGGTCCAAACACATATAGAAAGATAGGTCTGGTTCCTAGTACATACAACTTTTTTTTTGTGTGCTGGCACTGTCGCGACATGTTGCTGTCATCCCCGGCACACAAAAAAAAAAAAAATACAAAATAATTTTTATTTTAAGTTTTCTTAGTTTTAATGTCAGTACAAACCTTTTTATGTAAAAATTTTCATTAAAATCGGTTGTGTCGTTTTCATTAAGAAATCGGTTCTATGGCAAGTAGGTACCGTTAATAACGGTCCAAAAAATATTTTTCTTCTTTCAAAAGTGCGGCCTTATTTGCAGCAAAACATATTTTTTTTTCAAAGCAAAATCGTTATCCGTTTTTGAGAAAATTGCAATATCTCGAAAACTTTATACTGTAGATATCCGTTGAAAAAGAGATATTAAAATAAAAAGGCAAAAAATAAAAAAAACGGCTCTTGAAAATTACGTAGAAATCGTCTGTACCGAGTTTTTAGCAAATCTATCAATCCGTTTGAGCTCTTTTTTCCAATTCTTCAAACTGAAACTTATAACGGATACATGGTACAGTTATTGGTAGTGGGCAACGATTGATGTCTCGATGCACGTATTATTGGCACCCCTTTTACTTTATTTGAACCGATATATTGGCACACCTTTTTAACCATAACCATTGCCTTTAAGCCAACCATTGTACTTATTTTACTTACCAAAAGGGCCCCAAATTCTTGTGTGCCCAAGGGCCTCAGGATAGTTAAAGACGGCCCTGCTTAGAAATGGAACAATACAAAACCGGGAGGCTTGCCGCCGATTTCTGAGGTCAACCCGGCGAACCCCACAGGCGGATCACTAGTGTGAAGCAGTTACGTGGGATAGTTATGATCCCCTCGACATCGAGATCATAACAGCGCCGAGAAAAAGGAAGAAGAAGAAGTGCAAAAGAGAAAAAAGATGAAAGAAAAAATTATCCGACCGGAGAGTCGTGGGTCGTGAGTCCGAGACTCTTTTTTGACGTTTCTTTTTCCACTTTTTCTTTTTTCAACATTCCCTCACATTTCTTTTTGCTTCTTGGTGGAATACAACAACAACAAATTTTAATTCAAAAGATAAATGTCAAATTTGAGTCCTTGACTCAAGAGGCATCGTGTAATAGTACGCGCCTCACAGAATGATTACACACCCGACAAACAATTTTGGTTCTATAAAGCTTTACAGATGCAATTGTTGCTTCTTTAAAGCATTATAGAAACAAAATTGTTAGTAGGGCAGCCACACAAAAAAATATAAAAGTTCTGACCTGGGATTGCGACTAGATTTTTCATATAGTTTTTGGGTCGCTGAAACCGAATCCGAATTCCGTTTTGCTCCATCACGTCAGGTTTTCGAGATAACCTCATAAAATGTCACGAAAACAAAAAAATTGTTTCTCTGATCTGGATGTGCGAATATGTTAATCATATAGTTTTTGGATCACTGAATCCAGATTCGAAGTAAATTTCGCCCTATCACGTCAGGTTTCTGGGATATCCTCAAAAAAATGTCAAAACCAAAAAAACAAAAGTTTTTACCTGGGGTTGCTACTAAATTTTTCATATAGTTTTTGGGTCGCTGAAACCGAATCCGAAATCTATTTTGGCGTATCACGTCAGGTTTTTGAAATATCCTCAAAAAATGTCTAAACTAAAAAAAAAAGTTCTTATCTGACATTTTTTGAGGATATCTCAAAAACCTGACATGATACGGAAAAATAGAATTCGAATTCGGTTTAAGCAACCCAAAAACTATATGAAAAACTTAGACGCAACCCCAAATAAGAAATTTAGTTTTTTTGGTTTTGACATTTTTTGAGGATATCTCAGAAACCTGAACTGATAGGGCAAAATTGACTTCGAATCTGGATTCAATGATCCAAAAACTATATGATTTACATATTCGCATATCCAGATCAGTGAGAAAAATTTTTTGTTTTCGTGACATTTTTTTAGGTTATCTCGAAAACCTGACGTGATGGGGCAAAACGGACTCCAGATTCGGTTTCAGCGACCCAAAAATTATATGAAAAACTTAGTCGCAACCCCAGGTCAGAACTTTTTTTTTGTGGGTGTGTTATCAAAAGAAATTTCGAAAAAAGAGTCAAGCCTCTTGAGGCTTCATGTAATAGCTGACTTTGACAGTTCCTTTACCATTTTACCAAGTTTTCGCTTTTAGACGTTTACATTTTTGCATAAAAGGCACTAATATTTTATCGCCGCATGGCAAAGCGTTTTTCTTATGAGGTTCAGGGAAAACTAACAAAAACGTCTTTTTTGTTCCTTATCTACAATAACCTAAAAAGTGAAAAAAAAGGGAAATTTACAAAATTAAATTTTTTTTTATTTCTTTCTAGCGCTATTTGTTTTTGTTTATTAAAGCAAAAAATAAGCTTTTTGCATCATTATTTTTGATTTTAAGGTAAGAAAAACTGTCAAAAAATGAATTTGAAAATTTTGTAAAAAAGAGTTAAGGTATAACTACAACGGCCACTTTTTGCAAAAAGTCAAAAAGTGAACATTTTCAAACTCATTTTGTGACAGTTTTTCCCATCACAAAATTAAAAATATTGATGCAGAAAGCTTATTTTTTGGTTTAAAAAAACAATTTTTGTAGTTTTTTTCTAAAAAAAAAAATAGCGCTAGAAAGAAATAAAAATTTTTTTAATTTTGTAAATTTCCCACTTTTTCACTTTTTAGGCCATTGTAGTTATGCCTTTAACAAATTGTTTTTATACAAAAAAAATATGGTTTTCGCATTTTTTGTTTTAATTTTCTAGCCCGAAGAACCATACAAAAATGCGTTTGAAAATTGTCACTTTTGTACTTTTTCACTTTTTGAGCCAATGTAGTTAAAAGCCACTTAATGCAAAAAGTCAATAAGTCAACATTTTCAAACTCATTTTGTGATAGTTTTTTCGACCAAAAATTAAAAATAATGATGCAGAAAGCTTATTTTTTGGTTTGAAAAACAATTTTTGTAGTTTTTTCCAAAAACAAATGGAGATTGAAAAGAAATAATTTTTTTTTACTTTTTTAAATTTCCCACTTTTTCACTTTTTAGGTCATTGTAGTTAAGCCTCAAGGCTTTAAAAGTATAACTACAACGGCAACTTTTTGCAAAAAGTCAAAAAGTGATAGATTCAAACTCATTTTATGACAGTTTTTACGACGACAAAATAAAAAATAATGATGCAAAAAGCTTATTTTTTGGTTTCAAAAAAAATGTTTGGTATTTTTTTCCAAAAATTAAAAAAAAAAAAACAAATATTGCTAGAATGAAATAAAAAAAAATTTAATTTTGTAATTTTCCCACTTTTTCACTTTTTAGGTCATTGTAGTTATGGTTTTAACATAAAAAAATAAAAAAAACGTTGTTGTGCGACGCAGTTGTCGTGGTAATGCCTTAAGAATTGATTTGTTTGATTAAAAAATGTCGCTTCTCACCACATAGTACCACGGATTACCTTTTTACTACTGTATATTATGAAGATCTACACCTGAACATACCTTTAATAAATGTGAACATATCTTTAATCATTATTAAGTGTCTGAACGCATTCATTAAAATTTTCCTGGAAGATTTGACATTTCTCAAACGTCAAGCTGAAAGTTTTCTTCGTATTGTTAATTTGAGAACACCAACTTCAAATAAAGAGTAAATTCTAATTGAATATCGTTTTTTTATTGCGGAAAAATATAAAATAAATAAAAAAAAAACCATTTGCGATCAAAATATATTTTTTCCTGGCATAGTTATTGTGAAAAAGTCAAATTACTGTGACTTTTCTTCCCGTGATTGTCTTCAGGATATTTTGTCTCTGTAAAACGACAGCATACGGCCAAAATAATTAACTTTCTACTTCATCTTCACTCAGATCTTAATTATATCTGCAATTTCCTATTGATTTTGATTTAATTGAATTTATATTACCGAAGAAAATAAACAAAATTATTGATCAAAGGAATCTCTGGTTTTATTTTGCAGAAGTTGTTTTGATTTCAGATTGACGTACGTGTTAAAATTGTTGTCAAAGGACACATACACAATCGCAAAAAGAACTCGGTCTGTTTTCATGTTCCTACAAGCTAAATGAAAAAAAAAATGGTGTGAATGACAAATTTGAGTGAAGTTGGTGGAGGTTGAATGATTGACGGATGGAATTTCAACGAATGGAACATGAAACAGGTTGAATTGAATTGAAATGCAAGGTGCAAACACAATGCCCTTAAGGAGATTACACTTTGCATTTTCTTTTTCGATACATTTTTTACGTAGTTGAGCGTAGTTAAAACGTAGTTCAACAATATCTAAATCAGGCTTAAAATATATCAAAAAGTAGGTATATTATATATTCCTGTGTAAAAAGTGTAGTTAATCGTAAGAAAACAACAACAAATACTATAAAAAATAAAGAAACTATTTTGGTATTATTGTGTTCAAAATTGTTGCAAATAAAAAAAAAATAAAGAAATTGGCACTCGAATTTCGAGGGCTGGGTCGGCTAGTTTTATTAAAAGTTAATACAAGATATTTCAATTCAATACCAAATATATTTAAAGTTAATACGATATAATTCTTTTTCCAAAATTCATTACTGAAAATAAATATATTAATCATAAATAAATATAATAATGGTGATATTTATTGTCTCTATTTTATCTGTCTTATCTTTTTTTTATCACAAACTGTGGCATGTAAAATCTTATTGCCGATCAAAATTCATCTGCAATGTATGCAACTTGCTTCGAAAAAATACAAAGCGTCTTCAAATTAGTACAAATTTACAATGTACAAAAGGTACGTCAAACATCGAATTTTTTCTATTTTAAAATGGCTGAGGCTGTCGTTTGATTAAAATTTAATGTTCTTGTATTACAATTTAATACTTTTTATTTTAGTTTTTAATAAATTCCTATTATATTTTAATACAATGTAATACAATTATATTAAAATGTAATACAATTACCTATATTAAAATGTAATACAAAAATATTAAAATCTAATACAGCGGTGTTAAATTTCATACAAGATTAGAATTTAACCCACGGAGGTCATTTTCAAATAATTTTTGTATTACAAGTAGTAAACTTAATACTTAAATATTGAAATTGAATACAAAAAAGATTAATAATAATTTTAATATTTTCAAAGTATTAAAATATAACATTTTTTGTATTGAAAATTGATTAAATACAAGAGCTGTATTAAAAAATACTCCAGAATTTTTAATTTTTAAATTTTATTTCAATGAATTTGAGTTCCGCATTAAAATGATGGTTTGCACGAAAATCAGGAGTCACTTCGGTTAAACCACAGCTGTGCACAGGTTTGTTCTTAACGTCATGAAAATCCTGGGTAAAATCACAATGTCGCGTTATTAAAATCACTGGTTTCCCCGTTAAAAGGATCATTCCGAAAACATCCCGAATTACTTTGGAAAAATTACATAATCTCTACACTTTAAGAATGGGTCGCTGCTGTACGATTGTGTTTTTTTTTTGCTAAAATCATCTTCTAATCATGTATTGCTTTGGCAAAATCTTCGGTAGCCGGGAAAAAATGAATCATGGAACGTGTCGTTTAAAGCACGGGTTGGCCACTAAAACCAAGGGTAGGATTAGTTCGGTTAAATTAATGATTTGGTTGCCCCCTTAAAATCACGAGATTCCTCTTTAAAAGTCACGGTTTCCACCCGAATCTTTGCTGTATTTTCGCCAGTAAAACACGGATAGCTTTGGTAAATCGCTGGTTCTTTTTATACAACCATGGGTTTCCCAGTTTGTAGCCTCCAAACAGTAGTTGGACTGGCATGTATGGGTTGTTAGTGGGAAAAGAGGAATACATTCACCCCTATTACGTAAGTCGTTTGTACTAAAACCACACAAAAAACGACTCGCTCTGGACGCCAAAATTGAGGCTTAAGTAAAACAATTATCGTGTCGTAGAAAAGGGGGGTGAAGAGCGAAGGGGACTGCCAAATAAATTTCTAATTTAAGACAAATTGTAGCTCCCAGAGTAAGTCATTTTAGTATACAAACGACTTACGTATTAAGGGGGATTTCCTCATACAAAATATGTGCAAAAGGCGCAGGTGCCCATTACTAGTTGAGGGGCGGCGAACTTGCTGTTTTAGTCTAGAATATGGAATGTGCAATGACTAACGGGAGAAAAAAGTCATTGGAAATTTTTTTTACAGAATTCTATCTTTAAGATATCAGAAAGTCGTCATGGAAAAATCTTTTTGACTTCTATGAGGTGAACAGATCGGTCCCCGAATTTGCCGCCCCTAAAATCAGCCGCCCTAGACTCCAGCCCAGTGGCGTATTGAGGGGGGGGCTCAGGGGGCTCAAGCCCCCCCCAAGCCTTCAAGATCATGTTTTTATTTAGCTGATTTCATCAAAATGTACATGATTAAATGAAACTTGTTAGTAAATCTTAGAGATTTAGATGCATCACAGATGCTCGAGCCCCCTCCAAATTCTGAAACGGCTGTTTGGGTTTGTTTGAGTAAGAGCCTTAGCTGACGATGAGGGTTGTAATAATTTTTTTTTCAGATTTTAGTCCAATTCCGAATTCTTTAGATAATTTTCTTAGTATTTTGACGTCCAATTACATTACCGTTAAATTTTTGCTATACTGCTTATGCATTCTCAAAACGCCGTATTTGATCATATATTTACTTTTTTTTTTAATAATATTTTTCTCAAAGATATTGGAAATAGAAATTTTTGATATCTCAAAATCTAAGTGGTCAACAGGTTTCTTTAAGAAAATTGCAGTTTGCGCAACATATTACGAAAAAACATATATATTTCGAATTAAACATCAAAAAGAATTTCATTCAAAATTAGTTTTTGAGACTTTCACGTTCTGCATTTCACTTTTTGCGTATTCACTTGCCGAAAGTGAAATAGGTGTTCTGCATTTTTTCACTCATTTAGGTTTTCTAATCGAATTCAATTCACTTTTTTTGTGTTCGTGAATTTGGGGGCCTTTTCCAATGAATCTGCAATTGCAGTAATTTCACTAGAAACAAAATAAAAATGGAAGATCCTTCAGTTTTGACAATTAGAAGCAATTTCGAAGTTTTCAAAACCGATCGAAATGAAGAATATTGATATTTCATTTCACGTGAAATTGAAAAGTGATTTGAATTCACTTTCGTTTGAATTGCGGAACATGGCCGCATATAACGAAAATATTGGTGAGTTTAACCCAAAAACTCTTGACGTGATAGGAATAAATCTGTAAACAGTTTTGGATTCAGCACATGTCAAAGTTCGAACGAAATAAAGAGTTTTTTTTTAAGGATGACTCAACTCCTTGCTGTTTAAACTGTTTGGGACACAAGAACTTTGAAAAAACACTAGGTACCTACTCTGAATGTGAAAGGAGAAGACAGTAGTGCGAATCTGTTAAGAGCAGTATAATGCTACTTTATACCACTTTCAGTACCGCAGCTCAGCGTTTAACTCTCGATGAAAGGTTAATAAAAAGAAATGAAATTTTTTTCGCACATTTACCCTCTAAAAAATGTTTGAAAAAATTTCCAGCCCCCTCCAACATTTTTTCTGGATTCGCCACTGCTCCAGCCTACTCATCCTTCTGGTAAATCCGGCCCTGAACTTTGCTGATAGAGGGCTACTTTAGAACAATTTTTTTTCTAACAATATACAAAAGAATCATCCCTCAAAATCTTCCTATCTCATTCCGGGACACCCTGTTTTGTGTTTAAAGTTATAATTTTTTTGTGGCAAAATCCCGATTTCGTGCGATTAAGTCAATTTTGAAAATTTCCGATTTTTATCAAAATTCTTATGGAGTTATAAATTAGACATTATTTCCAACCAAGTTTTGAAATTTCATCAGATTATATAGCTTTCTTTCGAAGCTAGAGGCTCTCAAACATTGGGATTTAGGCTGAAAATTTAAATTACTTTTTGTATGAAAAAAAAATATTGTCTTTGGTTTGTTTTATTTTGATCTGTTTTTAAGGAAAGTAATTTTTTCTTTCAATTTTTATTTTTCTTATGTATTTATGAATATATATCACTTTTTTCCCGACTCAAAAATGTTACCAATTTTATATTAGGAGTAATTTTTCGATTTTAAGTAAAAATTTGGATATGATCATCTTTAAATGGCCTGAAATCATAGTAGGGGCAGAATGATCAAATTGATCTTTTGCATAGTCATTAATAATAGTGTCTAAAAGCAGAAACTAAAGAGTTTTGTTAAATCATTTTGCCCCGAAGATATTAAAATTTCAAAAAACAGTAAAAATCCATAGATCGAAAATTTAAAAAAAATCGATTTTTTTTTCAAGCTTAAAAAAAAACTTAAATACAAATTATTTTTATAACTTATTATTATAAAGATTAAAATTTTTTTTGAAAAAAAAATCATTCAAATTGATCGATTACTGTTCGAGTAAATCGAATTACAATAATTGTTTTCTTAGGTAATTGAATAATTTTTTTTTTTTTTTTCAGCTTAAAAAAGAAATTGAATACATAATATTACAAGTATAATACCAAAGATATTTGAGAAAAAAAATTATAAAAGTCAGTACATTACTTTTCGAGAAATTTGTATTTGCTTTTACATATTTCGAAAATTTGTACAAAAATGTTTTTGAGTGACTGCACTTCTCATAAAGGTAGAGTGAAGAGCATTATTTCTAACAACAATGGTTAACGATAAATCAATTTTTTTATTTCTGAGGCTCAAAATAAATTTTATACCGTATTTGTTATTTCAGTGCCGGTTCAATAGTGGGGGATTATAGAGTAGGAATGACACCCAAAATTTTTTTAAAAGAAAAGAAGAGAAAAGAAAAAACAAGATAAATTAAATGATCTAACTGATCTTTACTATGTATAACAATGTGTTCAAGATTTCAAAATTTAAAACATATTACGTGTATTTCTTTGTTTTAGATTTTTCAAAAACAGCTCAACCAATATTTTTCAAATCTCGTCAATAGACAATCTCTCTTTTATAGAAAATTTCATAAACATTTTTATTTCGTTGTAAATTTAAATAGTTTTCTGATTTTTTTTTACAAGGACAACTTCGATTAATGAGTATATAGCTACATAGTTCTAATTTTAAAATAATTTTTTTTTTTCAATAAAATGTTAAGACTGATGTGATAGCAGTAGAATATTTATAGTTTATATTTTAAAATAAATATAAATATAAAAAGATGTGATTGAAAAAATCCATGGAAATTGTTTGAATTATTGTTTGGAAGAAAATCGTTAGATCCGTAAAATAAAATGTCATCGAGCAACTTACCCATAACTATTAACTATAAAGTTTGAGGCGAATGCGTCCATCGGTTTGGGCCCCAGTTGCGGGGCCCAGACGAGCCCACTTCCCACTTTTTTACTATCCTAATATCATTCCTTATAATAGTTTTGAAATAAAAAATACGTCAAGATTTCATATGTAAGATGTACCTATACATAGAACATTCATAATTGCCTTATAGTACTTTAAGTGTGCAAGCAACCGTTTTTAATTAATCGCACGAAATCGGCATTTTGCCACATAGTGCGTTGGGATGAAAATTTACTTTTTGAAATGTCAAAGTTAGTAGCACAGTCTAATGGTCATAATCGTTAAACAGTTTTGTTATGGTATAAACTAAGTAAATTACTGTGAGTATTTGTTTGTCACATCAAGAAGTAAGACAATCAAGTTATATTTGGTGACGAAGAGAAAAATAATTTAACCAGCTTTAAATTAATCTTTTAATATAGGTAGGTCTAGGTATTATAATTGGTCTCTTTAAACGTCTTACTAAAAACAAAAAAAAAAATACAAACTCACCTTTATACTCAAAAAGGCACAAACTATTTGAACTATTTCTGCTTCCAAGTAAACAGAAGATATGTCTTTATAAGTTTTACTTTTTTGTTATCCATTCCATCCTTAGCGAAGGACAGACAGAAGAACGAACGAAAAAAATAAAATAAAACAAATCCTTAAAAAATGTTTGCAAAACGTCCTCGTCGCCTGACCGTGATGTTTGCCATTTTCATCCGCTATCCTGTCAAGGATTTATTTCAACTAAAAATGGAGAAGAAGATATCCTGAAGAAAACTTTAAGAATATTTTCCCAGCTCTAGAGCAAGAGTTGCAATGACAGACGACAACAACTAACTCGCAAAGTTGAAAGAAAGCAAGAATAAAAAAAAAAAAAAAAAATATTATATAAAAAATTCTCCGGGCATTTTGGTTTATATTCGTTTAAGTTTTCGCAAGCGACTATTAAGGAAACATATACCTAGACTCATATATGTAGGAAAAAGTTCCATTTGGAGTTTGTGTCACCTTTTTATTTTGATATATGTACATTGTACATACATATGTATTCAACTACTATATACGTTTCTACGTTAGGTAAGGTATAGTTATTTGAAATTACAGTTATTTTGTAGGAGGTCAAGAAGGGTATGCGCTGTCACTTCTTGCTTGAGCTCGAAGGATTCCAATGATCAATATCGCATGTTCGGTCTTCTAATTTTTTTTTTTTTTTTTTGCAGCTGTTGATGTACTTAATCCGTAATAAGGGTGCTCAAACATGTCTGATGATTATCTGCACGTTAAAAATGTGGTCGGAGAGTTCTTTTTACGAGGTAACGACAGCAACAAAGTATTCTTTGAAGACAAATTTGACAAAAAAATGTGACAGCAACAAAATAAAGTTTGTTGTTTGTTTTTCAATTTGTGGTTTTAGAATCCATAAGACTTTTAAAAATAAAACAATAAAATTCTAATCAGCTATTTTTGTAGATAATTTCGAATTTCATGTCTAATTGCACTGGATTATAATGAATTGAAATAAATCGGTTGAACAAAATTGTAGGGGGTTTGTATTTTTTGTACCTTAAACTTAACTTCAAGGAACAACAAAATGCAAAGAAAGTAATGTTAACAACTTTTAAGATGTCAAAAACTAGTTTGTCTGTATACAATTCAGCCAAAAGTTCGTTAACCCTTAACTATAGTGGTGAAAATTTGTGGTGTTTTGAAATGATAAAATAAAATACAAAATTGAATTTTTTTATAAATTTTGTTTTTAAGCATCAAAAGATAACAATTTAAAAAAAAATAAAAAAATAAAAAAAAAAAAGAGAAAATTCATTTTCAACGGTTTTTATTAACTTTTTAAAAGTTGATGTGGGTCCCCTGGACCCACCACTATAGTTAAGGGTTAACATAGAAAAAAAAAACAATAGTAATTTTTTCCAGCTACTAGGTCAGATTGAAGATGAACTTCAACTTAAATAAATTAAAATATACCTGCTCCAGAAAAACACATTCATCGATTTGTTGTCCTTTAAATTTGTTTAAAATTTCACTTCTATGAAAATCAATACATGCTTTTACCTTCTGCTTTTCTTTTATATTGGAAAAAAATCGAAGCAAAATGAGTTCGCGTAAAACTCTTGGTTTCTACCTTTGAATGAAGGAATACTGACACACTTTGGCTTTCCTTATTTTCTCAGAATAAAATGAAAACATGAGTTGTTGAAAAAAAAAAAAAAAATCTCAAGACTTCGCTCTTATAAATTACTTTGAATACAAAAGATTTATTTTTTTTTTTGTTGAAAAGCGTCTTGAAATTTAAAATTTATTTTTTAAAGGAGGAAGATTGTATGGAAATGATTTCAATGAAAGATTCTTTTGAAATGTAGGTATAATAAACAACAGAATGATGTTTTCAATTTAAAAAGAGGAATTTCGTTATCACATTTTTTTTCTTTACGTAATTATATTGATTTGGAATATTATTAAGACTTTATTGTGGGCTAGCGTAGAGATGTACGTTGAGCTACTGGAGTTTGGGGTCAGGACTAAACTTTTCTATTAATTATTGTTTTATTTAAGAAAAACTTTGTGGGCATTCGGACGTCTAATAGAGCCAGAAACACATTTGCAATTTCAGAATGGTGATTTTCTCAAAACGTGAATATTTTGCATAATTCGAAGGATATCGACTCACAGAGCACAAAAATGTATTTTCTATAAGTTTTGGACTTGTAGTTTTGTTTTTAGAGAATTTTGAATTTTGCAAGTTTGATGGTGTTTAGACGCTTGGTTAAGAAGTTATGACGATTTAAACATTTTTAAAAGTCATTTTCTCCAAACGTGAATTTTTCAACTCCAATGGATTGTATGCGAAGGATATCGACTCACAGAGCACAAAAATGTATTTTCTATAAGTTTTGTACTTGTAGTTTTGTTTTTAGAGAATTTTGAATTTTGCAAGTTTGATAGTGTTTAGACGCTTTGTTAAGAAGTTATGACGATTTAAACATTTTTAAAAGTCATTTTCTCCAAACGTGAATTTTTCAACTCCAATGGATTGTATGCGAAGGATATCGACTCACAGAGCACAAAAATGTATTTTCTATAAGTTTTGGACTTGTAGTTTTGTTTTTAGAGAATTTTGAATTTTGCAAGTTTGATAGTGTTTAGACCAGTGGCGTATTGAGGGGGGGGCTCAGGGGGCTCAAGCCCCCCCCAAGCCTTCCAGATCATGTTATTTTTTACATAATTTCATTGTAATGTATATGCTTCACTGAAACTTGTTCGTAAATCTTATAGATTTAAAGGCAGCTCACATGCTCGAGCCCCCTCCAAGTTCTGAAACGGCTATTTGTGTTTGTTTGAGTAAGAGCCTTAGCTGTAGCTGGGGGTTGGGTGGTTTTTTTCGGATTTAAGTCCAATTCGAAATTCTTCAGATCACTTTTTAATATAATACGTACGTCGAATATCATCACCGTGTAATTTTGCAAAAGTTCTTATGCAATCTCGATAAACACTTTTTTCAAAAATTATATACTTCTCAAAGCTATTGGAAATAGAAATATTTGATATCTCAAAATCTTAGTGGTCAACATATGTAACTAATGGTTTCTTTCAGCAAATGCCAGTTTGGACTTCGAATTCGGATTATAAAAGCAACATATTACGAAAAAATATATATTTCGAATTAAACATCTAAAATAATTTAATGGAAAATTAGTTTCTAGGCTTTCACTTTCTGCATTTTTCACTCATTTAGATTTTCTGATCGAATTCAATTCACATTATTTCTGTTTGTAAATTTGGTGCCTTTTTTAATGAATCTATAATTTTTAGACAAAATATTATCATAACTTATTTGTGTCTCCTTATTTTTTCTCTTGAATTCTTCTTTTTTTTTCATTAAAATTGCCGATAAAATTGCATCCAGCAGTAATAATTTAACTTCAGAAACAAAATTAAAAAGGATGATCCTTCAGCTATGACAGTTCGAAGCAATTTCGAAGTTTTTGAAATTGATCCAAATGAAGAATATGATATTTTATTTCACGTGAAATCTAAAAGTGATTTCAATTCACTTTCGGTCGAATTGCGGAACAAGAACTTTAAAAACAGGAGACAGCAGTACGAAGCTGTCGACGTCGAGAGCAGTTAAATGCTACTATACCACTTTCAGTATCGCAGCACAGCGCTTCACTCTCGATCAAAGGTGAATAAAATAGAGAGAAAAATTTTTCGTACCCCTCTAAAAAATGTTTGAAAAATTTTCTAGCCCCCTCCAAATTTTTTTCTGGATACGCCACTGGTTTAGACGCTTAGTTAAGGAGTTATGACGATTTAAACATTTTTAAAAGTCATTTTCTCCAAACGTGAATTTTTCAACTCCAATTGAATTGTATGCGAAGGATATCGACTCACAGAGCACAAAAATGTATTTTCTATAAGTTTTGGACTTGTAGTTTTGTTTTTAGAGAATTTTGAATTTTGCAAGTTTGATAGTGTTTAGACGCTTGGTTAAGGAGTTATGACGATTTAAACATTTTTAAAAGTCATTTTCTCCAAACGTGAATTTTTCAACTCCAATTGAATTGTATGCGAAGGATATCGACTCACAGAGCACAAAAATGTATTTTGTATAAGTTTTGGACTTGTAGTTTTGTTTTTAGAGAATTTTGAATTTTGCAAGTTTGATAGTGTTTAGACGCTTGGTTAAGGAGTTATGACGATTTAAACATTTTTAAAAGTCATTTTCTCCAAACGTGAATTTTTCAACTCCAATTGAATTGTATGCGAAGGATATCGACTCACAGAGCACAAAAATGTATTTTCTATAAGTTTTGGACTTGTAGTTTTGTTTTTAGAGAATTTTGAATTTTGCAAGTTTGATAGTGTTTAGACGTTTAGTTAAGGAGTTATGACGATTTAAACATTTTTAAAAGTCATTTTCTCCAAACGTGAATTTTTCAACTCCAATTGAATTGTATGCGAAGGATATCGACTCACAGAGCACAAAAATGTATTTTGTATAAGTTTTGGACTTGTAGTTTTGTTTTTAGAGAATTTTGAATTTTGCAAGTTTGATAGTGTTTAGACGCTTGGTTAAGGAGTTATGACGATTTAAACATTTTTAAAAGTCATTTTCTCCAAACGTGAATTTTTCAACTCCAATTGAATTGTATGCGAAGGATATCGACTCACAGAGCACAAAAATGTATTTTCTATAAGTTTTGTACTTGTAGTTTTGTTTTTAGAGAATTTTGAATTTTGCAAGTTTGATAGTGTTTAGACGCTTGGTTAAGGAGTTATGACGATTTAAACATTTTTAAAAGTCATTTTCTCCAAACGTAAATTTTTCAACTCCAATTGAATTGTATGCGAAGGATATCGACTCACAGAGCACAAAAATGTATTTTCTATAAGTTTTGGACTTGTAGTTTTGTTTTTAGAGAATTTTGAATTTTGCAAGTTTGATAGTGTTTAGACGTTTAGTTAAGGAGTTATGACGATTTAAACATTTTTAAAAGTCATTTTCTCCAAACGTGAATTTTTCAACTCCAATTGAATTGTATGCGAAGGATATCGACTCACAGAGCACAAAAATGTATTTTCTATAAGTTTTGGACTTGTAGTTTTGTTTTTAGAGAATTTTGAATTTTGCAAGTTTGATAGTGTTTAGACGCTTGGTTAAGGAGTTATGACGATTTAAACATTTTTAAAAGTCATTTTCTCCAAACGTAAATTTTTCAACTCCAATTGAATTGTATGCGAAGGATATCGACTCACAGAGCACAAAAATGTATTTTCTATAAGTTTTGGACTTGTAGTTTTGTTTTTAGAGAATTTTGAATTTTGCAAGTTTGATAGTGTTTAGACGTTTAGTTAAGGAGTTATGACGATTTAAACATTTTTAAAAGTCATTTTCTCCAAACGTGAATTTTTCAACTCCAATTGAATTGTATGCGAAGGATATCGACTCACAGAGCACAAAAATGTATTTTCTATAAGTTTTGGACTTGTAGTTTTGTTTTTAGAGAATTTTGAATTTTGCAAGTTTGATAGTGTTTAGACGTTTAGTTAAGGAGTTATGACGATTTAAACATTTTTAAAAGTCATTTTCTCCAAACGTGAATTTTTCAACTCCAATTGAATTGTATGCGAAGGATATCGACTCACAGAGCACAAAAATGTATTTTCTATAAGTTTTGTACTTGTAGTTTTGTTTTTAGAGAATTTTGAATTTTGCAAGTTTGATAGTGTTTAGACGCTTGGTTAAGGAGTTATGACGATTTAAACATTTTTAAAAGTCATTTTCTCTAAACGTGAATTTTTCAACTCCAATTCAATTGTATGCGAAGGATATCGACTCACAGAGCACAAAAATGTATTTTCTATAAGTTTTGTACTTGTAGTTTTGTTTTTAGAGAATTTTGAATTTTGCAAGTTTGATAGTGTTTAGACGCTTGGTTAAGGAGTTATGACGATTTAAACATTTTTAAAAGTCATTTTCTCCAAACGTGAATTTTTCAACTCCAATTGAATTGTATGCGAAGGATATCGACTCACAGAGCACAAAAATGTATTTTCTATAAGTTTTGGACTTGTAGTTTTGTTTTTAGAGAATTTTGAATTTTGCAAGTTTGATAGTGTTTAGACGCTTAGTTAAGGAGTTATGACGATTTAAACATTTTTAAAAGTCATTTTCTCCAAACGTGAATTTTTCAACTCCAATTGAATTGTATGCGAAGGATATCGACTCACAGAGCACAAAAATGTATTTTCTATAAGTTTTGGACTTGTAGTTTTGTTTTTAGAGAATTTTGAATTTTGCAAGTTTGATAGTGTTTAGACGCTTAGTTAAGAAGTTATGACGATTTAAACATTTTTAAAAGTCATTTTCTCCAAACGTGAATTTTTCAACTCCAATTGAATTGTATGCGAAGGATATCGACTCACAGAGCACAAAAATGTATTTTCTATAAGTTTTGGACTTGTAGTTTTGTTTTTAGAGAATTTTGAATTTTGCAAGTTTGATAGTGTTTAGACGCTTGGTTAAGAAGTTATGACGATTTAAACATTTTTAAAAGTCATTTTCTCCAAACGTGAATTTTTCAACTCCAATTGAATTGTATGCGAAGGATATCGACTCACAGAGCACAAAAATGTATTTTTTTTTTTGTATAAGTTTTGGACTTGTAGTTTTGTTTTTAGAGAATTTTGAATTTTGCAAGTTTGATAGTGTTTAGACGCTTGGTTAAGAAGTTATGACGATTTAAACATTTTTAAAAGTCATTTTCTCCAAACGTGAATTTTTCAACTCCAATTGAATTGTATGCGAAGGATATCGACTCACAGAGCACAAAAATGTATTTTTTTTTTTGTATAAGTTTTGTACTTGTAGTTTTGTTTTTAGAGAATTTTGAATTTTGCAAGTTTGATAGTGTTTAGACGCTTGGTTAAGGAGTTATGACGATTTAAACATTTTTAAAAGTCATTTTCTCTAAACGTGAATTTTTCAACTCCAATTCAATTGTATGCGAAGGATATCGACTCACAGAGCACAAAAATGTATTTTCTATAAGTTTTGTACTTGTAGTTTTGTTTTTAGAGAATTTTGAATTTTGCAAGTTTGATAGTGTTTAGACGCTTGGTTAAGGAGTTATGACGATTTAAACATTTTTAAAAGTCATTTTCTCCAAACGTGAATTTTTCAACTCCAATTGAATTGTATGCGAAGGATATCGACTCACAGAGCACAAAAATGTATTTTCTATAAGTTTTGGACTTGTAGTTTTGTTTTTACAGAATTTTGAATTTTGCAAGTTTGATAGTGTTTAGACGCTTAGCTAAGGAGTTATGACGATTTAAACATTTTTAAAAGTCATTTTCTCCAAACGTGAATTTTTCAACTCCAATTGAATTGTATGCGAAGGATATCGACTCACAGAGCACAAAAATGTATTTTGTATAAGTTTTGGACTTGTAGTTTTGTTTTTAGAGAATTTTGAATTTTCAAGTTTGATAGTGTTTAGACGCTTGGTTAAGGAGTTATGACGATTTAAACATTTTTAAAAGTCATTTTCTCCAAACGTGAATTTTTCAACTCCAATTGAATTGTATGCGAAGGATATCGACTCACAGAGCACAAAAATGTATTTTCTATAAGTTTTGGACTTGTAGTTTTGTTTTTAGAGAATTTTGAATTTTGCAAGTTTGATAGTGTTTAGACGCTTGGTTAAGGAGTTATGACGATTTAAACATTTTTAAAAGTCATTTTCTCCAAACGTGAATTTTTCAACTCCAATTGAATTGTATGCGAAGGATATCGACTCACAGAGCACAAAAATGTATTTTGTATAAGTTTTGGACTTGTAGTTTTGTTTTTAGAGAATTTTGAATTTTGCAAGTTTGATAGTGTTTAGACGCTTGGTTAAGGAGTTATGACGATTTAAACATTTTTAAAAGTCATTTTCTCCAAACGTGAATTTTTCAACTCCAATTGAATTGTATGCGAAGGAAATCGACTCACAGAGCACAAAAATGTATTTTCTATAAGTTTTGGACTTGTAGTTTTGTTTTTAGAGAATTTTGAATTTTGCAAGTTTGATAGTGTTTAGACGCTTGGTTAAGGAGTTATGACGATTTAAACATTTTTAAAAGTCATTTTCTCCAAACGTGAATTTTTCAACTCCAATTGAATTGTATGCGAAGGATATCGACTCACAGAGCACAAAAATGTATTTTCTATAAGTTTTGGACTTGTAGTTTTGTTTTTACAGAATTTTGAATTTTGCAAGTTTGATAGTGTTTAGACGCTTAGTTAAGGAGTTATGACGATTTAAACATTTTTAAAAGTCATTTTCTCCAAACGTGAATTTTTCAACTCCAATTGAATTGTATGCGAAGGATATCGACTCACAGAGCACAAAAATGTATTTTCTATAAGTTTTGGACTTGTAGTTTTGTTTTTAGAGAATTTTGAATTTTGCAAGTTTGATAGTGTTTAGACGCTTAGTTAAGGAGTTATGACGATTTAAACATTTTTAAAAGTCATTTTCTCCAAACGTGAATTTTTCAACTCCAATTGAATTGTATGCGAAGGATATCGACTCACAGAGCACAAAAATGTATTTTCTATAAGTTTTGGACTTGTAGTTTTGTTTTTAGAGAATTTTGAATTTTGCAAGTTTGATAGTGTTTAGACGCTTGGTTAAGGAGTTATGACGATTTAAACATTTTTAAAAGTCATTTTCTCCAAACGTGAATTTTTCAACTCCAATTGAATTGTATGCGAAGGATATCGACTCACAGAGCACAAAAATGTATTTTCTATAAGTTTTGGACTTGTAGTTTTGTTTTTAGAGAATTTTGAATTTTGCAAGTTTGATAGTGTTTAGACGCTTGGTTAAGGAGTTATGACGATTTAAACATTTTTAAAAGTCATTTTCTCCAAACGTGAATTTTTCAACTCCAATTGAATTGTATGCGAAGGACATCGACTCACAGAGCACAAAAATGTATTTTCTATAAGTTTTGGACTTGTAGTTTTGTTTTTAGAGAATTTTGAATTTAACAAGTTTGATAGTGTTTAGAGGCTTAGTTAAGGAGTTATGACGATTTAAACATTTTTAAAAGTCATTTTCTCCAAACGTGAATTTTTCAACTCCAATTGAATTGTATGCGAAGGATATCGACTCACAGAGCACAAAAATGTATTTTCTATAAGTTTTGGACTTGTAGTTTTGTTTTTAGAGAATTTTGAATTTTGCAAGTTTGATAGTGTTTAGACGCTTGGTTAAGGAGTTATGACGATTTAAACATTTTTAAAAGTCATTTTCTCCAAACGTGAATTTTTCAACTCCAATTGAATTGTATGCGAAGGATATCGACTCACAGAGCACAAAAATGTATTTTTTTTTGTATAAGTTTTGGACTTGTAGTTTTGTTTTTAGACAATTTTGAATTTTGCAAGTTTGATAGTGTTTAGACGCTTAGTTAAGGAGTTATGACGATTTAAACATTTTTAAAAGTCATTTTCTCCAAACGTGAATTTTTCAACTCCAATTGAATTGTATGCGAAGGATATCGACTCACAGAGCACAAAAATGTATTTTCTATAAGTTTTGGACTTGTAGTTTTGTTTTTAGAGAATTTTGAATTTTGCAAGTTTGATAGTGTTTAGACGCTTGGTTAAGGAGTTATGACGATTTAAACATTTTTAAAAGTCATTTTCTCCAAACGTGAATTTTTCAACTCCAATTGAATTGTATGCGAAGGATATCGACTCACAGAGCACAAAAATGTATTTTCTATAAGTTTTGGACTTGTAGTTTTGTTTTTAGAGAATTTTGAATTTTGCAAGTTTGATAGTGTTTAGACGCTTGGTTAAGGAGTTATGACGATTTAAACATTTTTAAAAGTCATTTTCTCCAAACGTGAATTTTTCAACTCCAATTGAATTGTATGCGAAGGATATCGACTCACAGAGCACAAAAATGTATTTTTTTTTGTATAAGTTTTGGACTTGTAGTTTCGTTTTTAGAGAATTTTGAATTTTGCAAGTTTGATAGTGTTTAGACGCTTAGTTAAGGAGTTATGACGATTTAAACATTTTTAAAAGCCATTTTCTCCAAACGTGAATTTTTCAACTCCAATTGAATTGTATGCGAAGGATATCGACTCACAGAGCACAAAAATGTATTTTCTATAAGTTTTGGACTTGTAGTTTTGTTTTTAGAGAATTTTGAATTTTGCAAGTTTGATAGTGTTTAGACGCTTGGTTAAGGAGTTATGACGATTTAAACATTTTTAAAAGTCATTTTCTCCAAACGTGAATTTTTCAACTCCAATTGAATTGTATGCGAAGGATATCGACTCACAGAGCACAAAAATGTATTTTCTATAAGTTTTGGACTTGTAGTTTTGTTTTTAGAGAATTTTGAATTTTGCAAGTTTGATAGTGTTTAGACGCTTGGTTAAGGAGTTATGACGATTTAAACATTTTTAAAAGTCATTTTCTCCAAACGTGAATTTTTCAACTCCAATTGAATTGTATGCGAAGGATATCGACTCACAGAGCACAAAAATGTATTTTTTTTTTTGTATAAGTTTTGGACTTGTAGTTTTGTTTTTAGAGAATTTTGAATTTTGCAAGTTTGATAGTGTTTAGACGCTTGGTTAAGGAGTTATGACGATTTAAACATTTTTAAAAGTCATTTTCTCCAAACGTGAATTTTTCAACTCCAATTGAATTGTATGCGAAGGATATCGACTCACAGAGCACAAAAATGTATTTTCTATAAGTTTTGGACTTGTAGTTTTGTTTTTAGAGAATTTTGAATTTTGCAAGTTTGATAGTGTTTAGACGCTAGGTTAAGGAGTTATGACGATTTAAACATTTTTAAAAGTCATTTTCTCCAAACGTGAATTTTTCAACTCCAATTGAATTGTATGCGAAGGATATCGACTCACAGAGCACAAAAATGTATTTTCTATAAGTTTTGGACTTGTAGTTTTGTTTTTAGAGAATTTTGAATTTTGCAAGTTTGATAGTGTTTAGACGCTAGGTTAAGGAGTTATGACGATTTAAACATTTTTAAAAGTCATTTTCTCCAAACGTGAATTTTTCAACTCCAATTGAATTGTATGCGAAGGATATCGACTCACAGAGCACAAAAATGTATTTTCTATAAGTTTTGGACTTGTAGTTTTGTTTTTAGAGAATTTTGAATTTTGCAAGTTTGATAGTGTTTAGACGCTAGGTTAAGGAGTTATGACGATTTAAACATTTTTAAAAGTCATTTTCTCCAAACGTGAATTTTTCAACTCCAATTGAATTGTATGCGAAGGATATCGACTCACAGAGCACAAAAATGTATTTTCTATAAGTTTTGAATTTTGAATTTTGCAAGTTTGATAGTGTTTAGACGCTTGGTTAAGGAGTTATGACGATTTAAACATTTTTAAAAGTCATTTTCTCCAAACGTGAATTTTTCAACTCCAATTGAATTGTATGCGAAGGATATCGACTCACAGAGCACAAAAATGTATTTTCTATAAGTTTTGGACTTGTAGTTTTGTTTTTAGAGAATTTTGAATTTTGCAAGTTTGATAGTGTTTAGACGCTTGGTTAAGGAGTTATGACGATTTAAACATTTTTAAAAGTCATTTTCTCCAAACGTGAATTTTTCAACTCCAATTGAATTGTATGCGAAGGATATCGACTCACAGAGCACAAAAATGTATTTTCTATAAGTTTTGGACTTGTAGTTTTGTTTTTAGAGAATTTTGAATTTTGCAAGTTTGATAGTGTTTAGACGCTTGGTTAAGGAGTTATGACGATTTAAACATTTTTAAAAGTCATTTTCTCCAAACGTGAATTTTTCAACTCCAATTGAATTGTATGCGAAGGACATCGACTCACAGAGCACAAAAATGTATTTTCTATAAGTTTTGGACTTGTAGTTTTGTTTTTAGAGAATTTTGAATTTAACAAGTTTGATAGTGTTTAGAGGCTTAGTTAAGGAGTTATGACGATTTAAACATTTTTAAAAGTCATTTTCTCCAAACGTGAATTTTTCAACTCCAATTGAATTGTATGCGAAGGATATCGACTCACAGAGCACAAAAATGTATTTTCTATAAGTTTTTGTAGTTTTGTTTTTAGAGAATTTTGAATTTTGCAAGTTTGATAGTGTTTAGACGCTTGGTTAAGGAGTTATGACGATTTAAACATTTTTAAAAGTCATTTTCTCCAAACGTGAATTTTTCAACTCCAATTGAATTGTATGCGAAGGATATCGACTCACAGAGCACAAAAATGTATTTTCTATAAGTTTTGGACTTGTAGTTTTGTTTTTAGAGAATTTTGAATTTTGCAAGTTTGATAGTGTTTAGACGCTTGGTTAAGGAGTTATGACGATTTAAACATTTTTAAAAGTCATTTTCTCCAAACGTGAATTTTTCAACTCCAATTGAATTGTATGCGAAGGATATCGACTCACAGAGCACAAAAATGTATTTTCTATAAGTTTTGGACTTGTAGTTTTGTTTTTAGAGAATTTTGAATTTTGCAAGTTTGATAGTGTTTAGACGCTTGGTTAAGGAGTTATGACGATTTAAACATTTTTAAAAGTCATTTTCTCCAAACGTGAATTTTTCAACTCCAATTGAATTGTATGCGAAGGATATCGACTCACAGAGCACAAAAATGTATTTTTTTTTTGTATAAGTTTTGGACTTGTAGTTTCGTTTTTAGAGAATTTTGAATTTTGCAAGTTTGATAGTGTTTAGACGCTTAGTTAAGGAGTTATGACGATTTAAACATTTTTAAAAGTCATTTTCTCCAAACGTGAATTTTTCAACTCCAATTGAATTGTATGCGAAGGATATCGACTCACAGAGCACAAAAATGTATTTTCTATAAGTTTTGGACTTGTAGTTTTGTTTTTAGAGAATTTTGAATTTTGCAAGTTTGATAGTGTTTAGACGCTTGGTTAAGGAGTTATGACGATTTAAACATTTTTAAAAGTCATTTTCTCCAAACGTGAATTTTTCAACTCCAATTGAATTGTATGCGAAGGATATCGACTCACAGAGCACAAAAATGTATTTTTTTTTTGTATAAGTTTTGGACTTGTAGTTTTGTTTTTAGAGAATTTTGAATTTTGCAAGTTTGATAGTGTTTAGACGCTTAGTTAAGGAGTTATGACGATTTAAACATTTTTAAAAGTCATTTTCTCCAAACGTGAATTTTTCAACTCCAATTGAATTGTATGCGAAGGATATCGACTCACAGAGCACAAAAATGTATTTTCTATAAGTTTTGGACTTGTAGTTTTGTTTTTAGAGAATTTTGAATTTTGCAAGTTTGATAGTGTTTAGACGCTTGGTTAAGGAGTTATGACGATTTAAACATTTTTAAAAGTCATTTTCTCCAAACGTGAATTTTTCAACTCCAATTGAATTGTATGCGAAGGATATCGACTCACAGAGCACAAAAATGTATTTTCTATAAGTTTTGGACTTGTAGTTTTGTTTTTAGAGAATTTTGAATTTTGCAAGTTTGATAGTGTTTAGACGCTAGGTTAAGGAGTTATGACGATTTAAACATTTTTAAAAGTCATTTTCTCCAAACGTGAATTTTTCAACTCCAATTGAATTGTATGCGAAGGATATCGACTCACAGAGCACAAAAATGTATTTTCTATAAGTTTTGGACTTGTAGTTTTGTTTTTAGAGAATTTTGAATTTTGCAAGTTTGATAGTGTTTAGACGCTTGGTTAAGGAGTTATGACGATTTAAACATTTTTAAAAGTCATTTTCTCCAAACGTGAATTTTTCAACTCCAATTGAATTGTATGCGAAGGATATCGACTCACAGAGCACAAAAATGTATTTTTTTTTTTGTATAAGTTTTGGACTTGTAGTTTTGTTTTTAAAGAATTTTGAATTTTGCAAGTTTGATAGTGTTTAGACGCTTGGTTAAGGAGTTATGACGATTTAAACATTTTTAAAAGTCATTTTCTCCAAACGTGAATTTTTCAACTCCAATTGAATTGTATGCGAAGGATACAAAAATGTATTTTCTATAAGTTTTGGACTTGTAGTTTTGTTTTTAGAGAATTTTGAATTTTGCAAGTTTGATAGTGTTTAGACGCTTGGTTAAGGAGTTATGACGATTTAAACATTTTTAAAAGTCATTTTCTCCAAACGTGAATTTTTCAACTCCAATTGAATTGTATGCGAAGGATATCGACTCACAGAGCACAAAAATGTATTTTCTATAAGTTTTGGACTTGTAGTTTTGTTTTTAGAGAATTTTGAATTTTGCAAGTTTGATAGTGTTTAGACGCTTGGTTAAGGAGTTATGACGATTTAAACATTTTTAAAAGTCATTTTCTCCAAACGTGAATTTTTCAACTCCAATTGAATTGTATGCGAAGGATATCGACTCACAGAGCACAAAAATGTATTTTCTATAAGTTTTGGACTTGTAGTTTTGTTTTTAGAGAATTTTGAATTTTGCAAGTTTGATAGTGTTTAGACGCTTGGTTAAGGAGTTATGACGATTTAAACATTTTTAAAAGTCATTTTCTCCAAACGTGAATTTTTCAACTCCAATTGAATTGTATGCGAAGGATACAAAAATGTATTTTCTATAAGTTTTGGACTTGTAGTTTTGTTTTTAGAGAATTTTGAATTTTGCAAGTTTGATAGTGTTTAGACGCTTGGTTAAGGAGTTATGACGATTTAAACATTTTTAAAAGTCATTTTCTCCAAACGTGAATTTTTCAACTCCAATTGAATTGTATGCGAAGGATATCGACTCACAGAGCACAAAAATGTATTTTCTATAAGTTTTGGACTTGTAGTTTTGTTTTTAGAGAATTTTGAATTTTGCAAGTTTGATAGTGTTTAGACGCTTGGTTAAGGAGTTATGACGATTTAAACATTTTTAAAAGTCATTTTCTTCAAACGTGAATTTTTCAAATCCAATTGAATTGTATGCGAAGGATATCGACTCACAGAGCACAAAAATGTATTTTCTATAAGTTTTGGACTTGTAGTTTTGTTTTTAGAGAATTTTGAATTTTGCAAGTTTGATAGTGTTTAGACACTTGGTTAAGGAGTTATGACGATTTAAACATTTTTAAAAGTCATTTTCTCCAAACGTGAATTTTTCAACTCCAATTGAAATGTATGCGAAGGATATCGACTCACAGAGCACAAAAATGTATTTTCTATAAGTTTTGGACTTGTAGTTTTGTTTCTAGAGAATTTTGAATTTTGCAAGTTTGATAGTGTTTAGACGCTTTGTTAAGGAGTTATGACGATTTAAACATCTTTAAAAGTCATTTTCTCCAAACGTGAATTTTTCAACTCCAATTGAATTGTATGCGAAGGATATCGACTCACAGAGCACAAAAATGTATTTTCTATAAGTTTTGGACTTGTAGTTTTGTTTTTAGAGAGTTTTGAATTTTGCAAGTTTGATGGTGTTTAGACGCTTAGTTAAGGAGTTATCACGATTTAAACATTTTTAAAAGTCATTTTCTCCAAACGTGAATTTTTCAACTCCAATTGAATTGTATGCGAAGGATATCGACTCACAGAGCACAAAAATGTATTTTCTATAAGTTTTGGACTTGTAGTTTTGTTTTTAGAGAATTTTGAATTTTGCAAGTTTGATAGTGTTTAGACGCTTGGTTAAGGAGTTATGACGATTTAAACATTTTTAAAAGTCATTTTCTCCAAACGTGAATTTTTCAACACCAATTGAATTGTATGCGAAGGATATCGACTCACAGAGCACAAAAATGTATTTTCTATAAGTTTTGGACTTGTAGTTTTGTTTTTAGAGAATTTTGAATTTTGCAAGTTTGATAGTGTTTAGACGCTTAGTTAAGGAGTTATGACGATTTAAACATTTTTAAAAGTCATTTTCTCCAAACGTGAATTTTTCAACTCCAATTGAATTGTATGCGAAGGATATCGACTCACAGAGCACAAAAATGTATTTTCTATAAGTTTTGGACTTGTAGTTTTGTTTTTAGAGAATTTTGAATTTTGCAAGTTTGATAGTGTTTAGACGCTTAGTTAAGGAGTTATGACGATTTAAACATTTTTAAAAGTCATTTTCTCCAAACGTGAATTTTTCAACTCCAATTGAATTGTATGCGAAGGATATCGACTCACAGAGCACAAAAATGTATTTTCTATAAGTTTTGAATTTTGCAAGTTTGATAGTGTTTAGACGCTTGGTTAAGGAGTTATGACGATTTAAACATTTTTAAAAGTCATTTCCTCCAAACGTGAATTTTTCAACTCCAATTGAATTGTATGCGAAGGACATCGACTCACAGAGCACAAAAATGTATTTTCTATAAGTTTTGGACTTGTAGTTTTGTTTTTAGAGAATTTTGAATTTAACAAGTTTGATAGTGTTTAGACGCTTAGTTAAGGAGTTATGACGATTTAAACATTTTTAAAAGTCATTTTCTCCAAACGTGAATTTTTCAACTCCAATTGAATTGTATGCGAAGGATATCAACTCACAGAGCACAAAAATGTATTTTCTATAAGTTTTGGACTTGTAGTTTTGTTTTTAGAGAATTTTGAATTTTGCAAGTTTGATAGTGTTTAGACGCTTAGTTAAGGAGTTATGACGATTTAAACATTTTTAAAAGTCATTTTCTCCAAACGTGAATTTTTCAACTCCAATTGAATTGTATGCGAAGGATATCGACTCACAGAGCACAAAAATGTATTTTCTATAAGTTTTGAATTTTGCAAGTTTGATAGTGTTTAGACGCTTGGTTAAGGAGTTATGACGATTTAAACATTTTTAAAAGTCATTTTCTCCAAACGTGAATTTTTCAACTCCAATTGAATTGTATGCGAAGGATATCGACTCACAGAGCACAAAAATGTATTTTCTATAAGTTTTGGACTTGTAGTTTTGTTTTTAGAGAATTTTGAATTTTGCAAGTTTGATAGTGTTTAGACGCTTGGTTAAGAAGTTATGACGATTTAAACATTTTTAAAAGTCATTTTCTCCAAACGTGAATTTTTCAACTCCAATTGAATTGTATGCGAAGGATATCGACTCACAGAGCACAAAAAATGTATTTTTTTTTTGTATAAGTTTTGGACTTGTAGTTTTGTTTTTAGAGAATTTTGAATTTTGCAAGTTTGATAGTGTTTAGACGCTTAGTTAAGGAGTTATGACGATTTAAACATTTTTAAAAGTCATTTTCTCCAAACGTGAATTTTTCAACTCCAATTGAATTGTATGCGAAGGATATCGACTCACAGAGCACAAAAATGTATTTTCTATAAGTTTTGGACTTGTAGTTTTGTTTTTAGAGAATTTTGAATTTTGCAAGTTTGATAGTGTTTAGACGCTTGGTTAAGGAGTTATGACGATTTAAACATCTTTAAAAGTCATTTTCTCCAAACGTGAATTTTTCAACTCCAATTGAATTGTATGCGAAGGATATCGACTCACAGAGCACAAAAATGTATTTTCTATAAGTTTTGGACTTGTAGTTTTGTTTTTAGAGAATTTTGAATTTTGCAAGTTTGATAGTGTTTAGACGCTTGGTTAAGGAGTTATGACGATTTAAACATTTTTAAAAGTCATTTTCTCCAAACGTGAATTTTTCAACTCCAATTGAATTGTATGCGAAGGATATCGACTCACAGAGCACAAAAATGTATTTTCTATAAGTTTTGGACTTGTAGTTTTGTTTTTAGAGAATTTTGAATTTTGCAAGTTTGATAGTGTTTAGACGCTTGGTTAAGGAGTTATGACGATTTAAACATTTTTAAAAGTAATTTTCTCCAAACGTGAATTTTTCAACTCCAATTGAATTGTATGCGAAGGATATCGACTCACAGAGCACAAAAATGTATTTTCTATAAGTTTTGGACTTGTAGTTTTGTTTTTAGAGAATTTTGAATTTTGCAAGTTTGATAGTGTTTAGACGCTTGGTTAAGGAGTTATGACGATTTAAACATTTTTAAAAGTCATTTTCTCCAAACGTGAATTTTTCAACTCCAATTGAATTGTATGCGAAGGATATCGACTCACAGAGCACAAAAATGTATTTTCTATAAGTTTTGGACTTGTAGTTTTGTTTTTAGAGAATTTTGAATTTTGCAAGTTTGATAGTGTTTAGACGCTTGGTTAAGGAGTTATGACGATTTAAACATTTTTAAAAGTAATTTTCTCCAAACGTGAATTTTTCAACTCCAATTGAATTGTATGCGAAGGATATCGACTCACAGAGCACAAAAATGTATTTTCTATAAGTTTTGGACTTGTAGTTTTGTTTTTAGAGAATTTTGAATTTTGCAAGTTTGATAGTGCTTAGACGCTTGGTTAATGAGTTATGACGATTTAAACATTTTTAAAAGTCATTTTCTCCAAACGTGAATTTTTCAACTCCAATTGAATTGTATGCGAAGGATATCGACTCACAGAGCACAAAAATGTATTTTCTATAAGTTTTGGACTTGTAGTTTTGTTTTTAGAGAATTTTCAATTTTGCAAGTAAGGAGTTATGACGATTTAAACATTTTTAAAAGTCATTTTCTCCAAACGTGAATTTTTCAACTCCAATTGAATTGTATGCGAAGGATATCGACTCACAGAGCACAAAAATGTATTTTCTATAAGTTTTGGACTTGTAGTTTTGTTTTTAGAGAATTTTGAATTTTGCAAGTTTGATAGTGTTTAGACGCTTGGTTAAGGAGTTATGACGATTTAAACATTTTTAAAAGTCATTTTCTCCAAACGTGAATTTTTCAACTCCAATTGAATTGCATGCGAAGGATATCGACTCACAGAGCACAAAAATGTATTTTCTATAAGTTTTGGACTTGTAGTTTTGTTTTTAGAGAATTTTGAATTTTGCAAGTTTGATAGTGTTTAGACGCTTAGTTAAGGAGTTATGACGATTTAAACATTTTTAAAAGTCATTTTCTCCAAACGTGAATTTTTCAACTCCAATTGAATTGTATGCGAAGGATATCGACTCACAGAGCACAAAAATGTATTTTCTATAAGTTTTGGACTTGTAGTTTTGTTTTTAGAGAATTTTGAATTTTGCAAGTTTGATAGTGTTTAGACGCTTAGTTAAGGAGTTATGACGATTTAAACATTTTTAAAAGTCATTTTCTCCAAACGTGAATTTTTCAACTCCAATTGAATTGTATGCGAAGGATATCGACTCACAGAGCACAAAAATGTATTTTCTATAAGTTTTGGACTTGTAGTTTTGTTTTTAGAGAATTTTGAATTTTGCAAGTTTGATAGTGTTTAGACGCTTGGTTAAGGAGTTATGACGATTTAAACATTTTTAAAAGTCATTTTCTCCAAACGTGAATTTTTCAACTCCAATTGAATTTATGCGAAGGATATCGACTCACAGAGCACAAAAATGTATTTTCTATAAGTTTTGGACTTGTAGTTTTGTTTTTAGAGAATTTTGAATTTTGCAAGTTTGATAGTGTTTAGACGCTTGGTTAAGGAGTTATGACGATTTAAACATTTTTAAAAGTAATTTTCTCCAAACGTGAATTTTTCAACTCCAATTGAATTGTATGCGAAGGATATCGACTCACAGAGCACAAAAATGTATTTTCTATAAGTTTTGGACTTGTAGTTTTGTTTTTAGAGAATTTTGAATTTTGCAAGTTTGATAGTGTTTAGACGCTTGGTTAAGGAGTTATGACGATTTAAAAATGTTTAAAAGTCATTTTCTCCAAACGTGAATTTTTCAACTCCAATTGAATTGTATGCGAAGGATATCGACTCACAGAGCACAAAAATGTATTTTCTATAAGTTTTGGACTTGTAGTTTTGTTTTTAGAGAATTTTGAATTTTGCAAGTTTGATAGTGTTTAGACGCTTGGTTAAGGAGTTATGACGATTTAAACATTTTTAAAAGTCATTTTCTCCAAACGTGAATTTTTCAACTCCAATTGAATTGTATGCGAAGGATATCGACTCACAGAGCACAAAAATGTATTTTCTATAAGTTTTGGACTTGTAGTTTTGTTTTTAGAGAATTTTGAATTTTGCAAGTTTGATAGTGTTTAGACGCTTGGTTAAGGAGTTATGACGATTTAAACATTTTTAAAAGTAATTTTCTCCAAACGTGAATTTTTCAACTCCAATTGAATTGTATGCGAAGGATATCGACTCACAGAGCACAAAAATGTATTTTCTATAAGTTTTGGACTTGTAGTTTTGTTTTTAGAGAATTTTGAATTTTGCAAGTTTGATAGTGTTTAGACGCTTGGTTAAGGAGTTATGACGATTTAAACATTTTTAAAAGTCATTTTCTCCAAACGTGAATTTTTCAACTCCAATTGAATTGTATGCGAAGGATATCGACTCACAGAGCACAAAAATGTATTTTCTATAAGTTTTGGACTTGTAGTTTTGTTTTTAGAGAATTTTGAATTTTGCAAGTTTGATAGTGTTTAGACGCTTGGTTAAGGAGTTATGACGATTTAAACATTTTTAAAAGTAATTTTCTCCGAACGTGAATTTTTCAACTCCAATTGAATTGTATGCGAAGGATATCGACTCACAGAGCACAAAAATGTATTTTCTATAAGTTTTGGACTTGTAGTTTTGTTTTTAGAGAATTTTGAATTTTGCAAGTTTGATAGTGTTTAGACGCTTGGTTAAGGAGTTATGACGATTTAAACATTTTTAAAAGTCATTTTCTCCAAACGTGAATTTTTCAACTCCAATTGAATTGTATGCGAAGGATATCGACTCACAGAGCACAAAAATGTATTTTCTATAAGTTTTGGACTTGTAGTTTTGTTTTTAGAGAATTTTGAATTTTGCAAGTTTGATAGTGTTTAGACGCTTGGTTAAGGAGTTATGACGATTTAAACATTTTTAAAAGTCATTTTCTCCAAACGTGAATTTTTCAACTCCAATTGAATTGTATGCGAAGGATATCGACTCACAGAGCACAAAAATGTATTTTCTATAAGTTTTGGACTTGTAGTTTTGTTTTTAGAGAATTTTGAATTTTGCAAGTTTGATAGTGTTTAGACGCTTGGTTAAGGAGTTATGACGATTTAAACATTTTTAAAAGTCATTTTCTCCAAACGTGAATTTTTCAACTCCAATTGAATTGTATGCGGAGGATATCGACTCACAGAGCACAAAAATGTATTTTCTATAAGTTTTGGACTTGTAGTTTTGTTTTTAGAGAATTTTGAATTTTGCAAGTTTGATAGTGTTTAGACGCTTGGTTAAGGAGTTATGACGATTTAAACATTTTTAAAAGTCATTTTCTCCAAACGTGAATTTTTCAACTCCAATTGAATTGTATGCGAAGGATATCGACTCACAGAGCACAAAAATGTATTTTCTATAAGTTTTGGACTTGTAGTTTTGTTTTTAGAGAATTTTGAATTTTGCAAGTTTGATAGTGTTTAGACGCTTGGTTAAGGAGTTATGACGATTTAAACATTTTTAAAAGTCATTTTCTCCAAACGTGAATTTTTCAACTCCAATTGAATTGTATGCGGAGGATATCGACTCACAGAGCACAAAAATGTATTTTCTATAAGTTTTGGACTTGTAGTTTTGTTTTTAGAGAATTTTGAATTTTGCAAGTTTGATAGTGTTTAGACGCTTGGTTAAGGAGTTATGACGATTTAAACATTTTTAAAAGTCATTTTCTCCAAACGTGAATTTTTCAACTCCAATTGAATTGTATGCGAAGGATATCGACTCACAGAGCACAAAAATGTATTTTCTATAAGTTTTGGACTTGTAGTTTTGTTTTTAGAGAATTTTGAATTTTGCAAGTTTGATAGTGTTTAGACGCTTGGTTAAGGAGTTATGACGGTTTAAACATTTTTAAAAGTCATTTTCTCCAAACGTGAATTTTTCAACTCCAATTGAATTGTATGCGAAGGATATCGACTCACAGAGCACAAAAATGTATTTTCTATAAGTTTTGGACTTGTAGTTTTGTTTTTAGAGAATTTTGAATTTTGCAAGTTTGATAGTGTTTAGACGCTTAGTTAAGGAGTTATGACGATTTAAACATTTTTAAAAGTCATTTTCTCCAAACGTGAATTTTTCAACTCCAATTGAATTGTATGCGAAGGATATCGACTCACAGAGCACAAAAATGTATTTTCTATAAGTTTTGGACTTGTAGTTTTGTTTTTAGAGAATTTTGAATTTTGCAAGTTTGATAGTGTTTAGACGCTTGGTTAAGGAGTTATGACGATTTAAACATTTTTAAAAGTCATTTTCTCCAAACGTGAATTTTTCAACTCAAATTGAATTGTATGCGAAGGATATCGACTCACAGAGCACAAAAATGTATTTTCTATAAGTTTTGGACTTGTAGTTTTGTTTTTAGAGAATTTTGAATTTTGCAAGTTTGATAGTGTTTAGACGCTTGGCACAAAAATGTATTTTCTATAAGTTTTGGACTTGTAGTTTTGTTTTTAGAGAATTTTGAATTTTGCAAGTTTGATAGTGTTTAGACGCTTAGTTAAGGAGTTATGACGATTTAAACATTTTTAAAAGTCATTTTCTCCAAACGTGAATTTTTCAACTCCAATTGAATTGTATGCGAAGGATATCGACTCACAGAGCACAAAAATGTATTTTCTATAAGTTTTGGACTTGTAGTTTTGTTTTTAGAGAATTTTGAATTTTGCAAGTTTGATAGTGTTTAGACGCTTGGTTAAGGAGTTATGACGATTTAAACTTTTTTAAAAGTCATTTTCTCCAAACGTGAATTTTTCAACTCCAATTGAATTGTATGCGAAGGATATCGACTCACAGAGCACAAAAATGTATTTTCTATAAGTTTTGGACTTGTAGTTTTGTTTTTAGAGAATTTTGAATTTTGCAAGTTTGATAGTGTTTAGACGCTTGGTTAAGGAGTTATGACGATTTAAACATTTTTAAAAGTCATTTTCTCCAAACGTGAATTTTTCAACTCCAATTGAATTGTATGCGAAGGATATCGACTCACAGAGCACAAAAATGTATTTTCTATAAGTTTTGGACTTGTAGTTTTGTTTTTAGAGAATTTTGAATTTTGCAAGTTTGATAGTGTTTAGACGCTTAGTTAAGGAGTTATGACGATTTAAACATTTTTAAAAGTCATTTTCTCCAAACGTGAATTTTTCAACTCCAATTGAATTGTATGCGAAGGATATCGACTCACAGAGCACAAAAATGTATTTTCTATAAGTTTTGGACTTGTAGTTTTGTTTTTAGAGAATTTTCAATTTTGCAAGTTTGATAGTGTTTAGACGCTTAGTTAAGGAGTTATGACGATTTAAACATTTTTAAAAGTCATTTTCTCCAAACGTGAATTTTTCAACTCAAATTGAATTGTATGCGAAGGATATCGACTCACAGAGCACAAAAATGTATTTTCTATAAGTTTTGGACTTGTAGTTTTGTTTTTAGAGAATTTTGAATTTTGCAAGTTTGATAGTGTTTAGACGCTTGGTTAAGGAGTTATGACGATTTAAACATTTTTAAAAGTCATTTTCTCCAATTGAATTGTATGCGAAGGATATCGACTCACAGAGCACAAAAATGTATTTTCTATAAGTTTTGGACTTGTAGTTTTGTTTTTAGAGAATTTTGAATTTTGCAAGTTTGATAGTGTTTAGACGCTTGGTTAAGGAGTTATGACGATTTAAACATTTTTAAAAGTCATTTTCTCCAAACGTGAATTTTTCAACTCCAATTGAATTGTATGCGAAGGATATCGACTCACAGAGCACAAAAATGAATTTTCTATAAGTTTTGGACTTGTAGTTTTGTTTTTAGAGAATTTTGAATTTTGCAAGTTTGATAGTGTTTAGACGCTTGGTTAAGGAGTTATGACGATTTAAACATTTTTAAAAGTCATTTTCTCCAAACGTGAATTTTTCAACTCCAATTGAATTGTATGCGAAGGATATCGACTCACAGAGCACAAAAATGTATTTTCTATAAGTTTTGGACTTGTAGTTTTGTTTTTAGAGAATTTTGAATTTTGCAAGTTTGATAGTGTTTAGACGCTTGGTTAAGGAGTTATGACGATTTAAACATTTTTAAAAGTCATTTTCTCCAAACGTGAATTTTTCAACTCCAATTGAATTGTATGCGAAGGATATCGACTCACAGAGCACAAAAATGTATTTTCTATAAGTTTTGGACTTGTAGTTTTGTTTTTAGAGAATTTTGAATTTTGCAAGTTTGATAGTGTTTAGACGCTTAGTTAAGGAGTTATGACGATTTAAACATTTTTAAAAGTCATTTTCTCCAAACGTGAATTTTTCAACTCCAATTGAATTGTATGCGAAGGATATCGACTCACAGAGCACAAAAATGTATTTTCTATAAGTTTTGGACTTGTAGTTTTGTTTTTAGAGAATTTTGAATTTTGCAAGTTTGATAGTGTTTAGACGCTTGGTTAAGGAGTTATGACGATTTAAACATTTTTAAAAGTAATTTTCTCCAAACGTGAATTTTTCAACTCCAATTGAATTGTATGCGAAGGATATCGACTCACAGAGCACAAAAATGTATTTTCTATAAGTTTTGGACTTGTAGTTTTGTTTTTAGAGAATTTTGAATTTTGCAAGTTTGATAGTGTTTAGACGCTTGGTTAAGGAGTTATGACGATTTAAACATTTTTAAAAGTCATTTTCTCCAAACGTAAATTTTTCAACTCCAATTGAATTGAATGCGAAGGATATCGACTCACAGAGCACAAAAATGTATTTTCTATAAGTTTTGTACTTGTAGTTTTGTTTTTAGAGAATTTTGAATTTTGCAAGTTTGATAGTGTTTAGACGCTTGGTTAAGGAGTTATGACGATTTAAACATTTTTAAAAGTCATTTTCTCCAAACGTGAATTTTTCAACTCCAATTGAATTGTATGCGAAGGATATCGACTCACAGAGCACAAAAATGTATTTTCTATAAGTTTTGGACTTGTAGTTTTGTTTTTAGAGAATTTTGAATTTTGCAAGTTTGATAGTGTTTAGACGCTTGGTTAAGGAGTTATGACGATTTAAACATTTTTAAAAGTCATTTTCTCCAAACGTGAATTTTTCAACTCCAATTGAATTGTATGCGAAGGATATCGACTCACAGAGCACAAAAATGTATTTTCTATAAGTTTTGGACTTGTAGTTTTGTTTTTAGAGAATTTTGAATTTTGCAAGTTTGATAGTGTTTAGACGCTTGGTTAAGGAGTTATGACGATTTAAACATTTTTAAAAGTCATTTTCTCCAAACGTGAATTTTTCAACTCCAATTGAATTGTATGCGAAGGATACAAAAATGTATTTTCTATAAGTTTTGGACTTGTAGTTTTGTTTTTAGAGAATTTTGAATTTTGCAAGTTTGATAGTGTTTAGACGCTTGGTTAAGGAGTTATGACGATTTAAACATTTTTAAAAGTCATTTTCTCCAAACGTGAATTTTTCAACTCCAATTGAATTGTATGCGAAGGATATCGACTCACAGAGCACAAAAATGTATTTTCTATAAGTTTTGGACTTGTAGTTTTGTTTTTAGAGAATTTTGAATTTTGCAAGTTTGATAGTGTTTAGACGCTTAGTTAAGGAGTTATGACGATTTAAACATTTTTAAAAGTGATTTTTTCCAAACGTGAATTTTTCAACTCCAATTGAATTGTATGCGAAGGATATCGACTCACAGAGCACAAAAATGTATTTTCTATAAGTTTTGGACTTGTAGTTTTGTTTTTAGAGAATTTTGAATTTTGCAAGTTTGATAGTGTTTAGACGCTTGGTTAAGGAGTTATGACGATTTAAACATTTTTAAAAGTCATTTTCTTCAAACGTGAATTTTTCAAATCCAATTGAATTGTATGCGAAGGATATCGACTCACAGAGCACAAAAATGTATTTTCTATAAGTTTTGGACTTGTAGTTTTGTTTTTAGAGAATTTTGAATTTTGCAAGTTTGATAGTGTTTAGACACTTGGTTAAGGAGTTATGACGATTTAAACATTTTTAAAAGTCATTTTCTCCAAACGTGAATTTTTCAACTCCAATTGAAATGTATGCGAAGGATATCGACTCACAGAGCACAAAAATGTATTTTCTATAAGTTTTGGACTTGTAGTTTTGTTTCTAGAGAATTTTGAATTTTGCAAGTTTGATAGTGTTTAGACGCTTGGTTAAGGAGTTATGACGATTTAAACATCTTTAAAAGTCATTTTCTCCAAACGTGAATTTTTCAACTCCAATTGAATTGTATGCGAAGGATATCGACTCACAGAGCACAAAAATGTATTTTCTATAAGTTTTGGACTTGTAGTTTTGTTTTTAGAGAATTTTGAATTTTGCAAGTTTGATGGTGTTTAGACGCTTAGTTAAGGAGTTATCACGATTTAAACATTTTTAAAAGTCATTTTCTCCAAACGTGAATTTTTCAACTCCAATTGAATTGTATGCGAAGGATATCGACTCACAGAGCACAAAAATGTATTTTCTATAAGTTTTGGACTTGTAGTTTTGTTTTTAGAGAATTTTGAATTTTGCAAGTTTGATAGTGTTTAGACGCTTGGTTAAGGAGTTATGACGATTTAAACATTTTTAAAAGTCATTTTCTCCAAACGTGAATTTTTCAACACCAATTGAATTGTATGCGAAGGATATCGACTCACAGAGCACAAAAATGTATTTTCTATAAGTTTTGGACTTGTAGTTTTGTTTTTAGAGAATTTTGAATTTTGCAAGTTTGATAGTGTTTAGACGCTTAGTTAAGGAGTTATGACGATTTAAACATTTTTAAAAGTCATTTTCTCCAAACGTGAATTTTTCAACTCCAATTGAATTGTATGCGAAGGATATCGACTCACAGAGCACAAAAATGTATTTTCTATAAGTTTTGGACTTGTAGTTTTGTTTTTAGAGAATTTTGAATTTTGCAAGTTTGATAGTGTTTAGACGCTAGGTTAAGGAGTTATGACGATTTAAACATTTTTAAAAGTCATTTTCTCCAAACGTGAATTTTTCAACTCCAATTGAATTGTATGCGAAGGATATCGACTCACAGAGCACAAAAATGTATTTTCTATAAGTTTTGAATTTTGCAAGTTTGATAGTGTTTAGACGCTTGGTTAAGGAGTTATGACGATTTAAACATTTTTAAAAGTCATTTCCTCCAAACGTGAATTTTTCAACTCCAATTGAATTGTATGCGAAGGACATCGACTCACAGAGCACAAAAATGTATTTTCTATAAGTTTTGGACTTGTAGTTTTGTTTTTAGAGAATTTTGAATTTAACAAGTTTGATAGTGTTTAGACGCTTAGTTAAGGAGTTATGACGATTTAAACATTTTTAAAAGTCATTTTCTCCAAACGTGAATTTTTCAACTCCAATTGAATTGTATGCGAAGGATATCAACTCACAGAGCACAAAAATGTATTTTCTATAAGTTTTGGACTTGTAGTTTTGTTTTTAGAGAATTTTGAATTTTGCAAGTTTGATAGTGTTTAGACGCTTAGTTAAGGAGTTATGACGATTTAAACATTTTTAAAAGTCATTTTCTCCAAACGTGAATTTTTCAACTCCAATTGAATTGTATGCGAAGGATATCGACTCACAGAGCACAAAAATGTATTTTCTATAAGTTTTGAATTTTGCAAGTTTGATAGTGTTTAGACGCTTGGTTAAGGAGTTATGACGATTTAAACATTTTTAAAAGTCATTTTCTCCAAACGTGAATTTTTCAACTCCAATTGAATTGTATGCGAAGGATATCGACTCACAGAGCACAAAAATGTATTTTCTATAAGTTTTGGACTTGTAGTTTTGTTTTTAGAGAATTTTGAATTTTGCAAGTTTGATAGTGTTTAGACGCTTGGTTAAGAAGTTATGACGATTTAAACATTTTTAAAAGTCATTTTCTCCAAACGTGAATTTTTCAACTCCAATTGAATTGTATGCGAAGGATATCGACTCACAGAGCACAAAAATGTATTTTTTTTTTGTATAAGTTTTGGACTTGTAGTTTTGTTTTTAGAGAATTTTGAATTTTGCAAGTTTGATAGTGTTTAGACGCTTAGTTAAGGAGTTATGACGATTTAAACATTTTTAAAAGTCATTTTCTCCAAACGTGAATTTTTCAACTCCAATTGAATTGTATGCGAAGGATATCGACTCACAGAGCACAAAAATGTATTTTCTATAAGTTTTGAATTTTGCAAGTTTGATAGTGTTTAGACGCTTGGTTAAGGAGTTATGACGATTTAAACATTTTTAAAAGTCATTTTCTCCAAACGTGAATTTTTCAACTCCAATTGAATTGTATGCGAAGGATATCGACTCACAGAGCACAAAAATGTATTTTCTATAAGTTTTGGACTTGTAGTTTTGTTTTTAGAGAATTTTGAATTTTGCAAGTTTGATAGTGTTTAGACGCTTGGTTAAGAAGTTATGACGATTTAAACATTTTTAAAAGTCATTTTCTCCAAACGTGAATTTTTCAACTCCAATTGAATTGTATGCGAAGGATATCGACTCACAGAGCACAAAAATGTATTTTTTTTTTGTATAAGTTTTGGACTTGTAGTTTTGTTTTTAGAGAATTTTGAATTTTGCAAGTTTGATAGTGTTTAGACGCTTAGTTAAGGAGTTATGACGATTTAAACATTTTTAAAAGTCATTTTCTCCAAACGTGAATTTTTCAACTCCAATTGAATTGTATGCGAAGGATATCGACTCACAGAGCACAAAAATGTATTTTCTATAAGTTTTGGACTTGTAGTTTTGTTTTTAGAGAATTTTGAATTTTGCAAGTTTGATAGTGTTTAGACGCTTGGTTAAGGAGTTATGACGATTTAAACATCTTTAAAAGTCATTTTCTCCAAACGTGAATTTTTCAACTCCAATTGAATTGTATGCGAAGGATATCGACTCACAGAGCACAAAAATGTATTTTCTATAAGTTTTGGACTTGTAGTTTTGTTTTTAGAGAATTTTGAATTTTGCAAGTTTGATAGTGTTTAGACGCTTGGTTAAGGAGTTATGACGATTTAAACATTTTTAAAAGTCATTTTCTCCAAACGTGAATTTTTCAACTCCAATTGAATTGTATGCGAAGGATATCGACTCACAGAGCACAAAAATGTATTTTCTATAAGTTTTGGACTTGTAGTTTTGTTTTTAGAGAATTTTGAATTTTGCAAGTTTGAAAGTGTTTAGACGCTTGGTTAAGGAGTTATGACGATTTAAACATTTTTAAAAGTAATTTTCTCCAAACGTGAATTTTTCAACTCCAATTGAATTGTATGCGAAGGATATCGACTCACAGAGCACAAAAATGTATTTTCTATAAGTTTTGGACTTGTAGTTTTGTTTTTAGAGAATTTTGAATTTTGCAAGTTTGATAGTGTTTAGACGCTTGGTTAAGGAGTTATGACGATTTAAACATTTTTAAAAGTCATTTTCTCCAAACGTGAATTTTTCAACTCCAATTGAATTGTATGCGAAGGATATCGACTCACAGAGCACAAAAATGTATTTTCTATAAGTTTTGGACTTGTAGTTTTGTTTTTAGAGAATTTTGAATTTTGCAAGTTTGATAGTGTTTAGACGCTTGGTTAAGGAGTTATGACGATTTAAACATTTTTAAAAGTAATTTTCTCCAAACGTGAATTTTTCAACTCCAATTGAATTGTATGCGAAGGATATCGACTCACAGAGCACAAAAATGTATTTTCTATAAGTTTTGGACTTGTAGTTTTGTTTTTAGAGAATTTTGAATTTTGCAAGTTTGATAGTGCTTAGACGCTTGGTTAATGAGTTATGACGATTTAAACATTTTTAAAAGTCATTTTCTCCAAACGTGAATTTTTCAACTCCAATTGAATTGTATGCGAAGGATATCGACTCACAGAGCACAAAAATGTATTTTCTATAAGTTTTGGACTTGTAGTTTTGTTTTTAGAGAATTTTCAATTTTGCAAGTAAGGAGTTATGACGATTTAAACATTTTTAAAAGTCATTTTCTCCAAACGTGAATTTTTCAACTCCAATTGAATTGCATGCGAAGGATATCGACTCACAGAGCACAAAAATGTATTTTCTATAAGTTTTGGACTTGTAGTTTTGTTTTTAGAGAATTTTGAATTTTGCAAGTTTGATAGTGTTTAGACGCTTGGTTAAGGAGTTATGACGATTTAAACATTTTTAAAAGTCATTTTCTCCAAACGTGAATTTTTCAACTCCAATTGAATTGTATGCGAAGGATATCGACTCACAGAGCACAAAAATGTATTTTCTATAAGTTTTGGACTTGTAGTTTTGTTTTTAGAGAATTTTGAATTTTGCAAGTTTGATAGTGTTTAGACGCTTAGTTAAGGAGTTATGACGATTTAAACATTTTTAAAAGTCATTTTCTCCAAACGTGAATTTTTCAACTCCAATTGAATTGTATGCGAAGGATATCGACTCACAGAGCACAAAAATGTATTTTCTATAAGTTTTGGACTTGTAGTTTTGTTTTTAGAGAATTTTGAATTTTGCAAGTTTGATAGTGTTTAGACGCTTAGTTAAGGAGTTATGACGATTTAAACATTTTTAAAAGTCATTTTCTCCAAACGTGAATTTTTCAACTCCAATTGAATTGTATGCGAAGGATATCGACTCACAGAGCACAAAAATGTATTTTCTATAAGTTTTGGACTTGTAGTTTTGTTTTTAGAGAATTTTGAATTTTGCAAGTTTGATAGTGTTTAGACGCTTGGTTAAGGAGTTATGACGATTTAAACATTTTTAAAAGTCATTTTCTCCAAACGTGAATTTTTCAACTCCAATTGAATTTATGCGAAGGATATCGACTCACAGAGCACAAAAATGTATTTTCTATAAGTTTTGGACTTGTAGTTTTGTTTTTAGAGAATTTTGAATTTTGCAAGTTTGATAGTGTTTAGACGCTTGGTTAAGGAGTTATGACGATTTAAACATTTTTAAAAGTCATTTTCTCCAAACGTGAATTTTTCAACTCCAATTGAATTGTATGCGAAGGATATCGACTCACAGAGCACAAAAATGTATTTTCTATAAGTTTTGAACTTGTAGTTTTGTTTTTAGAGAATTTTGAATTTTGCAAGTTTGATAGTGTTTAGACGCTTGGTTAAGGAGTTATGACGATTTAAACATTTTTAAAAGTAATTTTCTCCAAACGTGAATTTTTCAACTCCAATTGAATTGTATGCGAAGGATATCGACTCACAGAGCACAAAAATGTATTTTCTATAAGTTTTGGACTTGTAGTTTTGTTTTTAGAGAATTTTGAATTTTGCAAGTTTGATAGTGTTTAGACGCTTGGTTAAGGAGTTATGACGATTTAAACATTTTTAAAAGTCATTTTCTCCAAACGTGAATTTTTCAACTCCAATTGAATTGTATGCGAAGGATATCGACTCACAGAGCACAAAAATGTATTTTCTATAAGTTTTGGACTTGTAGTTTTGTTTTTAGAGAATTTTGAATTTTGCAAGTTTGATAGTGTTTAGACGCTTGGTTAAGGAGTTATGACGATTTAAACATTTTTAAAAGTAATTTTCTCCGAACGTGAATTTTTCAACTCCAATTGAATTGTATGCGAAGGATATCGACTCACAGAGCACAAAAATGTATTTTCTATAAGTTTTGGACTTGTAGTTTTGTTTTTAGAGAATTTTGAATTTTGCAAGTTTGATAGTGTTTAGACGCTTGGTTAAGGAGTTATGACGATTTAAACATTTTTAAAAGTCATTTTCTCCAAACGTGAATTTTTCAACTCCAATTGAATTGTATGCGAAGGATATCGACTCACAGAGCACAAAAATGTATTTTCTATAAGTTTTGGACTTGTAGTTTTGTTTTTAGAGAATTTTGAATTTTGCAAGTTTGATAGTGTTTAGACGCTTGGTTAAGGAGTTATGACGATTTAAACATTTTTAAAAGTCATTTTCTCCAAACGTGAATTTTTCAACTCCAATTGAATTGTATGCGGAGGATATCGACTCACAGAGCACAAAAATGTATTTTCTATAAGTTTTGGACTTGTAGTTTTGTTTTTAGAGAATTTTGAATTTTGCAAGTTTGATAGTGTTTAGACGCTTGGTTAAGGAGTTATGACGATTTAAACATTTTTAAAAGTCATTTTCTCCAAACGTGAATTTTTCAACTCCAATTGAATTGTATGCGAAGGATATCGACTCACAGAGCACAAAAATGTATTTTCTATAAGTTTTGGACTTGTAGTTTTGTTTTTAGAGAATTTTGAATTTTGCAAGTTTGATAGTGTTTAGACGCTTGGTTAAGGAGTTATGACGGTTTAAACATTTTTAAAAGTCATTTTCTCCAAACGTGAATTTTTCAACTCCAATTGAATTGTATGCGAAGGATATCGACTCACAGAGCACAAAAATGTATTTTCTATAAGTTTTGGACTTGTAGTTTTGTTTTTAGAGAATTTTGAATTTTGCAAGTTTGATAGTGTTTAGACGCTTAGTTAAGGAGTTATGACGATTTAAACATTTTTAAAAGTCATTTTCTCCAAACGTGAATTTTTCAACTCCAATTGAATTGTATGCGAAGGATATCGACTCACAGAGCACAAAAATGTATTTTCTATAAGTTTTGGACTTGTAGTTTTGTTTTTAGAGAATTTTGAATTTTGCAAGTTTGATAGTGTTTAGACGCTTGGTTAAGGAGTTATGACGATTTAAACATTTTTAAAAGTCATTTTCTCCAAACGTGAATTTTTCAACTCAAATTGAATTGTATGCGAAGGATATCGACTCACAGAGCACAAAAATGTATTTTCTATAAGTTTTGGACTTGTAGTTTTGTTTTTAGAGAATTTTGAATTTTGCAAGTTTGATAGTGTTTAGACGCTTGGTTAAGGAGTTATGACGATTTAAACATTTTTAAAAGTCATTTTCTCCAAACGTGAATTTTTCAACTCCAATTGAATTGTATGCGAAGGATATCGACTCACAGAGCACAAAAATGTATTTTCTATAAGTTTTGGACTTGAAGTTTTGTTTTTAGAGAATTTTGAATTTTACAAGTTTGATAGTGTTTAGACGCTTGGTTAAGGAGTTATGACGATTTAAACATTTTTAAAAGTCATTTTCTCCAAACGTGAATTTTTCAACTCCAATTGAATTGTATGCGAAGGATATCGACTCACAGAGCACAAAAATGTATTTTCTATAAGTTTTAGACTTGTAGTTTTGTTTTTAGAGAATTTTGAATTTTGCAAGTTTGATAGTGTTTAGACGCTTGGTTAAGGAGTTATGACGATTTAAACATTTTTAAAAGTCATTTTCTCCAAACGTGAATTTTTCAACTCCAATTGAATTGTATGCGAAGGATATCGACTCACAGAGCACAAAAATGTATTTTCTATAAGTTTTGGACTTGTAGTTTTGTTTTTAGAGAATTTTGAATTTTGCAAGTTTGATAGTGTTTAGACGCTTAGTTAAGGAGTTATGACGATTTAAACATTTTTAAAAGTCATTTTCTCCAAACGTGAATTTTTCAACTCCAATTGAATTGTATGCGAAGGATATCGACTCACAGAGCACAAAAATGTATTTTCTATAAGTTTTGGACTTGTAGTTTTGTTTTTAGAGAATTTTGAATTTTGCAAGTTTGATAGTGTTTAGACGCTTAGTTAAGGAGTTATGACGATTTAAACATTTTTAAAAGTCATTTTCTCCAAACGTGAATTTTTCAACTCCAATTGAATTGTATGCGAAGGATATCGACTCACAGAGCACAAAAATGTATTTTCTATAAGTTTTGGACTTGTAGTTTTGTTTTTAGAGAATTTTGAATTTTGCAAGTTTGATAGTGTTTAGACGCTTAGTTAAGGAGTTATGACGATTTAAACATTTTTAAAAGTCATTTTCTCCAAACGTGAATTTTTCAACTCCAATTGAATTGTATGCGAAGGATATCGACTCACAGAGCACAAAAATGTATTTTCTATAAGTTTTGGACTTGTAGTTTTGTTTTTAGAGAATTTTGAATTTTGCAAGTTTGATAGTGTTTAGACGCTTGGTTAAGGAGTTATGACGATTTAAACATTTTTAAAAGTCATTTTCTCCAAACGTGAATTTTTCAACTCCAATTGAATTGTATGCGAAGGATATCGACTCACAGAGCACAAAAATGTATTTTCTATAAGTTTTGGACTTGTAGTTTTGTTTTTAGAGAATTTTGAATTTTGCAAGTTTGATAGTGTTTAGACGCTTAGTTAAGGAGTTATGACGATTTAAACATTTTTAAAAGTCATTTTCTCCAAACGTGAATTTTTCAACTCCAATTGAATTGTAGGCGAAGGATATCGACTCACAGAGCACAAAAATGTATTTTCTATAAGTTTTGGACTTGTAGTTTTGTTTTTAGAGAATTTTGAATTTTGCAAGTTTGATAGTGTTTAGACGCTTGGTTAAGGAGTTATGACGATTTAAACATTTTTAAAAGTCATTTTCTCCAAACGTGAATTTTTCAACTCCAATTGAATTTATGCGAAGGATATCGACTCACAGAGCACAAAAATGTATTTTCTATAAGTTTTGGACTTGTAGTTTTGTTTTTAGAGAATTTTGAATTTTGCAAGTTTGATAGTGTTTAGACGCTTGGTTAAGGAGTTATGACGATTTAAACATTTTTAAAAGTCATTTTCTCCAAACGTGAATTTTTCAACTCCAATTGAATTGTATGCGAAGGATATCGACTCACAGAGCACAAAAATGTATTTTCTATAAGTTTTGGACTTGTAGTTTTGTTTTTAGAGAATTTTGAATTTTGCAAGTTTGATAGTGTTTAGACGCTTGGTTAAGGAGTTATGACGATTTAAAAATGTTTAAAAGTCATTTTCTCCAAACGTGAATTTTTCAACTCCAATTGAATTGTATGCGAAGGATATCGACTCACAGAGCACAAAAATGTATTTTCTATAAGTTTTGGACTTGTAGTTTTGTTTTTAGAGAATTTTGAATTTTGCAAGTTTGATAGTGTTTAGACGCTTGGTTAAGGAGTTATGACGATTTAAACATTTTTAAAAGTCATTTTCTCTAAACGTGAATTTTTCAACTCCAATTGAATTGTATGCGAAGGATATCGACTCACAGAGCACAAAAATGTATTTTCTATAAGTTTTGGACTTGTAGTTTTGTTTTTAGAGAATTTTGAATTTTGCAAGTTTGATAGTGTTTAGACGCTTAGTTAAGGAGTTATGACGATTTAAACATTTTTAAAAGTCATTTTCTCCAAACGTGAATTTTTCAACTCCAATTGAATTGTATGCGAAGGATATCGACTCACAGAGCACAAAAATGTATTTTCTATAAGTTTTGGACTTGTAGTTTTGTTTTTAGAGAATTTTGAATTTTGCAAGTTTGATAGTGTTTAGACGCTTGGTTAAGGAGTTATGACGATTTAAACATTTTTAAAAGTCATTTTCTCCAAACGTGAATTTTTCAACTCCAATTGAATTGTATGCGAAGGATATCGACTCACAGAGCACAAAAATGTATTTTCTATAAGTTTTGGACTTGTAGTTTTGTTTTTAGAGAATTTTGAATTTTGCAAGTTTGATAGTGTTTAGACGCTTGGTTAAGGAGTTATGACGATTTAAACATTTTTAAAAGTCATTTTCTCCAAACGTGAATTTTTCAACTCCAATTGAATTGTATGCGGAGGATATCGACTCACAGAGCACAAAAATGTATTTTCTATAAGTTTTGGACTTGTAGTTTTGTTTTTAGAGAATTTTGAATTTTGCAAGTTTGATAGTGTTTAGACGCTTGGTTAAGGAGTTATGACGATTTAAACATTTTTAAAAGTCATTTTCTCCAAACGTGAATTTTTCAACTCCAATTGAATTGTATGCGAAGGATATCGACTCACAGAGCACAAAAATGTATTTTCTATAAGTTTTGGACTTGTAGTTTTGTTTTTAGAGAATTTTGAATTTTGCAAGTTTGATAGTGTTTAGACGCTTGGTTAAGGAGTTATGACGGTTTAAACATTTTTAAAAGTCATTTTCTCCAAACGTGAATTTTTCAACTCCAATTGAATTGTATGCGAAGGATATCGACTCACAGAGCACAAAAATGTATTTTCTATAAGTTTTGGACTTGTAGTTTTGTTTTTAGAGAATTTTGAATTTTGCAAGTTTGATAGTGTTTAGACGCTTAGTTAAGGAGTTATGACGATTTAAACATTTTTAAAAGTCATTTTCTCCAAACGTGAATTTTTCAACTCCAATTGAATTGTATGCGAAGGATATCGACTCACAGAGCACAAAAATGTATTTTCTATAAGTTTTGGACTTGTAGTTTTGTTTTTAGAGAATTTTGAATTTTGCAAGTTTGATAGTGTTTAGACGCTTGGTTAAGGAGTTATGACGATTTAAACATTTTTAAAAGTCATTTTCTCCAAACGTGAATTTTTCAACTCAAATTGAATTGTATGCGAAGGATATCGACTCACAGAGCACAAAAATGTATTTTCTATAAGTTTTGGACTTGTAGTTTTGTTTTTAGAGAATTTTGAATTTTGCAAGTTTGATAGTGTTTAGACGCTTGGTTAAGGAGTTATGACGATTTAAACATTTTTAAAAGTCATTTTCTCCAAACGTGAATTTTTCAACTCCAATTGAATTGTATGCGAAGGATATCGACTCACAGAGCACAAAAATGTATTTTCTATAAGTTTTGGACTTGAAGTTTTGTTTTTAGAGAATTTTGAATTTTACAAGTTTGATAGTGTTTAGACGCTTGGTTAAGGAGTTATGACGATTTAAACATTTTTAAAAGTCATTTTCTCCAAACGTGAATTTTTCAACTCCAATTGAATTGTATGCGAAGGATATCGACTCACAGAGCACAAAAATGTATTTTCTATAAGTTTTAGACTTGTAGTTTTGTTTTTAGAGAATTTTGAATTTTGCAAGTTTGATAGTGTTTAGACGCTTGGTTAAGGAGTTATGACGATTTAAACATTTTTAAAAGTCATTTTCTCCAAACGTGAATTTTTCAACTCCAATTGAATTGTATGCGAAGGATATCGACTCACAGAGCACAAAAATGTATTTTCTATAAGTTTTGGACTTGTAGTTTTGTTTTTAGAGAATTTTGAATTTTGCAAGTTTGATAGTGTTTAGACGCTTAGTTAAGGAGTTATGACGATTTAAACATTTTTAAAAGTCATTTTCTCCAAACGTGAATTTTTCAACTCCAATTGAATTGTATGCGAAGGATATCGACTCACAGAGCACAAAAATGTATTTTCTATAAGTTTTGGACTTGTAGTTTTGTTTTTAGAGAATTTTGAATTTTGCAAGTTTGATAGTGTTTAGACGCTTAGTTAAGGAGTTATGACGATTTAAACATTTTTAAAAGTCATTTTCTCCAAACGTGAATTTTTCAACTCCAATTGAATTGTATGCGAAGGATATCGACTCACAGAGCACAAAAATGTATTTTCTATAAGTTTTGGACTTGTAGTTTTGTTTTTAGAGAATTTTGAATTTTGCAAGTTTGATAGTGTTTAGACGCTTAGTTAAGGAGTTATGACGATTTAAACATTTTTAAAAGTCATTTTCTCCAAACGTGAATTTTTCAACTCCAATTGAATTGTATGCGAAGGATATCGACTCACAGAGCACAAAAATGTATTTTCTATAAGTTTTGGACTTGTAGTTTTGTTTTTAGAGAATTTTGAATTTTGCAAGTTTGATAGTGTTTAGACGCTTGGTTAAGGAGTTATGACGATTTAAACATTTTTAAAAGTCATTTTCTCCAAACGTGAATTTTTCAACTCCAATTGAATTGTATGCGAAGGATATCGACTCACAGAGCACAAAAATGTATTTTCTATAAGTTTTGGACTTGTAGTTTTGTTTTTAGAGAATTTTGAATTTTGCAAGTTTGATAGTGTTTAGACGCTTAGTTAAGGAGTTATGACGATTTAAACATTTTTAAAAGTCATTTTCTCCAAACGTGAATTTTTCAACTCCAATTGAATTGTATGCGAAGGATATCGACTCACAGAGCACAAAAATGTATTTTCTATAAGTTTTGGACTTGTAGTTTTGTTTTTAGAGAATTTTGAATTTTGCAAGTTTGATAGTGTTTAGACGCTTGGTTAAGGAGTTATGACGATTTAAACATTTTTAAAAGTCATTTTCTCCAAACGTGAATTTTTCAACTCCAATTGAATTTATGCGAAGGATATCGACTCACAGAGCACAAAAATGTATTTTCTATAAGTTTTGGACTTGTAGTTTTGTTTTTAGAGAATTTTGAATTTTGCAAGTTTGATAGTGTTTAGACGCTTGGTTAAGGAGTTATGACGATTTAAACATTTTTAAAAGTAATTTTCTCCAAACGTGAATTTTTCAACTCCAATTGAATTGTATGCGAAGGATATCGACTCACAGAGCACAAAAATGTATTTTCTATAAGTTTTGGACTTGTAGTTTTGTTTTTAGAGAATTTTGAATTTTGCAAGTTTGATAGTGTTTAGACGCTTGGTTAAGGAGTTATGACGATTTAAAAATGTTTAAAAGTCATTTTCTCCAAACGTGAATTTTTCAACTCCAATTGAATTGTATGCGAAGGATATCGACTCACAGAGCACAAAAATGTATTTTCTATAAGTTTTGGACTTGTAGTTTTGTTTTTAGAGAATTTTGAATTTTGCAAGTTTGATAGTGTTTAGACGCTTGGTTAAGGAGTTATGACGATTTAAACATTTTTAAAAGTCATTTTCTCCAAACGTGAATTTTTCAACTCCAATTGAATTGTATGCGAAGGATATCGACTCACAGAGCACAAAAATGTATTTTCTATAAGTTTTGGACTTGTAGTTTTGTTTTTAGAGAATTTTGAATTTTGCAAGTTTGATAGTGTTTAGACGCTTAGTTAAGGAGTTATGACGATTTAAACATTTTTAAAAGTCATTTTCTCCAAACGTGAATTTTTCAACTCCAATTGAATTGTATGCGAAGGATATCGACTCACAGAGCACAAAAATGTATTTTCTATAAGTTTTGGACTTGTAGTTTTGTTTTTAGAGAATTTTGAATTTTGCAAGTTTGATAGTGTTTAGACGCTTAGTTAAGGAGTTATGACGATTTAAACATTTTTAAAAGTCATTTTCTCCAAACGTGAATTTTTCAACTCCAATTGAATTGTATGCGAAGGATATCGACTCACAGAGCACAAAAATGTATTTTCTATAAGTTTTGGACTTGTAGTTTTGTTTTTAGAGAATTTTGAATTTTGCAAGTTTGATAGTGTTTAGACGCTTGGTTAAGGAGTTATGACGATTTAAACATTTTTAAAAGTCATTTTCTCCAAACGTGAATTTTTCAACTCCAATTGAATTTATGCGAAGGATATCGACTCACAGAGCACAAAAATGTATTTTCTATAAGTTTTGGACTTGTAGTTTTGTTTTTAGAGAATTTTGAATTTTGCAAGTTTGATAGTGTTTAGACGCTTGGTTAAGGAGTTATGACGATTTAAACATTTTTAAAAGTAATTTTCTCCAAACGTGAATTTTTCAACTCCAATTGAATTGTATGCGAAGGATATCGACTCACAGAGCACAAAAATGTATTTTCTATAAGTTTTGGACTTGTAGTTTTGTTTTTAGAGAATTTTGAATTTTGCAAGTTTGATAGTGTTTAGACGCTTGGTTAAGGAGTTATGACGATTTAAAAATGTTTAAAAGTCATTTTCTCCAAACGTGAATTTTTCAACTCCAATTGAATTGTATGCGAAGGATATCGACTCACAGAGCACAAAAATGTATTTTCTATAAGTTTTGGACTTGTAGTTTTGTTTTTAGAGAATTTTGAATTTTGCAAGTTTGATAGTGTTTAGACGCTTGGTTAAGGAGTTATGACGATTTAAACATTTTTAAAAGTCATTTTCTCCAAACGTGAATTTTTCAACTCCAATTGAATTGTATGCGAAGGATATCGACTCACAGAGCACAAAAATGTATTTTCTATAAGTTTTGGACTTGTAGTTTTGTTTTTAGAGAATTTTGAATTTTGCAAGTTTGATAGTGTTTAGACGCTTGGTTAAGGAGTTATGACGATTTAAACATTTTTAAAAGTAATTTTCTCCAAACGTGAATTTTTCAACTCCAATTGAATTGTATGCGAAGGATATCGACTCACAGAGCACAAAAATGTATTTTCTATAAGTTTTGGACTTGTAGTTTTGTTTTTAGAGAATTTTGAATTTTGCAAGTTTGATAGTGTTTAGACGCTTGGTTAAGGAGTTATGACGATTTAAACATTTTTAAAAGTCATTTTCTCCAAACGTGAATTTTTCAACTCCAATTGAATTGTATGCGAAGGATATCGACTCACAGAGCACAAAAATGTATTTTCTATAAGTTTTGGACTTGTAGTTTTGTTTTTAGAGAATTTTGAATTTTGCAAGTTTGATAGTGTTTAGACGCTTAGTTAAGGAGTTATGACGATTTAAACATTTTTAAAAGTCATTTTCTCCAAACGTGAATTTTTCAACTCCAATTGAATTGTATGCGAAGGATATCGACTCACAGAGCACAAAAATGTATTTTCTATAAGTTTTGGACTTGTAGTTTTGTTTTTAGAGAATTTTCAATTTTGCAAGTTTGATAGTGTTTAGACGCTTAGTTAAGGAGTTATGACGATTTAAACATTTTTAAAAGTCATTTTCTCCAAACGTGAATTTTTCAACTCCAATTGAATTGTATGCGAAGGATATCGACTCACAGAGCACAAAAATGAATTTTCTATAAGTTTTGGACTTGTAGTTTTGTTTTTAGAGAATTTTGAATTTTGCAAGTTTGATAGTGTTTAGACGCTTGGTTAAGGAGTTATGACGATTTAAACATTTTTAAAAGTCATTTTCTCCAAACGTGAATTTTTCAACTTCAAACTATAAGTTTTGGACTTGTAGTTTTGTTTTTAGAGAATTTTGAATTTTGCAAGTTTGATAGTGTTTAGACGCTTAGTTAAGGAGTTATGACGATTTAAACATTTTTAAAAGTCATTTTCTCCAAACGTGAATTTTTCAACTCCAATTGAATTGTATGCGAAGGATATCGACTCACAGAGCACAAAAATGTATTTTCTATAAGTTTTGGACTTGTAGTTTTGTTTTTAGAGAATTTTGAATTTTGCAAGTTTGATAGTGTTTAGACGCTTAGTTAAGGAGTTATGACGATTTAAACATTTTTAAAAGTCATTTTCTCCAAACGTGAATTTTTCAACTCCAATTGAATTGTATGCGAAGGATATCGACTCACAGAGCACAAAAATGTATTTTCTATAAGTTTTGGACTTGTAGTTTTGTTTTTAGAGAATTTTGAATTTTGCAAGTTTGATAGTGTTTAGACGCTTGGTTAAGGAGTTATGACGATTTAAACATTTTTAAAAGTAATTTTCTCCAAACGTGAATTTTTCAACTCCAATTGAATTGTATGCGAAGGATATCGACTCACAGAGCACAAAAATGTATTTTCTATAAGTTTTGGACTTGTAGTTTTGTTTTTAGAGAATTTTGAATTTTGCAAGTTTGATAGTGTTTAGACGCTTGGTTAAGGAGTTATGACGATTTAAACATTTTTAAAAGTCATTTTCTCCAAACGTAAATTTTTCAACTCCAATTGAATTGAATGCGAAGGATATCGACTCACAGAGCACAAAAATGTATTTTCTATAAGTTTTGTACTTGTAGTTTTGTTTTTAGAGAATTTTGAATTTTGCAAGTTTGATAGTTTTAGACGCTTGGTTAAGGAGTTATGACGATTTAAACATTTTTAAAAGTCATTTTCTCCAAACGTGAATTTTTCAACTCCAATTGAATTGTATGCGAAGGATATCGACTCACAGAGCACAAAAATGTATTTTCTATAAGTTTTGGACTTGTAGTTTTGTTTTTAGAGAATTTTGAATTTTGCAAGTTTGATAGTGTTTAGACGCTTGGTTAAGGAGTTATGACGATTTAAACATTTTTAAAAGTCATTTTCTCCAAACGTGAATTTTTCAACTCCAATTGAATTGTATGCGAAGGATATCGACTCACAGAGCACAAAAATGTATTTTCTATAAGTTTTGGACTTGTAGTTTTGTTTTTAGAGAATTTTGAATTTTGCAAGTTTGATAGTGTTTAGACGCTTGGTTAAGGAGTTATGACGATTTAAACATTTTTAAAAGTCATTTTCTCCAAACGTGAATTTTTCAACTCCAATTGAATTGTATGCGAAGGATATCGACTCACAGAGCACAAAAATGTATTTTCTATAAGTTTTGGACTTGTAGTTTTGTTTTTAGAGAATTTTGAATTTTGCAAGTTTGATAGTGTTTAGACGCTTGGTTAAGGAGTTATGACGATTTAAACATTTTTAAAAGTAATTTTCTCCAAACGTGAATTTTTCAACTCCAATTGAATTGTATGCGAAGGATATCGACTCACAGAGCACAAAAATGTATTTTCTATAAGTTTTGGACTTGTAGTTTTGTTTTTAGAGAATTTTGAATTTTGCAAGTTTGATAGTGTTTAGACGCTTGGTTAAGGAGTTATGACGATTTAAAAAATTTTAAAAGTCATTTTCTCCAAACGTGAATTTTTCAACTCCAATTGAATTGTATGCGAAGGATATCGACTCACAGAGCACAAAAATGTATTTTCTATAAGTTTTGGACTTGTAGTTTTGTTTTTAGAGAATTTTGAATTTTGCAAGTTTGATAGTGTTTAGACGCTTGGTTAAGGAGTTATGACGATTTAAACATTTTTAAAAGTCATTTTCTCCAAACGTGAATTTTTCAACTCCAATTGAATTGTATGCGAAGGATATCGACTCACAGAGCACAAAAATGTATTTTCTATAAGTTTTGGACTTGTAGTTTTGTTTTTAGAGAATTTTGAATTTTGCAAGTTTGATAGTGTTTAGACGCTTGGTTAAGGAGTTATGACGATTTAAACATTTTTAAAAGTCATTTTCTCCAAACGTGAATTTTTCAACTCCAATTGAATTGTATGCGAAGGATATCGACTCACAGAGCACAAAAATGTATTTTCTATAAGTTTTGGACTTGTAGTTTTGTTTTTAGAGAATTTTGAATTTTGCAAGTTTGATAGTGTTTAGACGCTTGGTTAAGGAGTTATGACGATTTAAACATTTTTAAAAGTCATTTTCTCCAAACGTGAATTTTTCAACTCCAATTGAATTGTATGCGGAGGATATCGACTCACAGAGCACAAAAATGTATTTTCTATAAGTCTTGATCTTGTAGTTTTGTTTTTAGAGAATTTTGAATTTTGCAAGTTTGATAGTGTTTAGACGCTTGGTTAAGGAGTTATGACGATTTAAACATTTTTAAAAGTCATTTTCTCCAAACGTGAATTTTTCAACTCCAATTGAATTGTATGCGAAGGATATCGACTCACAGAGCACAAAAATGTATTTTCTATAAGTTTTGGACTTGTAGTTTTGTTTTTAGAGAATTTTGAATTTTGCAAGTTTGATAGTGTTTAGACGCTTGGTTAAGGAGTTATGACGATTTAAACATTTTTAAAAGTCATTTTCTCCAAACGTGAATTTTTCAACTCCAATTGAATTGTATGCGAAGGATATCGACTCACAGAGCACAAAAATGTATTTTCTATAAGTTTTGGACTTGTAGTTTTGTTTTTAGAGAATTTTGAATTTTGCAAGTTTGATAGTGTTTAGAAGCTTAGTTAAGGAGTTATGACGATTTAAACATTTTTAAAAGTCATTTTCTCCAAACGTGAATTTTTCAACTCCAATTGAATTGTATGCGAAGGATATCGACTCACAGAGCACAAAAATGTATTTTCTATAAGTTTTGGACTTGTAGTTTTGTTTTTAGAGAATTTTGAATTTTGCAAGTTTGATAGTGTTTAGACGCTTGGTTAAGGAGTTATGACGATTTAAACATTTTTAAAAGTCATTTTCTCCAAACGTGAATTTTTCAACTCCAATTGAATTGTATGCGAAGGATATCGACTCACAGAGCACAAAAATGTATTTTCTATAAGTTTTGGACTTGTAGTTTGGTTTTTAGATAATTTTGAATTTTGCAAGTTTGATAGTGTTTAGACGCTTGGTTAAGGAGTTATGACGATTTAAACATTTTTAAAAGTCATTTTCTCCAAACGTGAATTTTTCAACTCCAATTGAATTGTATGCGAAGGATATCGACTCACAGAGCACAAAAATGTATTTTCTATAAGTTTTGGACTTGTAGTTTTGTTTTTAGAGAATTTTGAATTTTGCAAGTTTGATAGTGGTTAGACGCTTGGTTAAGGAGTTATGACGATTTAAACATTTTTAAAAGTCATTTTCTCCAAACGCGAATTTTTCAACTCCAATTGAATTGTATGCGAAGGATATCGACTCACAGAGCACAAAAATGTATTTTCTATAAGTTTTGGACTTGTAGTTTTGTTTTTAGAGAATTTTGAATTTTGCAAGTTTGATAGTGTTTAGACGCTTGGTTAAGGAGTTATGACGATTTAAACATTTTTAAAAGTCATTTTCTCCAAACGTGAATTTTTCAACTCCAATTGAATTGTATGCGAAGGATATCGACTCACAGAGCACAAAAATGTATTTTCTATAAGTTTTGGACTTGTAGTTTTGTTTTTAGAGAATTTTGAATTTCGCAAGTTTGATAGTGTTTAGACGCTTGGTTAAGGAGTTATGACGATTTAAACATTTTTAAAAGTCATTTTCTCCAAACGTGAATTTTTTAACTCCAATTGAATTGTATGCGAAGGATATCGACTCACAGAGCACAAAAATGTATTTTCTATAAGTTTTGGACTTGTAGTTTTGTTTTTAGAGAATTTTGAATTTTGCAAGTTTGATAGTGTTTAGACGCTTAGTTAAGGAGTTATGACGATTTAAACATTTTTAAAAGTCATTTTCTCCAAACGTGAATTTTTCAACTCCAATTGAATTGTATGCGAAGGATATCGACTCACAGAGCACAAAAATGTATTTTCTATAAGTTTTGGACTTGTAGTTTTGTTTTTAGAGAATTTTGAATTTTGCAAGTTTGATAGGTAGTGTTTAGACGCTTAGTTAAGGAGTTATGACGATTTAAACATTTTTAAAAGTCATTTTCTCCAAACGTGAATTTTTCAACTCCAATTGAATTGTATGCGAAGGATATCGACTCACAGAGCACAAAAATGTATTTTCTATAAGTTTTGGACTTGTAGTTTTGTTTTTAGAGAATTTTGAATTTTGCAAGTTTGATAGTGTTTAGACGCTTGGTTAAGGAGTTATGACGATTTAAACATTTTTAAAAGTCATTTTCTCCAAACGTGAATTTTTCAACTCCAATTGAATTGTATGCGAAGGATATCGACTCACAGAGCACAAAAATGTATTTTCTATAAGTTTTGGACTTGTAGTTTTGTTTTTAGAGAATTTTGAATTTTGCAAGTTTGATAGTGTTTAGACGCTTGGTTAAGGAGTTATGACGATTTAAACATTTTTAAAAGTCATTTTCTCTAAACGTGAATTTTTCAACTCCAATTGAATTGTATGCGAAGGATATCGACTCACAGAGCACAAAAATGTATTTTCTATAAGTTTTGGACTTGTAGTTTTGTTTTTAGAGAATTTTGAATTTTGCAAGTTTGATAGTGTTTAGACGCTTAGTTAAGGAGTTATGACGATTTAAACATTTTTAAAAGTCATTTTCTCCAAACGTGAATTTTTCAACTCCAATTGAATTGTATGCGAAGGATATCGACTCACAGAGCACAAAAATGTATTTTCTATAAGTTTTGGACTTGTAGTTTTGTTTTTAGAGAATTTTGAATTTTGCAAGTTTGATAGTGTTTAGACGCTTGGTTAAGGAGTTATGACGATTTAAACATTTTTAAAAGTCATTTTCTCCAAACGTGAATTTTTCAACTCCAATTGAATTGTATGCGAAGGATATCGACTCACAGAGCACAAAAATGTATTTTCTATAAGTTTTGGACTTGTAGTTTTGTTTTTAGAGAATTTTGAATTTTGCAAGTTTGATAGTGTTTAGACGCTTGGTTAAGGAGTTATGACGATTTAAACATTTTTAAAAGTCATTTTCTCCAAACGTGAATTTTTCAACTCCAATTGAATTGTATGCGAAGGATATCGACTCACAGAGCACAAAAATGTATTTTCTATAAGTTTTGGACTTGTAGTTTTGTTTTTAGAGAATTTTGAATTTTGCAAGTTTGATAGTGTTTAGACGCTTGGTTAAGGAGTTATGACGATTTAAACATTTTTAAAAGTCATTTTCTCCAAACGTGAATTTTTCAACTCCAATTGAATTGTATGCGAAGGATATCGACTCACAGAGCACAAAAATGTATTTTCTATAAGTTTTGGACTTGTAGTTTTGTTTTTAGAGAATTTTGAATTTTGCAAGTTTGATAGTGTTTAGACGCTTGGTTAAGGAGTTATGACGATTTAAACATTTTTAAAAGTCATTTTCTCCAAACGTGAATTTTTCAACTCCAATTGAATTGTATGCGAAGGATATCGACTCACAGAGCACAAAAATGTATTTTCTATAAGTTTTGGACTTGTAGTTTTGTTTTTAGAGAATTTTGAATTTCGCAAGTTTGATAGTGTTTAGACGCTTGGTTAAGGAGTTATGACGATTTAAACATTTTTAAAAGTCATTTTCTCCAAACGCGAATTTTTCAACTCCAATTGAATTGTATGCGAAGGATATCGACTCACAGAGCACAAAAATGTATTTTCTATAAGTTTTGGACTTGTAGTTTTGTTTTTAGAGAATTTTGAATTTTGCAAGTTTGATAGTGTTTAGACGCTTGGTTAAGGAGTTATGACGATTTAAACATTTTTAAAAGTCATTTTCTCCAAACGTGAATTTTTCAACTCCAATTGAATTGTATGCGAAGGATATCGACTCACAGAGCACAAAAATGTATTTTCTATAAGTTTTGGACTTGTAGTTTTGTTTTTAGAGAATTTTGAATTTTGCAAGTTTGATAGTGTTTAGACGCTTGGTTAAGGAGTTATGACGATTTAAACATTTTTAAAAGTCATTTTCTCCAAACGTGAATTTTTCAACTCCAATTGAATTGTATGCGGAGGATATCGACTCACAGAGCACAAAAATGTATTTTCTATAAGTCTTGATCTTGTAGTTTTGTTTTTAGAGAATTTTGAATTTTGCAAGTTTGATAGTGTTTAGACGCTTGGTTAAGGAGTTATGACGATTTAAACATTTTTAAAAGTCATTTTCTCCAAACGTGAATTTTTCAACTCCAATTGAATTGTATGCGAAGGATATCGACTCACAGAGCACAAAAATGTATTTTCTATAAGTTTTGGACTTGTAGTTTTGTTTTTAAGAGAATTTTGAATTTTGCAAGTTTGATAGTGTTTAGAAGCTTAGTTAAGGAGTTATGACGATTTAAACATTTTTAAAAGTCATTTTCTCCAAACGTGAATTTTTCAACTCCAATTGAATTGTATGCGAAGGATATCGACTCACAGAGCACAAAAATGTATTTTCTATAAGTTTTGGACTTGTAGTTTTGTTTTTAGAGAATTTTGAATTTTGCAAGTTTGATAGTGTTTAGACGCTTGGTTAAGGAGTTATGACGATTTAAACATTTTTAAAAGTCATTTTCTCCAAACGTGAATTTTTCAACTCCAATTGAATTGTATGCGAAGGATATCGACTCACAGAGCACAAAAATGTATTTTCTATAAGTTTTGGACTTGTAGTTTTGTTTTTAGAGAATTTTGAATTTTGCAAGTTTGATAGTGTTTAGACGCTTGGTTAAGGAGTTATGACGATTTAAACATTTTTAAAAGTCATTTTCCTCCAAACGTGAATTTTTCAACCCCAATTGAATTGTATGCGAAGGATATCGACTCACAGAGCACAAAAATGTATTTTCTATAAGTTTTGGACTTGTAGTTTGGTTTTTAGATAATTTTGAATTTTGCAAGTTTGATAGTGTTTAGACGCTTGGTTAAGGAGTTATGACGATTTAAACATTTTTAAAAGTCATTTTCTCCAAACGTGAATTTTTCAACTCCAATTGAATTGTATGCGAAGGATATCGACTCACAGAGCACAAAAATGTATTTTCTATAAGTTTTGGACTTGTAGTTTTGTTTTTAGAGAATTTTGAATTTTGCAAGTTTGATAGTGTTTAGACGCTTGGTTAAGGAGTTATGACGATTTAAACATTTTTAAAAGTCATTTTCTCCAAACGCTAATTTTTCAACTCCAATTGAATTGTATGCGAAGGATATCGACTCACAGAGCACAAAAATGTATTTTCTATAAGTTTTGGACTTGTAGTTTTGTTTTTAGAGAATTTTGAATTTTGCAAGTTTGATAGTGTTTAGACGCTTGGTTAAGGAGTTATGACGATTTAAACATTTTTAAAAGTCATTTTCTCCAAACGTGAATTTTTCAACTCCAATTGAATTGTATGCGAAGGATATCGACTCACAGAGCACAAAAATGTATTTTCTATAAGTTTTGGACTTGTAGTTTTGTTTTTAGAGAATTTTGAATTTCGCAAGTTTGATAGTGTTTAGGACGCTTGGTTAAGGAGTTATGACGATTTAAACATTTTTAAAAGTCATTTTCTCCAAACGTGAATTTTTCAACTCCAATTGAATTGTATGCGAAGGATATCGACTCACAGAGCACAAAAATGTATTTTCTATAAGTTTTGGACTTGTAGTTTTGTTTTTAGAGAATTTTGAATTTTGCAAGTTTGATAGTGTTTAGACGCTTGGTTAAGGAGTTATGACGATTTAAACATTTTTAAAAGTCATTTTCTCCAAACGTGAATTTTTCAACTCCAATTGAATTGTATGCGAAGGATATCGACTCACAGAGCACAAAAATGTATTTTCTATAAGTTTTGGACTTGTAGTTTTGTTTTTAGAGAATTTTGAATTTTGCAAGTTTGATAGTGTTTAGACGCTTGGTTAAGGAGTTATGACGATTTAAACATTTTTAAAAGTCATTTTCTCCAAACGTGAATTTTTTCAACTCCAATTGAATTGTATGCGAAGGATATCGACTCACAGAGCACAAAAATGTATTTTCTATAAGTTTTGGACTTGTAGTTTTGTTTTTAGAGAATTTTGAATTTCGCAAGTTTGATAGTGTTTAGACGCTTGGTTAAGGAGTTATGACGATTTAAACATTTTTAAAAGTCATTTTCTCCAAACGTGAATTTTTCAACTCCAATTGAATTGTATGCGAAGGATATCGACTCACAGAGCACAAAAATGTATTTTCTATAAGTTTTGGACTTGTAGTTTTGTTTTTAGAGAATTTTGAATTTTGCAAGTTTGATAGTGTTTAGACGCTTGGTTAAGGAGTTATGACGATTTAAACATTTTTAAAAGTCATTTTCTCCAAACGCTAATTTTTCAACTCCAATTGAATTGTATGCGAAGGATATCGACTCACAGAGCACAAAAATGTATTTTCTATAAGTTTTGGACTTGTAGTTTTGTTTTTAGAGAATTTTGAATTTTGCAAGTTTGATAGTGTTTAGACGCTTGGTTAAGGAGTTATGACGATTTAAACATTTTTAAAAGTCATTTTCTCCAAACGTGAATTTTTCAACTCCAATTGAATTGTATGCGAAGGATATCGACTCACAGAGCACAAAAATGTATTTTCTATAAGTTTTGGACTTGTAGTTTTGTTTTTAGAGAATTTTGAATTTTGCAAGTTTGATAGGTAGTGTTTAGACGCTTAGTTAAGGAGTTATGACGATTTAAACATTTTTAAAAGTCATTTTCTCCAAACGTGAATTTTTCAACTCCAATTGAATTGTATGCGAAGGATATCGACTCACAGAGCACAAAAATGTATTTTCTATAAGTTTTGGACTTGTAGTTTTGTTTTTAGAGAATTTTGAATTTTGCAAGTTTGATAGTGTTTAGACGCTTGGTTAAGGAGTTATGACGATTTAAACATTTTTAAAAGTCATTTTCTCCAAACGTGAATTTTTCAACTCCAATTGAATTGTATGCGAAGGATATCGACTCACAGAGCACAAAAATGTATTTTCTATAAGTTTTGGACTTGTAGTTTTGTTTTTAGAGAATTTTGAATTTTGCAAGTTTGATAGTGTTTAGACGCTTGGTTAAGGAGTTATGACGATTTAAACATTTTTAAAAGTCATTTTCTCTAAACGTGAATTTTTCAACTCCAATTGAATTGTATGCGAAGGATATCGACTCACAGAGCACAAAAATGTATTTTCTATAAGTTTTGGACTTGTAGTTTTGTTTTTAGAGAATTTTGAATTTTGCAAGTTTGATAGTGTTTAGACGCTTAGTTAAGGAGTTATGACGATTTAAACATTTTTAAAAGTCATTTTCTCCAAACGTGAATTTTTCAACTCCAATTGAATTGTATGCGAAGGATATCGACTCACAGAGCACAAAAATGTATTTTCTATAAGTTTTGGACTTGTAGTTTTGTTTTTAGAGAATTTTGAATTTTGCAAGTTTGATAGTGTTTAGACGCTTGGTTAAGGAGTTATGACGATTTAAACATTTTTAAAAGTCATTTTCTCCAAACGTGAATTTTTCAACTCCAATTGAATTGTATGCGAAGGATATCGACTCACAGAGCACAAAAATGTATTTTCTATAAGTTTTGGACTTGTAGTTTTGTTTTTAGAGAATTTTGAATTTTGCAAGTTTGATAGTGTTTAGACGCTTGGTTAAGGAGTTATGACGATTTAAACATTTTTAAAAGTCATTTTCTCCAAACGTGAATTTTTCAACTCCAATTGAATTGTATGAGAAGGATATCGACTCACAGAGCACAAAAATGTATTTTCTATAAGTTTTGGACTTGTAGTTTTGTTTTTAGAGAATTTTGAATTTTGCAAGTTTGATAGTGTTTAGACGCTTGGTTAAGGAGTTATGACGATTTAAACATTTTTAAAAGTCATTTTCTCCAAACGTGAATTTTTCAACTCCAATTGAATTGTATGCGAAGGATATCGACTCACAGAGCACAAAAATGTATTTTCTATAAGTTTTGGACTTGTAGTTTTGTTTTTAGAGAATTTTGAATTTTGCAAGTTTGATAGTGTTTAGACGCTTGGTTAAGGAGTTATGACGATTTAAACATTTTTAAAAGTCATTTTCTCCAAACGTGAATTTTTCAACTCCAATTGAATTGTATGCGAAGGATATCGACTCACAGAGCACAAAAATGTATTTTCTATAAGTTTTGGACTTGTAGTTTTGTTTTTAGAGAATTTTGAATTTTGCAAGTTTGATAGTGTTTAGACGCTTGGTTAAGGAGTTATGACGATTTAAACATTTTTAAAAGTCATTTTCTCTAAACGTGAATTTTTCAACTCCAATTGAATTGTATGCGAAGGATATCGACTCACAGAGCACAAAAATGTATTTTCTATAAGTTTTGGACTTGTAGTTTTGTTTTTAGAGAATTTTGAATTTTGCAAGTTTGATAGTGTTTAGACGCTTGGTTAAGGAGTTATGACGATTTAAACATTTTTAAAAGTCATTTTCTCCAAACGTGAATTTTTCAACTCCAATTGAATTGTATGCGAAGGATATCGACTCACAGAGCACAAAAATGTATTTTCTATAAGTTTTGGACTTGTAGTTTTGTTTTTAGAGAATTTTGAATTTTGCAAGTTTGATAGTGTTTAGACGCTTGGTTAAGGAGTTATGACGATTTAAACATTTTTAAAAGTCATTTTCTCCAAACGTGAATTTTTCAACTCCAATTGAATTGTATGAGAAGGATATCGACTCACAGAGCACAAAAATGTATTTTCTATAAGTTTTGGACTTGTAGTTTTGTTTTTAGAGAATTTTGAATTTTGCAAGTTTGATAGTGTTTAGACGCTTGGTTAAGGAGTTATGACGATTTAAACATTTTTAAAAGTCATTTTCTCCAAACGTGAATTTTTCAACTCCAATTGAATTGTATGCGAAGGATATCGACTCACAGAGCACAAAATGTATTTTCTATAAGTTTTGGACTTGTAGTTTTGTTTTTAGAGAATTTTGAATTTTGCAAGTTTGATAGTGTTTAGACGCTTGGTTAAGGAGTTATGACGATTTAAACATTTTTAAAAGTCATTTTCTCCAAACGTGAATTTTTCAACTCCAATTGAATTGTATGCGAAGGATATCGACTCACAGAGCACAAAAATGTATTTTCTATAAGTTTTGGACTTGTAGTTTTGTTTTTAGAGAATTTTGAATTTTGCAAGTTTGATAGTGTTTAGACGCTTGGTTAAGGAGTTATGACGATTTAAACATTTTTAAAAGTCATTTTCTCTAAACGTGAATTTTTCAACTCCAATTGAATTGTATGCGAAGGATATCGACTCACAGAGCACAAAAATGTATTTTCTATAAGTTTTGGACTTGTAGTTTTGTTTTTAGAGAATTTTGAATTTTGCAAGTTTGATAGTGTTTAGACGCTTGGTTAAGGAGTTATGACGATTTAAACATTTTTAAAAGTCATTTTCTCCAAACGTGAATTTTTCAACTCCAATTGAATTGTATGCGAAGGATATCGACTCACAGAGCACAAAAATGTATTTTCTATAAGTTTTGGACTTGTAGTTTTGTTTTTAGAGAATTTTGAATTTTGCAAGTTTGATAGTGTTTAGACGCTTGGTTAAGGAGTTATGACGATTTAAACATTTTTAAAAGTCATTTTCTCTAAACGTGAATTTTTCAACTCCAATTGAATTGTATGCGAAGAATATCGACTCACAGAGCACAAAAATGTATTTTCTATAAGTTTTGGACTTGTAGTTTTGTTTTTAGAGAATTTTGAATTTTGCAAGTTTGATAGTGTTTAGACGCTTGGTTAAGGAGTTATGACGATTTAAACATTTTTAAAAGTCATTTTCTCCAAACGTGAATTTTTCAACTCCAATTGAATTGTATGCGAAGGATATCGACTCACAGAGCACAAAAATGTATTTTCTATAAGTTTTGGACTTGTAGTTTTGTTTTTAGAGAATTTTGAATTTTGCAAGTTTGATAGTGTTTAGACGCTTGGTTAAGGAGTTATGACGATTTAAACATTTTTAAAAGTCATTTTCTCCAAACGTGAATTTTTCAACTCCAATTGAATTGTATGCGAAGGATATCGACTCACAGAGCACAAAAATGTATTTTCTATAAGTTTTGGACTTGTAGTTTTGTTTTTAGAGAATTTTGAATTTTGCAAGTTTGATAGTGTTTAGACGCTTGGTTAAGGAGTTATGACGATTTAAACATTTTTAAAAGTCATTTTCTCCAAACGTGAATTTTTCAACTCCAATTGAATTGTATGCGAAGGATATCGACTCACAGAGCACAAAAATGTATTTTCTATAAGTTTTGGACTTGTAGTTTTGGTTTTAGAGAATTTTGAATTTTGCAAGTTTGATAGTGTTTAGACGCTTGGTTAAGGAGTTATGACGATTTAAAACATTTTAAAAGTCATTTTATCCAAACGTGAATTTTTCAACTCCAATTGAATTGTATGCGAAGGATATCGACTCACAGAGCACAAAAATGTATTTTCTATAAGTTTTGGACTTGTAGTTTTGTTTTTAGAGAATTTTGAATTTTGCAAGTTTTGATAGTGTTTAGACGCTTGGTTAAGGAGTTATGACGATTTAAACATTTTTAAAAGTCATTTTCTCTAAACGTGAATTTTTCAACTCCAATTGAATTGTATGCGAAGGATATCGACTCACAGAGCACAAAAATGTATTTTCTATAAGTTTTGGACTTGTAGTTTTGTTTTTAGAGAATTTTGAATTTTGCAAGTTTGATAGTGTTTAGACGCTTGGTTAAGGAGTTATGACGATTTAAACATTATTAAAAGTTATTTTCTCCAAACGTGAATTTTTCAACTCCAATTGAATTGTATGCGAAGGATATCGACTCACAGAGCACAAAAATGTATTTTCTATAAGTTTTGGACTTGTAGTTTTGTTTTTAGAGAATTTTGAATTTTGCAAGTTTGATAGTGTTTAGACGCTTGGTTAAGGAGTTATGACGATTTAAACATTTTTTAAAAGTCATTTTCTCCAAACGTGAAATTTTTCAACTCCAATTGAATTGTATGCGAAGGATATCGACTCACAGAGCACAAAAATGTATTTTCTATAAGTTTTGGACTTGTAGTTTTGTTTTTAGAGAATTTTGAATTTTGCAAGTTTGATAGTGTTTAGACGCTTGGTTAAGGAGTTATGACGATTTAAACATTTTTAAAAGTCATTTTCTCCAAACGTGAATTTTCAACTCCAATTGAATTGTATGCGAAGGATATCGACTCACAGAGCACAAAAATGTATTTTCTATAAGTTTTGTGACTTGTAGTTTTGTTTTTAGAGAATTTTGAATTTTGCAAGTTTGATAGTGTTTAGACGCTTGGTTAAGGAGTTATGACGATTTAAACATTTTTAAAAGTCATTTTCTCCAAACGTGAATTTTTCAACTAAAATTGAATTGTATGCGAAGGATATCGACTCACAGAGCACAAAAATGTATTTTCTATAAGTTTTGGACTTGTAGTTTTGTTTTTAGAGAATTTTTAATTTTGCAAGTTTGATAGTGTTTAGACGCTTGGTTAAGGAGTTATGACGATTTAAAAATTTTAAAAGTCATTTTCCTCCAAACGTGAATTTTTCAACTCCAATTGAATTGTATGCGAAGAGATATCGACTCACAGAGCACAAAAATGTATTTTCTATAAGTTTTGGACTTGTAGTTTTGTTTTTAGAGAATTTTGAATTTTGCAAGTTTGATAGTGTTTAGACGCTTGGTTAAGGAGTTATGACGATTTAAACATTTTTAAAAGTCATTTTCTCCAAACGTGAATTTTTCAACTCCAATTGAATTGTATGCGAAGGATATCGACTCACAGAGCACAAAAATGTATTTTCTATAAGTTTTGGACTTGTAGTTTTGTTTTTAGAGAATTTTGAATTTTGCAAGTTTGATAGTGTTTAGGGACGCTTGGTTAAGGAGTTATGACGATTTAAACATTTTTAAAAGTCATTTTCTCCAAACGTGAATTTTTTCAACTCCAATTGAATTGTATGCGAAGGATATCGACTCACAGAGCACAAA